>NC_090940.1:436054154-436357184 GCF_040938575.1 Ambystoma mexicanum
TCGCCTCTCCATCAGAGTTATGGGCTTGTCTAACTCTGGGGAGAAGCCTCTGTCGTCAAAAAAGGAAAAGACATCACCTTTCCATTCTTTCAATGTGATATCCACCTCATCAATTCCCAGCAGGTTTTTAAAATATGAGAATAATGAATCGTTATCATTATATTTAGTCCCCATACGTATGTAGAAGATGCCCATCATAATTATCTTTGGTGTGATCAATGATATCAATCCTAGTTCACAATGTAGTCCCTCCACAGACATATTTTTTGAGAGACCTAGTGCACAACATCACATTCCACCTTCCATTTGTTTGAGCTATTTAGTCTCCTTCACAGTAATATTTGTAGACCATAATTGATGCAGGGCAAAATACATGATCCATACAATTTAAGAAGACCCACAAGAGAGAAACCACCATTATATTTAATTACTTTCAAAATAGCAGAGAATTTTTTTCAATGTTGGAGCATACATGCTTTTCCAGGCATTGAACACTTACAGTGTCTATTATCTTTACCCCTAAATAAATATAGCAATGTACAACCTCAATCAATTTGTTATTCATCGATCATTTGGATGTATTTCCCATTTTCTTTTCCATCGTGGATCACCATAATCTGTGTCTTGTTGCTATTAATTATACAATTATTTCTTCAAGAATGCTCGACCAGTTTGTCCAGACTACGCTGTAGTCCAACTTGTGTATTATCCATTATGTGTGTGTCATCCGCATAGGTGAGCCATGGAACATGAACATTTCCAATTTTAGGTGGAAAACTAGAGGCTTCTCTTCAGCCCAGCCCCATGTCAGAAACATGTATGCTGTACAGTGTTGGTGCCAAAGGACATCCCTGTTTGAGTACAAAATATGTCTCAATTTTATCTCCAAGGTTACCTTCTTGGTTTAATCAAATGTATCAAATTTGTATTAGTGTATCTACATACAATTCCTGAATAAAATATAGTATAATTCCCCAGTCTCTCAACTTTGCCCATATTAGATTTCAGTCAACAGTATCAAAAGCCCCCTTAAAATCAATAGAGCATATATGTACAGTGCTCCCTCTCAACTATCCCTAGCTTTCCAAAATAAGTAAGATAATGTCCATGTGTTCAGCGATGTCCCCATCTCCTGCCTGAATCCAGTTTTCTGATTGGGTAAAATGTTTTTGTATTTGTATTTTGTTGTATTATGCTGACTTTTATGATGTACCGCCAAAATGAAGCATATCTGACAGACTTAAACTCATAAATACAATATCTGAGAGGGACTTTTTTACATATAACTTTTTTTTTAGTCAAGCGAATCATCAACACATCTCTACATTATTTCTGCCATAAAGTTTTGTTGAAAACCTTTGTACACAGCCTGTCGTGACATTGTTCATCTTTCATCACTTGGCGGCCCCTTCAAAGCACCCACGCCTTTATTCATTGTCAAAGTACAGACTGCCGTGTTGAAAGCATACCTGGTGCATCAGTGGGAGATTAGGAATCTGGGCTCGAACCTGGTGTGAGCTTCTTCAACTGGGCTAACCCCTCATCAATTGTGTGATCCATAAGTAAATTACATTCAAGGATTTGATCTGCCCCAATATAGTTACTTTTATGCATCTAATGAATAGTAGATTTATCCCATTACACTTTGTTATAAGAGTACTTCGAAAGGGTAAAAAAGAATTGTACACTAGACTGTCCATCTTGGAATGCTAAACCACCATCAGAAAATAATGTATAATTTTTTCTAGGTTTTGCTAATGTGCTTTGCTCGTTAAAACAAGTGTAACATGCTTATTTTGACTAAAATATATACTAGAATACTAGATCTTTAGAATTTAACACTGTACAATTTAATTTTAATGAGAGTCAGTTTACGTTAGTATAATTACATTACTTTTTTATTTTTTCGAAATGGCTGCTTTTGCAACAAAAAAAGCAACCTCTCCTGTCAAGATATCTGTTTTTTTCTCTTGTCACAGAAATGGCTGGAGTGGCTCTGAAAATGTGCAAATGACTACACGACTCTCACCCCAAAGAAAGACAGAGTCGTGGGGTCTCATTACAAGTTTGGTGGTATTCCGCTGGTAGATCTGCCAGAATACCACCAAATGGAATTAGCGTTACCAGCACTTGGTACAGTGGATTTAGTGATAGGCGGTGTACACATTGTTTGGAGTCCATTGACTCCATGGGGATTTCGGCAGAATTTCTGTTGGCGGTAATTCTACCAATTTTGACAATGTTTTGGTGGTTAGGTGACAGTTTTACCTCCAGCCTTTTGCTGGAGGAAAATCCTCCACGTCACTGCCAAACATATAGTATGGTAGTGCAGTGAAACAGAGGTAACAGAATCACTGCCACATTACCGCAATTCTTTACCACACCGCTTTACTTTTTAATGAGGGCCAGAGAGTGTCAGAGAGCAACAGAGAGTAAGATGGAATACTACCACTGGCTAGGTTCATCACACAACTGGAGTGCTCCAATGACTCCAATAAATTATGCTTAGAGTAGGCTTAATTTTCTTTTCAGATGTTGGACTGATCTACAATGTGAGAATTCCCAGCACGGGATGGTCCCAGCCTTACAGGGTGCCAGAAAATGCCTGAGGAATCAGAACCACCAAGTTGGCTTAAGATGCACTTTGTCGCCCTCGTGTTTCATGTATGATCAGATCACAGGAGGCTTTCGCAGCATTTCGGCCATAGAGTACTCCATCTACGTGCCCTTTCAGACACACTGGTGGAGAGCAGAAGGGTGCACATTCCCACCTTAAAACTGAAATTCTTGTGGAGCATCACATGGGCAGCGTTCAAGCGGGAACTGTAGCAGACCAGACGCCATACCCAACAGCACCCTCATTGACTTCTCCCTTCTCTTCGTCCATGCTCACCCAGGTGCCCCCGCCTTTTCCTTACCTGCATCCAAACAGGTCACCCAGGCCCCTTGCCCAATCACCAGATCTTTGGCACCAATGATTCCACTCCCTTTTCCCGTGTGATGCCCCACATGCCTGCTCTCATGTTTGAGCTTGAATTTGTTGAGGAGCATCAAGAGGAGGATGTTGGAGTGGGGACTGTGGCAGACATGATGTGATGCTGTCATGTGTGCCAGCACCCACATTAACCCATGTCATCTCCTCACCCTTGCCTAATTAGGTACACATTCTCCTCGCCTGCATACATACAGGTCTCGATGGTATCTTGCCCTCTCACAAGCCCTCTGGCACCACAGACTTCTACCCTTTTTCCGGTTTCATGTTCCACATGCCATTTCATCAGAGGTTGAGCAGGTCATTATTAGTATCTTTGGGCACTACCTATGCATTAAATCCTGCATTCTTTTCAAAAAAGTGGTGTCTTTTGGGCAGTAAGAACAATGTTGCAAGCGAGTGAACATTGATGGATCAGACAACAAGATGGGCCTTCCTGCTCTTCAGAGGGCCACCATCCCCAAATGTTTAGGGTGGCTAGACCTAGCTGTGTAAGATTAAATTACTAATATTCTTTTAGACTCTAAGGCAGTACCCATCTCCTCCCTCAGGTTGCCTGCCTCTCCTGTGCCATCCCACAGCCTGAGTCTTGCAGACCAGTGGCTGGTCTACTGGCAGCCATTAACCTTCCCCCTCTGCCAGCTGTCTGTTCCTTCCCTTTACTCTCCTTCCAGCTCCACTGTAGAGTAAGCAGCGCTTTTGCTCAGCTACTGCATGTCTTTGCTGTACTGTGCTGCACTTCTGTTCTTGCTCCCACAATTAAACCTGCACAAACAGTCATAGAATGCACTTATTAATTACATGTATGATGTGACTGGTGGCTTGTATATGAAAAGACGTCATTATTACGGCCTCATGAGAAAAACTGATTTGTATTGCCCGTTTTTCTTTTGATCGTACATCCACCTTTTTTATTTTACAATTCGGGGGGGGGGGGGTTTACCACCGGAGCCCTGCTTTGGTTCTCCTGCACCCTCAATGACCCACGATATTACCTTGAAATCTAGGGGTTTACCCCCAGAACCACCCTCTCTTAGCCCCTGCCCCATGCCTCCCCACCACAGTCTCCCCTAATCAAAAACACATACACACAGCACATACACACAGCACACACACCAACACATACGCACCCACACGCTTACCCGTTCTCCTCGTCCTGCACTTCCGGGTCCCGCTGAGCGTGTCAGCCCGTGTGCGCACTCGTGTGATAGTTTGATTTAGAAAGACTGCTAAGTGTAGTTTTTCATAAAACTGCATCTTCACTTAGGACCGACTGATGCAGTATAAATGTTGAGAAAGATAACATAGTGGTACAAACATTCAGAGGATGAAGCATACAGTCACATATTGGCGAAGGGTACAATGAGCTCCATGACCATGGGAACCCCTTCTTAATTGGGTGTATTGCCCTTGCAGTGGAACCTGGGTCGGTATCTGCCACCAAACCATTGAGGTGCCTGGCAAGAATTCAGTCTTACGGGTGGGTTTATGAGCACGATGGAGATACCCCTTAAATTGAGCTCACATCAACCTGTGCCCTTACCCTCAGTGTTTAAAAAGGAGCTACAAATGTATCTATTCAAGGAGCATGTCAACTGATCATGATAGGAAACATCCCATCTCTTCTGGCCCCAGTTCCTCAAAGGCACTGGGGCACATCTCTACCTCAACCATGTGCCCAGCACTGAAATCAACCAGTCCTTGCAGTGTATCCTAACCAAACGTCGTCTTCTCTCTATATCTAGACTTGCACTACTACTGATACAATATATACAAAAGGTTAGAAGAGCAACTAGGCCCATTCAGAATCATAGGAAAACAGGTTCTGCATTCACCATCATGAGACAGGGACACAGGGTACACCTGGACCATCCAGGTGTATCTTGGGTGCTCCTATATGATATAGGTGCATGCGTGATCAGTTGTCATGGGGGCTTACACAGAGGACTGCTAGACCACCAATTGATAGGAACAAAGAGTACCCCTGGACAATCCTACAATTGGAGCACAGCGTAGACCTGGTGCACGATAAGAGTACCGCGTCACCTGGCACCATTGTAACGTTCATAGAACACTAAGCACACCTCACCATCATGAGATATGGAGGCAAAGTACACCCGGTCCATCATTAGAAGGCAAAGGGCCACCTACAGCATCAGGAGATATGAAAGCAGAGGACATCTGAGGGCATCATCGGGAGAACAGAACACCTGCAAGGCCATGGCAGAGAGGCAAAGGGTACACATGTGACTTCCATAACACGGGAAAGCTGAGTACAACTGGATCATCCATTTAGAAGAGCACAGGGTGGGCTGGGAGCAAATGCTCACTTGAGTCCACTCTGAGATGGGAGCACAGCACACACCTGGGGCCATCATGGCCATAGAGGAGCACAGAGTAGACATACACAGCTTGAGCTGGAAGCACACATTTCCGCATGCACATTCAAGGGCGCCTGTAGCACACGGTCCGAGACCATGATAACACACAAGCACAGCGGGCATGTTGCCCCTAAAGAACACCACACAGGTGGGAGCATCAGGAGATAAGAGCACGTTGCACACCTGGGAAAATCATGCGATTTAGGACGTACATTGTACAACTTTGCCCATTGTTAAGAGAAGACCACAAGTACAAAGAGACTATCACGAGAGAGACAACTGGGACCGTCAGGACCCATAGAGTGCATCACAGATCATATTAGGAGTCACCCGAGCAGAGAGTACACCTGGGACTGCCAGGGCCCATAGAGTGCATCACAGATCATATTAGGAGTCCCCCGAGTAGAGAGTACACCTGGGACCGCCAGGGCCCATAGAGTGCATCCCAGATCATATTAGGAGTCATCCGAGCAGTGAATACACCTGGGGTCGTCAGGGCCCATAGAGTTCATCCGAGCAGTGAATACCAGGGCCCATAGAGTGCATCCCAGATCATATTAGGAGTCATCTGAGCAGAGAATACACCTGGGACCGCCAGGGCCCATACAGGACATCCCAGATCATAATAGGTGCATCCCAGACCATATTAGGGGACCGCCAGGGCCCATAGAGTGCATCACAGATCATATTATGAGTCACCCGAGCAGAGAATACACCTGGGACTGCCTGGGCCCATAGAGTGCATCACAGATCATATTAGGGGTCACCCGAGCAGTGAATACACCTGGGACCGCTAGGGCCCATAGAGTGCATCACAGATCATATTAGGAGTCATCCAAGCAGAGAATACAACTGGGACCGCCAGGGCACATAGAGTGCATCACAGATCATATTAGGAGTCATCCAAGCAGAGAGTACGACTGGTACTGCCAGGGCCCATAGAGTGCATCACAGATCAATACACCTGGGATAGCCAGGGCCCATAGAGTGCATCATAGATCATATTAGGAGTCATCCGAGCAGAGAATACACCTGGGACTGCCAGGGCCCATAGAGTGCATCACAGATCATATTAGGAGTCATCCGAGCAGAGAATACACCTGGGACTGCCAGGGCCCATAGAGTGCATCACACTGGGAACATTATTTGATTCATAGGAGTAAGCCTGGTACCACCATGAGATTCATAGGATTAGACCTGGTACCCCCATGAGATTCATAGGAGTAGGCCAGGTACCACCATGGGATTCATAGGATTAGACCTGGTACCACCATGAGATTCATAGGAGTTGGCCTGGTACCACCATGAGATTCATAGGAGTAGGCCAGGTACCACCATGGGATTCATAGGATTAGACCTGGTACCACCATGAGATTCATAGGAGTAGGCCTGGTACCACCATGAGATTCATAGGAGTAGGCCAGGTACCAACATGAGATTCATAGGAGTAGGCCAGGTACCACCATGAGATTCATAGGAGTAGGCCAGGTACCACCATGAGATTCATAGGATTAGACCTGGTACCACCATAAGCTTCATAAGAGTAGGCCTGGTACCACCATGAGATTCATAGGAGAAGGCCTGGTACCGCCATGAGATTCATAGGAGTAGGCCAGGTACCGCCATGAGATTCATAGGCGTAGGCCAGGTACCACCATGAGATTCATAGGATTAGACCTGCTACCACCATGTGATTCATAGGATTAGGCCAGGTACCACCATGAGATTCATAGGAGTAAGCCAGGTACCACCATGATATTCATAGGAGTAGGCCTGGTACCACCATTTGATTCATAGGAGTAGGCCTGGTACCACCATGAGATTCATAGGAGTAGGCCTGGTACCACCATGAGATTCATAGGAGTAGGCCTGGTACCACCATGAGATTCATAGGAGTAGGCCTGGAGCCACCATGAGATTCATAGGATTAGACCTGGAACCACCATGAGATTCATAGAAGGCTAAGAACCACCATGAGATTCATAGGAGTAGGCCAGGTACCACAATAAGATTCATAGGAGTAGGCCTGGTACCACCATAAGATTCATAGGAGTAGGCCGGGTACCACCATAAGATTCATAGGAGAAGGCCTGGTACCACCATGAGATTCATAGGAGTAGGCCAGGTACCACCATGAGATTCCTAGGAGTAGGCCTGGTACCATCATAAGATTCACAGGAGAAGGCCTGGTACCACCATGAGATTCATAGGAGTAGGCCAGGTACCACCATGAGATTCATAGGAATATGCCTGGTACCACCATGAGATTCATAGGAGTAGGCCAGGTACCACCATGAGATTCATAGGAATATGCCTGGTACCACCATGAGATTCATAAGATTAGACCTGTTACCACCATGAGATTCATAGGAGTAGGCCTGGTACCACCATGAGATTCATAGGAGTAGGCCAGGTACCACCATGAGATTCATAGGAGTAGGCCTGGTACCACCATAAGATTCATAGGAGAAGGCCTGGTACCACCATGAGATTCATAGGATTAGAGCTGTTACCACCATGAGATTCATAGGAGTAGGCCTGGTACCACCATGAGATTCATAGGAGTAGGCCAGGTACCACCATGAGATTCATAGGAATATGCCTGGTACCACCATGAGATTCATAGGATTAGACCTGTTACCACCATGAGATTCATAGGAGTAGGCCTGGTACCACCATGAGATTCATAGGTGTAGGCCAGGTACCACCATGAGATTCATAGGAGTAGGCCTGGTACCACCATGAGATTCATAGGAGAAGGCCTGGTGCCACCATGAGATTCATAGGAGTAGGCCAGGTACCACCATGAGATTCATAGGAATATGCCTGGTACCACCATGAGATTCATAGGTTTAGACCTGTTACCAACATGAGATTCATAGGAGTAGGCCTGGTACCACCATGAGATTCATAGGAGTAGGCCAGGTACCACCATGAGATTCATAGGAGTAGGCCTGGTACCACCATGACATTCATAGGAGTAGGCCAGGTACCACCATGAGATTCATAGGAGTAGGCCTGGTACCACCATGAGATTCATAGGAGTAGGCCTGGTACCACCATGAGATTCATAGGAATATGCCTGGTACCACCATGAGATTCATAGGATTAGACCTGGTACCACCATGAGATTCATAGGAGTAGGACTGGTACCACCATGAGATTCATAGGAGTAGGCCAGGTACCACCATGAGATTCATAGGAGTAGGCCTGGTACCACCATGAGATTCATAGGAGTAGGCCAGGTACCACTATGAGATTCATAGGAGTAGGCCTGGTACCATCATTTGATTCATAGGAGTTGGCCTGGTACCACCATGCGATTCATAGGAGTAGGCCTGGTACCACCATGAGATTCATAGGATTAGACCTGGTACCACCATGAGATTCATAGGAGTAGGCCTGGTACCACCATGAAATTCATAGGAGTAGGCCTGGTACCACCATGAGATTCACAGGATTAGACCTGGTACCACCATGAGATTCATAGGAGTAGGCCAGGTACCACCATGAGATTCATAGGATTAGACCTGGTACCACCATAAGATTCATAGGAGTGGGCTTGGTACCCCCATGAGATTCATAGGAGAAGGCCTGGTACCACCATGAGATTCATAGGTGTAGGGCAGGTACCCCCATTAGATTCATAGGAGTAGGCCAGGTACCACCATGAGATTCATAGGAATAGGCCAGGTACCACCATGAGATTCATAGGAGTAAGCCAAGTACCACCACGAGATTCATAGGAGTAGGCCTGGTACCATCATTTGATTCATAGGAGTAGGCCTGGTACCATCATTTGATTCATAGGAGTAGGTCTGGTACTACCATGAGATTCATAGAAGTAGGCATGGTACCACCATGAGATTCATAGGATTAGACCTGGAACCACCATGAGATTCATAGAAGGCCTGGAACCACCATGAGATTCATAGGAGTAGGCCAGGTACCACCATAAGATTCATAGGAGTAGGCCTGGTACCACAATAAGATTCATAGGAGCAGGCCTGGTACCACCATAAGATTCATAGGAGAAGGCCTGGTACCACCATGGAATTCATAGGAGTAGGCCTGGTACCACCATGAGATTCATAGGAATATGCCTGCTACCACCGTAAAATTCATAGGATTAGACCTGGTACCACCATGAGATTCATAGGAGTAGGCCAGGTACCACCATGAGATTCATAGGAGTAAGCCAGTTACCACCATGAGATTCATAGGAGTAAGCCAGTTACCACCATGAGATTCATAGAAGTAGGCCTGGTACCATCATTTGATTCATAGGTGTTGGCCTGGTACCACCATGAGATTCATAGGAGTAGGCCTGGCACCACCATGAGATTCGTAGGATTAGACCTGGTACCACCATGAGATTCATAGGAGTAGGCCTGGTACCACCATGAGATTCATAGGAGTAGGCCTAGTACCACCATGAGATTCATAGGATTATACCTGGTACCACCATGAAATTCATAGGAGTAGGCCTGGTACCGCCATGAGATTCATAGCAGTAGGCCAGGTACCACCATGAGATTCATAGGATTATACCTGGTACCACCATGAAATTCATAGGAGTAGGCCTGGTACCGCCATGAGATTCATAGCAGTAGGCCAGGTACCACCATGAGATTCATAGGATTAGACCTGGTACCAACATAAGATTCATAGGAGTAGGCCAGGTACCACCATGAAATTCATAGGATTAGACCTGGTACCACCATGAGATTCATAGGAGTAGGCCAGGTACCGCCATGAGATTCATAGGAGTAGGCCAGGTACCACCACGAGATTCATAGGATTAGACCTGGTACCACCATGAAATTCATAGGAGTAGGCCTGGTACCACCATGAGATTCATAGGAGTAGGCCAGGTACCACCATGAGATTCATAGGATTAGACCTGGTACCACCATAAGATTCATAGGAGTAGGCCAGGTATCACCATGAAATTAATAGGATTAGACCTGGTACCACCATGGGATTCATAGGAGTAGGGCAGGTACCCCCATTAGATTCATAGGAGTAGGCCAGGTACCACCATGAGATTCATAGGAGTAGGCCTGGTACCACCCTGACATTCATAGGATTAGACCTGGTACTACCATACGATTCATAGGAGTAAGCCTGGTACCACCATGGGATTTATAGGAGAAGGCCTGGTACCACCATGAGATTCATAGGAGTAGGCCAGGTACCACCATGAGATTCATAGGATTAGACCTGCTACCGCCATGAGATTCATAGGATTAGACCTGATACCACCATGAGATTCATAGGAGTAGGCCAGGTACCACCATGAGATTCATAGGATTAGACCTGGAACCACCATGAGATTCATAGGTGTAGGCCAGGTATCACCATGGAATTCATAGGATTAGACCTGGTACCACCATGGGATTCATAGGAGTAGGCCAGGTACCACCATGGGATTCATAGGAATAGACCTGGTACCACCATGAGATTCATAGGAGTAGGCCTGGTACCACCATGAGATTCATAGGAGTAGGCCTGGTACCACCATGAGATTCATAGGAGTAGGCCTGGTACCACCATGAGATTCATAGGAGTGGGCCTGGTGCCACCATGAGATTCATAGTATTAGACCTGGAACCACCATAAGATTCATAGAAGGCTAGGAACCACCATGAGATTCATAGGAGTAGGCCAGGTACCACCATAAGATTCATAGGAGTACGCCTGGTACCACCATAAGATTCATAGGAGTAGGCCGGGTACCACCATAAGATTCATAGGAGAAGGCCTGGTACCACCATGAGATTCATAGGAGTAGGCCAGGTACCACCATGAGATTCATAGGAGTAGGCCTGGTACCATCATAAGATTCACAGGAGAAGGCCTGGTACCACCATGAGATTCATAGGAGTAGGTCAGGTACCACCATGAGATTCATAGGAATATGCCTGGTACCACCATGAGATTCATAGGAGTAGGCCAGGTACCACCATGAGATTCATAGGAATATGCCTGGTACCACCATGAGATTCATAGGATTAGACCTGTTACCACCATGAGATTCATAGGAGTAGGCCTGGTACCACCATGAGATTCATAGGAGTAGGCCAGGTACCACCATGAGATTCATAGGCGTAGGCCAGGTACCACCATGAGATTCATAGGATTAGACCTGCTACCACCATGTGATTCATAGGATTAGGCCAGGTACCACCATGAGATTCATAGGAGTAAGCCAGGTACCACCATGATATTCATAGGAGTAGGCCTGGTACCACCATTTGATTCATAGGAGTAGGCCTGGTACCACCATGAGATTCATAGGAGTAGGCCTGGTACCACCATGAGATTCATAGGAGTAGGCCTGGTACCACCATGAGATTCATAGGAGTAGGCCTGGAGCCACCATGAGATTCATAGGATTAGACCTGGAACCACCATGAGATTCATAGAAGGCTAAGAACCACCATGAGATTCATAGGAGTAGGCCAGGTACCACAATAAGATTCATAGGAGTAGGCCTGGTACCACCATAAGATTCATAGGAGTAGGCCGGGTACCACCATAAGATTCATAGGAGAAGGCCTGGTACCACCATGAGATTCATAGGAGTAGGCCAGGTACCACCATGAGATTCCTAGGAGTAGGCCTGGTACCATCATAAGATTCACAGGAGAAGGCCTGGTACCACCATGAGATTCATAGGAGTAGGCCAGGTACCACCATGAGATTCATAGGAATATGCCTGGTACCACCATGAGATTCATAGGAGTAGGCCAGGTACCACCATGAGATTCATAGGAATATGCCTGGTACCACCATGAGATTCATAAGATTAGACCTGTTACCACCATGAGATTCATAGGAGTAGGCCTGGTACCACCATGAGATTCATAGGAGTAGGCCAGGTACCACCATGAGATTCATAGGAGTAGGCCTGGTACCACCATAAGATTCATAGGAGAAGGCCTGGTACCACCATGAGATTCATAGGATTAGAGCTGTTACCACCATGAGATTCATAGGAGTAGGCCTGGTACCACCATGAGATTCATAGGAGTAGGCCAGGTACCACCATGAGATTCATAGGAATATGCCTGGTACCACCATGAGATTCATAGGATTAGACCTGTTACCACCATGAGATTCATAGGAGTAGGCCTGGTACCACCATGAGATTCATAGGTGTAGGCCAGGTACCACCATGAGATTCATAGGAGTAGGCCTGGTACCACCATGAGATTCATAGGAGAAGGCCTGGTGCCACCATGAGATTCATAGGAGTAGGCCAGGTACCACCATGAGATTCATAGGAATATGCCTGGTACCACCATGAGATTCATAGGTTTAGACCTGTTACCAACATGAGATTCATAGGAGTAGGCCTGGTACCACCATGAGATTCATAGGAGTAGGCCAGGTACCACCATGAGATTCATAGGAGTAGGCCTGGTACCACCATGACATTCATAGGAGTAGGCCAGGTACCACCATGAGATTCATAGGAGTAGGCCTGGTACCACCATGAGATTCATAGGAGTAGGCCTGGTACCACCATGAGATTCATAGGAATATGCCTGGTACCACCATGAGATTCATAGGATTAGACCTGGTACCACCATGAGATTCATAGGAGTAGGACTGGTACCACCATGAGATTCATAGGAGTAGGCCAGGTACCACCATGAGATTCATAGGAGTAGGCCTGGTACCACCATGAGATTCATAGGAGTAGGCCAGGTACCACTATGAGATTCATAGGAGTAGGCCTGGTACCATCATTTGATTCATAGGAGTTGGCCTGGTACCACCATGCGATTCATAGGAGTAGGCCTGGTACCACCATGAGATTCATAGGATTAGACCTGGTACCACCATGAGATTCATAGGAGTAGGCCTGGTACCACCATGAAATTCATAGGAGTAGGCCTGGTACCACCATGAGATTCACAGGATTAGACCTGGTACCACCATGAGATTCATAGGAGTAGGCCAGGTACCACCATGAGATTCATAGGATTAGACCTGGTACCACCATAAGATTCATAGGATTGGGCTTGGTACCCCCATGAGATTCATAGGAGAAGGCCTGGTACCACCATGAGATTCATAGGTGTAGGGCAGGTACCCCCATTAGATTCATAGGAGTAGGCCAGGTACCACCATGAGATTCATAGGAATAGGCCAGGTACCACCATGAGATTCATAGGAGTAAGCCAAGTACCACCACGAGATTCATAGGAGTAGGCCTGGTACCATCATTTGATTCATAGGAGTAGGCCTGGTACCATCATTTGATTCATAGGAGTAGGTCTGGTACTACCATGAGATTCATAGAAGTAGGCATGGTACCACCATGAGATTCATAGGATTAGACCTGGAACCACCATGAGATTCATAGAAGGCCTGGAACCACCATGAGATTCATAGGAGTAGGCCAGGTACCACCATAAGATTCATAGGAGTAGGCCTGGTACCACAATAAGATTCATAGGAGCAGGCCTGGTACCACCATAAGATTCATAGGAGAAGGCCTGGTACCACCATGGAATTCATAGGAGTAGGCCTGGTACCACCATGAGATTCATAGGAATATGCCTGCTACCACCGTAAAATTCATAGGATTAGACCTGGTACCACCATGAGATTCATAGGAGTAGGCCAGGTACCACCATGAGATTCATAGGAGTAAGCCAGTTACCACCATGAGATTCATAGGAGTAAGCCAGTTACCACCATGAGATTCATAGAAGTAGGCCTGGTACCATCATTTGATTCATAGGTGTTGGCCTGGTACCACCATGAGATTCATAGGAGTAGGCCTGGCACCACCATGAGATTCGTAGGATTAGACCTGGTACCACCATGAGATTCATAGGAGTAGGCCTGGTACCACCATGAGATTCATAGGAGTAGGCCTAGTACCACCATGAGATTCATAGGATTATACCTGGTACCACCATGAAATTCATAGGAGTAGGCCTGGTACCGCCATGAGATTCATAGCAGTAGGCCAGGTACCACCATGAGATTCATAGGATTATACCTGGTACCACCATGAAATTCATAGGAGTAGGCCTGGTACCGCCATGAGATTCATAGCAGTAGGCCAGGTACCACCATGAGATTCATAGGATTAGACCTGGTACCAACATAAGATTCATAGGAGTAGGCCAGGTACCACCATGAAATTCATAGGATTAGACCTGGTACCACCATGAGATTCATAGGAGTAGGCCAGGTACCGCCATGAGATTCATAGGAGTAGGCCAGGTACCACCACGAGATTCATAGGATTAGACCTGGTACCACCATGAAATTCATAGGAGTAGGCCTGGTACCACCATGAGATTCATAGGAGTAGGCCAGGTACCACCATGAGATTCATAGGATTAGACCTGGTACCACCATAAGATTCATAGGAGTAGGCCAGGTATCACCATGAAATTAATAGGATTAGACCTGGTACCACCATGGGATTCATAGGAGTAGGGCAGGTACCCCCATTAGATTCATAGGAGTAGGCCAGGTACCACCATGAGATTCATAGGAGTAGGCCTGGTACCACCCTGACATTCATAGGATTAGACCTGGTACTACCATACGATTCATAGGAGTAAGCCTGGTACCACCATGGGATTTATAGGAGAAGGCCTGGTACCACCATGAGATTCATAGGAGTAGGCCAGGTACCACCATGAGATTCATAGGATTAGACCTGCTACCGCCATGAGATTCATAGGATTAGACCTGATACCACCATGAGATTCATAGGAGTAGGCCAGGTACCACCATGAGATTCATAGGATTAGACCTGGAACCACCATGAGATTCATAGGTGTAGGCCAGGTATCACCATGGAATTCATAGGATTAGACCTGGTACCACCATGGGATTCATAGGAGTAGGCCAGGTACCACCATGGGATTCATAGGAATAGACCTGGTACCACCATGAGATTCATAGGAGTAGGCCTGGTACCACCATGAGATTCATAGGAGTAGGCCTGGTACCACCATGAGATTCATAGGAGTAGGCCTGGTACCACCATGAGATTCATAGGAGTGGGCCTGGTGCCACCATGAGATTCATAGTATTAGACCTGGAACCACCATAAGATTCATAGAAGGCTAGGAACCACCATGAGATTCATAGGAGTAGGCCAGGTACCACCATAAGATTCATAGGAGTACGCCTGGTACCACCATAAGATTCATAGGAGTAGGCTGGGTACCACCATAAGATTCATAGGAGAAGGCCTGGTACCACCATGAGATTCATAGGAGTAGGCCAGGTACCACCATGAGATTCATAGGAGTAGGCCTGGTACCATCATAAGATTCACAGGAGAAGGCCTGGTACCACCATGAGATTCATAGGAGTAGGTCAGGTACCACCATGAGATTCATAGGAATATGCCTGGTACCACCATGAGATTCATAGGAGTAGGCCAGGTACCACCATGAGATTCATAGGAATATGCCTGGTACCACCATGAGATTCATAGGATTAGACCTGTTACCACCATGAGATTCATAGGAGTAGGCCTGGTACCACCATGAGATTCATAGGAGTAGGCCAGGTACCACCATGAGATTCATAGGAGTAGGCCTGGTACCACCATAAGATTCATAGGAGAAGGCCTGGTACCACCATGAGATTCATAGGAGTAGGCCAGGTACCACCATGAGATTCATAGGAATATGCCTGGTACCACCATGAGATTCATAGGATTAGACCTGTTACCACCATGAGATTCATAGGAGTAGGCCTGGTACCACCATGAGATTCATAGGAGTAGGCCAGGTACCACCATGAGATTCATAGGAATATGCCTGGTACCACCATGAGATTCATAGGATTAGACCTGTTACCACCATGAGATTCATAGGAGTAGGCCTGGTACCACCATGAGATTCATAGGAGTAGGCCAGGTACCACCATGGGATTCATCGGAGTAGGCCTGGTACCACCATGAGATTCATAGGAGAAGGCCTGGTGCCACTATGAGATTCATAGGAGTAGGCCAGGTACCACCATGAGATTCATAGGAATATGCCTGGTACCACCATGAGATTCATAGTATTAGACCTGTTACCACCATGAGATTCATAGGAGTAGGCCTGGTACCACCATGAGATTCATAGGAGTAGGCCAGGTACCACCATGAGATTCATAGGAGTAGGCCTGGTACCACCCAGAGATTCATAGGAGTAGGCCAGGTACCACCATGAGATTCATAGGAGTAGGCCTGGTACCACCATGAGATTCATAGGAATATGCCTGGTACCACCATGAGATTCATAGGATTAGACCTGGTACCACCATGAGATTCATAGGAGTAGGCCTGGTACCACCATGAGATTCATAGGAGTAGGCCAGGTACCACCATGAGATTCATAGGAGTAGGCCTGGTACCACCATGAGATTCATAGGAGTAGGCCAGGTACCACTATGAGATTCATAGGAGTAGGCCTGGTACCATCATTTGATTCATAGGAGTTGGCCTGGTACCACCATGAGATTCATAGGAGTAGGCCTGGTACCACCATGAGATTCATAGGATTAGACCTGGTACCACCATGAGATTCATAGGAGTAGGCCTGGTACCACCATGACATTCATAGGAGTAGGCCTGGTACCACCATGAGATTCACAGGATTAGACCTGGTACCACCATGAGATTCATAGGAGTAGGGCAGGTACCACCATGAGATTCATAGGAGTAGGCCAGGTACCACCATGAGATTCATAGGATTAGACCTGGTACCACCATAAGATTCATAGGAGTAGGCTTGGTACCACCATGAGATTCATAGGAGAAGGCCTGGTACCACCATGAGATTCATAGGAGTAGGGCAGGTACCCCCATTAGATTCATAGGAGTAGGCCAGGTACCACCATGAGATTCATAGGAATAGGCCAGGTACCACCATGAGGTTCATAGGAGTAAGCCAAGTACCACCATGAGATTCATAGGAGTAGGCCTGGTACCATCATTTGATTCATAGGAGTAGGCCTGGTACTACCATGAGATTCATAGAAGTAGGCATGGTACCACCATGAGATTCATAGGATTAGACCTGGTACCACCATGAGATTCATAGGAGTAGGCCTGGTACCATCATTTGATTCATAGGAGTAGGCCTGGTACTACCATGAGATTCATAGAAGTAGGCAGGGTACCACCATGAGATTCATAGGATTAGACCTGGAACCACCATGAGATTCATAGAAGGCCTGGAACCACCATGAGATTCATAGGAGTAGGCCAGGTACCACCATAAGATTCATAGGAGTAGGCCTGGTACCACCATAAGATTCATAGGAGTAGGCCTGTTACCACCATAAGATTCATAGGAGAAGGCCTGGTATCACCATGAGATTCATAGGAGTAGGCCTGGTACCACCATGAGATTCATAGGAATATGCCTGCTTCCACCGTGAGATTCATAGGATTAGACCTGGTACCACCATGAGATTCATAGGAGTAGGCCAGGTACCACCATGAGATTCATAGGGGTAAGCCAGTTACCACCATGAGATTCATAGGAGTAGGCCTGGTACCATCATTTGATTCATAGGTGTTGGCCTGGTACCACCATGAGATTCATAGGAGTAGGCCTGGTACCACCATGAGATTCGTAGGATTAGACCTGGTACCACCATGAGATTCATAGGAATAGTCCTGGTACCACCATGAGATTCATAGGAGTAGGCCTAGTACCACCATGAGATTCATAGGATTAGACCTGGAACCACCATGAGATTCATAGGAGAAGGCCTGGAACCACCATGAGATTCATAGGAGTAGGCCAGGTACCACCATGAGATTCATAGGATTAGACCTGGTTCCACCATAAGATACATAGGAGTAGGCCAGGTATCACCATGAAATTCATAGGATTAGACCTGGTACCACCATGAGATTCATAGGAGTAGGCCAGGTACCACCATGAGATTCATAGGAGTAGGCCAGGTACCACCAATGAGATTGATAGGATTAGACCTGGTACCACCATGAGATTCATAGGAGTAGGCCAGGTATCACCATGGAATTCATAGGATTAGACCTGGTACCACCATGAGATTCATAGGAGTAGGCCAGGTACCACCATGGGATTCATAGGATTAGACCTGGTACCACCATGAGATTCATAGGAGTAGGCCTGGTACCACCATGAGATTCATAGGAGTAGGCCTGGTACCACCATGAGATTCATAGGAGTAGGCCTGGTACCACCATGAGATTCATAGGAGTGGGCCTGGTGCCACCATGAGATTCATAGTATTAGACCTGGAACCACCATGAGATTCATAGAAGGCTAGGAACCACCATGAGATTCATAGGAGTAGGCCAGGTACCACCATAAGATTCATAGGAGTAGGCCTGGTACCACCATAAGATTCATAGGAGTAGGCCGGGTACCACCATAAGATTCATAGGAGAAGGCCTGGTACCACCATGAGATTCATAGGAGTAGGCCAGGTACCACCATGAGATTCATAGGAGTAGGCCTGGTACCATCATAAGATTCACAGGAGAAGGCCTGGTACCACCATGAGATTCATAGGAGTAGGTCAGGTACCACCATGAGATTCATAGGAATATGCCTGGTACCACCATGAGATTCATAGGAGTAGGCCAGGTACCACCATGAGATTCATAGGAATATGCCTGGTACCACCATGAGATTCATAGGATTAGACCTGTTACCACCATGAGATTCATAGGAGTAGGCCTGGTACCACCATGAGATTCATAGGAGTAGGCCAGGTACCACCATGAGATTCATAGGAGTAGGCCTGGTACCACCATAAGATTCATAGGATTAGACCTGTTACCACCATGAGATTCATAGGAGTAGGCCTGGTACCACCATGAGATTCATAGGAGTAGGCCAGGTACCACCATGAGATTCATAGGAATATGCCTGGTACCAACATGAGATTCATAGGATTAGACCTGTTACCACCATGAGATTCATAGGAGTAGGCCTGGTACCACCATGAGATTCATAGGAGTAGGCCAGGTACCACCATGGGATTCATCGGAGTAGGCCTGGTACCACCATGAGATTCATAGGAGAAGGCCTCGTGCCACTATGAGATTCATAGGAGTAGGCCAGGTACCACCATGAGATTCATAGGAATATGCCTGGTACCACCATGAGATTCATAGTATTAGACCTGTTACCACCATGAGATTCATAGGAGTAGGCCTGGTACCACCATGAGATTCATAGGAGTAGGCCAGGTACCACCATGAGATTCATAGGAGTAGGCCTGGTACCACCCAGAGATTCATAGGAGTAGGCCAGGTACCACCATGAGATTCATAGGAGTAGGCCTGGTACCACCATGAGATTCATAGGAGTAGGCCTGGTACCACCATGAGATTCATAGGAATATGCCTGGTACCACCATGAGATTCATAGGATTAGACCTGGTACCACCATGAGATTCATAGGAGTAGGCCTGGTACCACCATGAGATTCATAGGAGTAGGCCAGGTACCACCATGAGATTCATAGGAGTAGGCCTGGTACCACCATGAGATTCATAGGAGTAGGCCAGGTACCACTATGAGATTCATAGGAGTAGGCCTGGTACCATCATTTGATTCATAGGAGTTGGCCTGGTACCACCATGAGATTCATAGGAGTAGGCCTGGTACCACCATGAGATTCATAGGATTAGACCTAGTACCACCATGAGATTCATAGGAGTAGGCCTGGTACCACCATGACATTCATAGGAGTAGGCCTGGTACCACCATGAGATTCACAGGATTAGACCTGGTACCACCATGAGATTCATAGGAGTAGGGCAGGTACCACCATGAGATTCATAGGAGTAGGCCAGGTACCACCATGAGATTCATAGGATTAGACCTGGTACCACCATAAGATTCATAGGAGTAGGCTTGGTACCACCATGAGATTCATAGGAGAAGGCCTGGTACCACCATGAGATTCATAGGAGTAGGGCAGGTACCCCCATTCGATTCATAGGAGTAGGCCAGGTACCACCATGAGATTCATAGGAATAGGCCAGGTACCACCATGAGGTTCATAGGAGTAAGCCAAGTACCACCATGAGATTCATAGGAGTAGGCCTGGTACCATCATTTGATTCATAGGAGTAGGCCTTGTACTACCATGAGATTCATAGAAGTAGGCATGGTACCACCATGAGATTCATAGGATTAGACCTGGTACCAGCATGAGATTCATAGGAGTAGGCCTGGTACCATCATTTGATTCATAGGAGTAGGCCTGGTACTACCATGAGATTCATAGAAGTAGGCAGGGTACCACCATGAGATTCATAGGATTAGACCTGGAACCACCATGAGATTCATAGAAGGCCTGGAACCACCATGAGATTCATAGGAGTAGGCCAGGTACCACCATAAGATTCATAGGAGTAGGCCTGGTAGCACCATAAGATTCATAGGAGTAGGCCTGGTACCACCATAAGATTCATAGGAGAAGGCCTGGTACCACCATGAGATTCATAGGAGTAGGCCTGGTACCACCATGAGATTCATAGGAATATGCCTGCTACCACCGTGAGATTCATAGGATTAGACCTGGTACCACCATGAGATTCATAGGAGTAGGCCAGGTACCACCATGAGATTCATAGGGGTAAGCCAGTTACCACCATGAGATTCATAGGAGTAGGCCTGGTACCATCATTTGATTCATAGGTGTTGGCCTGGTACCACCATGAGATTCATAGGAGTAGGCCTGGTACCACCATGAGATTCGTAGGATTAGACCTGGTACCACCATGAGATTCATAGGAGTAGTCCTGGTACCACCATGAGATTCATAGGAGTAGGCCTAGTACCACCATGAGATTCATAGGATTATGCCTGGTACCACCATGAAATTCATAGGAGTAGGCCTGGTACCACCATGAGATTCATAGGAGTAGGCCAGGTATCACCATGAGATTCATAGGATTAGACCTGGTACCACCATGCGATTCATAGGAGTAAGCCAGGTACCACCATGAAATTCATAGGATTAGACCTGGTACCACCATGAGATTCATAGGAGTAGGCCAGGTACCGCCATGAGATTCATAGGAGTAGGCCAGGTACCACCACGAGATTCATAGGATTAGACCTGGTACCACCATGAAATTCATAGGAGTAGGCCTGGTACCACCATGAGATTCATAGGAGTAGGCCAGGTACCACCATGAGATTCATAGGATTAGACCTGGTACCACCATAAGATTCATAGGAGTAGGCCAGGTATCACCATGAAATTAATAGGATTAGACCTGGTACCACCATGAGATTCATAGGAGTAGGGCAGGTACCCCCATTAGATTCATAGGAGTAGGCCAGGTACCACCATGAGATTCATAGGAGTAGGCCTGGTACCACCATGACATTCATAGGATTAGACCTGGTACCACCATTTGATTCATAGGAGTAGGCCTGGTACCACCATGGGATTCATAGGAGAAGGCCTTGTACCACCATGAGATTCATAGGAGTAGGCCAGGTACCACCATGAGATTCATAGGATTAGACCTGCTACCGCCATGAGATTCATAGGATTAGACCT
Organism: Ambystoma mexicanum; assembly: GCF_040938575.1. NCBI lineage: Eukaryota > Metazoa > Chordata > Amphibia > Caudata > Ambystomatidae > Ambystoma > Ambystoma mexicanum. Next base: position 436,076,093 of record NC_090940.1, read on the forward strand.
GGTACCACCATGAGATTCATAGGAGTTGGCCAGTTACCACCATGAGATTCATAGGAGTAAGCCAGATACCACCATGTGATTCATAGGAGTAGGCCCGGTACCATCACTTGATTCATAGGAGTAGGCCTGGTACCACCTTGAGATTCATAGGAGTAGGCCTGGTACCACCATGGGATTCATAGGATTAGACCTGGTACCACCATGAGATTCATAGGAGTAGGCCTGGTACCACCATGAGATTCATAGGATTAGACCTGGAACCACCATGAGATTCATAGGAGAAGGCCTGGAACCACCATGAGATTCATAGGAGTAGGCCATGTACCACCATGAGATTCATAGGATTAGACCTGGTACCACCATAGGATTCATAGGAGTAGGCCAGGTATCACCATGAAATTCATAGGATTAGACCTGGTACCACCATGAGATTCATAGGAGTAGGCCAGGTACCACCATGAGATTCATAGGATTAGACCTGGTACCACCATAAGATTCATAGGAGTAGGCCAGGTATCACCATGAAATTTATAGGATTAGACCTGGTACCACCATGAGATTCATAGGAGTAGGCCAGGTACCACCATGAGATTCATAGGAGTAGGCCTGCTACCACCATGAGATTTATAGGAGCAGACCTGCCCAATCAGAACGACGTTTATAAGAGCATAGCGTATACACCACGGATCATCATTGGAGCCACACAAGGAGAGAATAAACATGGGACCATCACTAGGTTCATAAAAGCCCAGCATATTCCTAGGACCACGTTCAAGACAAGAACATGATTACACATGGGACAGAGCAAACTACAGGTACCACGCACACTTAGAACCATCACAAGCACAGAGTACAATTAGTAGCAACAGGATCACAACTGGGACCACCGTGATGTTAAGAAGAGCAGAGTAAACCTCAGGCCATCTTGATGTCCATAAGAGCTGAAAGTACAGCCCGGATCATCATATGATAGTTGGATTCAAAGAGCACAGAGTACATCTGTGTCCATGCTGATGTTCATAAGAGCACAGAGTACAGCTGAGGCCGCCATGTGCTTAAGAATACCTTAGAGTACAGCAGGTGCCATCATAAGAGCACAGGGTACATCTGAGAACATCAAGATACTGGGAGTGCAGCTGGAGCAATCGCAGGATGAATAGATATACACAGTACACCAGGGACCACCTCCATGTTCATAAGAGCACTGAGTGCTGCCGGGAGCATCCCGGGATACATAACAGTACCGACTAGTGCCGGTAAGATCAGAATCACAAGAGGAGAGAGTCTTGGGTTATCATTATGTTCAGAAGAGCACACAACACACCTGGGACCATCATGAGATTAATAAGATAACAGAGCACACCTGGGACCATCATGAGATTAATAAGATAACAGAGCACACCTGGGACCATCATGAGATTAATAAGATAACAGAGCACACCTGAGACCATCATGAGATTAATAAGATAACAGAGCACACCTGGGACCATCATGAGATTAATAAGATAACAGAGCACACCTGGGAGCATCATGAGATTAATAAGATAACAGAGCACACCTGGGACCATCATGAGATTAATAAGATAACAGAGCACACCTGGGAGCATCATGAGATTAATAAAATAACAGAGCACACCTGGGACCATCCTGAGATTAATAAAATAACAGAGCACACCTGGGAGCATCATGAGATTAATAAGATAACAGAGCACACCTGGGAGCATCATGAGATGCACATGAGCAGAGGGTATACCTGGGAGCATCATGAGATGCACATGAGCAGAGGGTATACCTGGGAGCATCATGAGATGCACATGAGCAGAGGGTACACCTGGGAGCATCATGAGATGCACATGAGCAGAGGGTACACCTGGGACCATCATGAGATGCACATGAGCAGAGGGTACACCTGGGAGCATCATGAGATGCACATGAGCAGAGGGTATACCTGGGACCATCATGAGATGCACATGAGCAGAGGGTATACCCACGACCATCATGAGATGCACATGAGCAGAGGGTATACCTGGACCATCATGAGATGCACATGAGCAGAGGGTATACCTGCGACCATCATGAGATGCACATGAGCAGAGGGTATACCTGGGACCATCATGAGATGCACATGAGCAGAGGGTATACCTGGGACCATCATGAGATGCACATGAGCAGAGGGTATAGACACGACCATCATGAGATGCACATGAGCAGAGGGTATACCTGGGACCATCATGAGATGCACATGAGCAGAGGGTATACCTGGGACCATCATGAGATGCACATGAGCAGAGGGTATACCCACGACCATCATTTGATGAATAAGAGTTCAGAGAGCAGAGAGTACCTCCATTACATTCATAAGAGCACAGAATCCAGCTGGGACCATCAGAAATCCACAAGAGAATAAACTAACCTGTGTTCCTGATGCTCATAGAGCACAGAGTACATGTAGGTCCCTCGTGATGTTCATAAGAGCACAGTGCTCAGGTGGGGCCAGCATAAGAGTCGACAGAGCACAATTATAAGAGATAAGCATGGCATACGACTGAGAGCACAATGATATCACAGCAGGGGCGTTGCTAGGGGGGGGCTAAGGGGGCTATAGCCCCTGATCTTTTGGTTGTAGCCCCGGATAGAATCTCAGGAGCTACAGCCAAAAGACTAGCTAGCCCCCAGTCCCGACAGTTCCGACATAAGCTTAGCCCCGGGTCTTTTCCAGACCTAGCAATTCCCCTGTATCACAGCACAGTACCATGGGTCATCAGGAAATCAGAGCAGGGTCATGCAAATCCTAAGAGCACAGAGCATCTGTAGACCCCAATGAGTGGCACTAGGGCAAAGGGTACACCTGGAAAAGAGTGCTTGTGTGCGGGTCGAGGGTACACTCTTTGGAAGGGATGAAGCCTCTTGGAATGGAACGCACACTTACCCAATGAGCCTTGGTCTCTGGCTGGCCACCTTTGCCCTTGGTGCCTGTCGCGGGGTCTTCCTCTCCTGTGGTTGGTTTGGGGAGGACTCTTGTCTAAGGGGATCCGGTAAGGAGAGGCCAGCCTTTTCCACAGACACCGAAGGATTGGCCAACGGAGATACCCCCATGATAGTGCTTGGTTGCTGAGCCGTGGTAGGTGCTTTACTCTTCTGTAGCAGCCTTACATTCCCGCCCAGAGGGTGTTTTGGCCAGGGGTGGAGTCCGCCCTGAGAATTGTGGGTCGCCGAACTGTGCACTAGGACACCAGGTACCCGTAGCAGGCCGTAGGTCTTGCCTGGCACTGGGGCTTTATCCCGGTTCTGTCCTGTGCCAGTTGCTTGGACTCTGAGCCTGACACGGCCTTGCTCCCGGAGCATAGAGGCAGCGCCACCCACAGAGCCTATTTGGGACAGTCCAAGCCTCCAGAAAAGAGCGCAGGTCACCAGAAGGTGCAAGACGGTCCCCGAATGCATCTTTTCAGAGTCGCCAAGGGAATGCCCCAACGAGAGCTACAAAAGGCACTAGGGGGATCGACTGAAGGGGGGCACTGAGGTGATGCAGCAATGGAAGGGGCCACAAGAAAGCCACTAGGGGGGTCGACTGAAAGGGGCCACTGAGGTGAGATGCCAAAAGAAGAGAAGCCAAAAGGGCCAGTCAGCCCGCGACAGCAGCACAGTGCCTGGGGATATTGTACATTAGAGTAGCAGGCGGCAGAGATGAACCCCTTTAGAGCAAAGTTCCGGGCGCTGGAGATCCTGGTGGAACCTGGGGGTGCAGCAGAACGTCCTTGCACCTTTAGGGCTGGCACTGCACAGGGGCTCCGCAAGCAAAGGGGCAGGCACTGCGCAGGGGCTCCGCGGGCACAGGAGCTGGCACCGCCCAGGGGCTCCGCGGGCACAGGAGCTGGCACCGCGCAGGGGTTCCGCGGGCACCGGAGCTCGCACAGCGCAGGGCAGGAGAGGATCCTGGCAGAGCACTGTGTAGGGGCCAGAGCGAGAGCAGCGGGGGTTCTGTGCAAGGCGGGCTACCCAGCTGGCGCCGCGATCCCAGTGCGACCCCCTGTCACAGCCACCCTGTTCTGCAGGAGCGTGCCTCAGCCTGGGCTCGCTGCATGTGTGCCGGGGCTTTAATCAGAGCCGCATGGCCGACTCCTCCCGCCGCCTGTACTCTCCTCCCAGCCCCGGGAAGGGCCCCTCCCCCACCCACTCACTCCCTCACTCACTTTCTCTGCCGCGTCCCGTTCTCTCGTCCATTCGAAATTCACTGCACTTACATTCAACCCATTTTAATAAGCCTCGTGTCCGACAAAGCCTGACAAACGTTGCCGGATAGTGGCCCCTTCCATCGGCGCCTGACCGTCTCCTCGTCCTCTTTTTCTCACTCCTGTAGCTCGCTCCCTTTCACTTGCCCTCCCCTTCCCATCTCCCCGCTGCGGTCGTGTGTCCTCTTTTATGCTTTCGCCCCCTCGGCCCCCATTGGACTTGTTTCCGTTCGCTGGTCCATCGTTCTCATAATGCTCGCCTTCCTTCTGCTGCGACTCTCCTCTATTCCTGACGCCTCTCTCTTACCTGTCTGTTTCTTCCCAGTGTCTCGTTCCTCCCGTCTCTCTTCCTCGCCACCTATTTGCGGACCAACACGCACTTGCCCCCCCCCCCCCGCCAATATTCACTTTACTTTTCAGGCCCCATGTGCGCTCCCTGCTGCCTCTAGCTCTCCCTTTCGTGGTTCTTTCTGCCCCTGCATCCTCTCTCCCTTGTCCCATCCTTCCGATATTACTGCAGCGCCTTTCTCACCCTCACTCTCGCCCTTTCCCTGCTCTCGGCACCCCTTTTCACGCTCACATTTCTCCCATCAACTCTCTTTCGTCTTTAACCTTCCGTCACTTGTGCCCCTTTCTGCCCCTCCCCTTTCCTTGCCTTCCACGCATCTGCTGCGCTTACTTTAACTTTCCCCATTGCGCTCTCTCTTTCTCATCCCAGGCTCTCTCGCTTGTCCTCGCCCCCCCCCCCCCCCCCCGTGCTCCAGCCGTGCCCTTCCCTGCGCCACTTTATTCTCTTTTAACACACGCTTTTCACCTGCCCCCCCTCCTTCTCTTGTCAGCCCCCTACCCTCCTTTGATGCGTCTTCCTAGAGGTGCCCATGCGTTGGTTAATGCGTTCTTCTTTATTGGTCAGTGGGGATAGTTACTCTCGGTGCCACACGCTGCCAGCTGAGCCCGTCGCCAGGCTCGGCAGCCTCCCCAAGGGGTGGTGAAAGGCACCTCTGCACAGACCATACTGCAAGCCCATATATCATTTTAAAAGATGCGTGGGCGTTGCCTGCCTGGCATGTTAGGCAGCAAAACCTATATTCAAATAATATAATTGTCAGGCAGAAAAATCAAGTACAAAAAAAATCAAATGGGTACACGAAAAAATCGAACTCGGTCAATGCAGGTTGTAATTCTACAGTTCTTTTGATGAAAGCATACAGTATTTTGGGGAATTCGTTGTATTACATCATTCCAATGACTAGACTTCAACATTATATGTTTCAAAGATCACATGACTTATTCCTATGCATCCCTTAAGTCTGTTGCAATTTACAACACAAATCATTTAGCTCCAAATCTCTTAAACTGATGAGGGGGGAACGACCTACACTCTGTGAAAAGGGGATATTTCTGGGCAAAATTCGGTGCAAAGCACAATTGGCGATGGTCAGTCACTCTTCCCTCCGAAATGTCACGCGTGCCTATGTTTGCTTCCGATGTGCTCATATTTTGGCCAATTAAGGTGCTGTGAAAATTTCAAGCTCCCATCTGGCTAAAATATTTGCACCCCTTCGCACAGAATGCCTATTGGGCATACCACAGATTAACCTCTTTAACGCCCAAATAGAATTTCAGAAAACACGGAACAAGAGAGGATCTGGAGCGATTTCATGTCACCTGTCGCCTAGGCATCTGTCCCTGGAAAAAGAAACTAAGGGCCTCATTACACGGCAGGTGGTGAGCCATGGCGCTATTAGCGCCATGGCTCATGCCGTTAAAATACCGGCACCGCCTTGGCGGAAAGGGGATTTACCGCCCCATTCCAAGGTTGGAGGGGCGTTAAATCCCCCTTCCACCATTGCCCTTCCCCATTCCCATTTCTGCCCCATAGGGCTCTATGGGAATGGGGAAGGCGCTAATTACGGCACCGCAATTTTGCGGTGCCGTAATTAGCTCCGAGACCCCTTAGCCGGTTGGATTTTAACGCCTGCAAAAAGCAGGCGTTAAATCCCCCAACCCGCAAAGGGACCTCGTAGTAAGGCGGTAAGGATTTACCGGTACCGGTATTTTACCGGTACCGGTAAATCCTTACCGCCATCCGTGTAATGAGGCCCTATCTGTCCTTAAATGCAGTGTCTCCCCCTAGCCAGCGGTGATGAGCCGCTTATCTACGTGAGGGACAGAGGGGCAAATCTTACCCTATCTAGATACTTTTCAATATCTTGTGTGTCTCTGAGTGCAATCACTATAAAAAATCTTAAAAGGTAACATTTAGTCTGATTGGACTAGTAGGTTCGTACAATTGTATTTGCTACTGTCTAGTTGACTCATAAAAAAACTCTCAATCAGCGACAAACATATAACACTGCTTCAAGTTGAGGACATCTTACACTGACAAGTGTCCTACTCGCACACAGACTATAGTGAAGAACCATCTTCACTTTCAATTGATGTGAGTCTTCAGTTTCTGGTGGCGGGGGGCTGCTTTATCCTCACTTGTCAGTTGACCGGTTTCGGTAGCACTTATCTTGTTTAAGCCACCTTCTTCAGGACGGTTAGGTACAGGATCGCGACCGAACCACCGTATTGCACCTTTTGTTGCCAGAAACACTTGCCACAGATTATCGATTGCTTGCTGTGTTTAGCCCACTATCTGCAGGCAGGTAAAAGAGACACATGCGCATGCTCTCGTTACAAAACTATTCATGAAGTCAATACGGTTCTAGAATTATTTTGCAAGTAGAACGTGCAGTAATGTAGTGTAAAATCCTAACAAAGGTGTATTGTCACTCACCGGTTAAGAAACTCTGCACCCATGTCTAGATTGGTGAGCTTATTCTGGTTTCATTCTGGTTTCATAAATGTCAGAAAACATGAAGTCATGTGTATGATTCTTCCATCCAATGTCAGTGTTCGAGTCTGGTAAAAGAACGGAGATGCTGCTCAGAGAAAACAATTCTAGTTATCAGCCTATTCTGGAGCTTGGCTAGGTGTCTGTCTTCTTGCTTCACTGAGGGGACGGCAGGGCCGGTCTCCATTAATAGCGGACACGCATGTCTATAAGATTCCTGTCTGGAGTTCTTGTTATCTTAAAGATGTAAAAGGATGTGAGGTATACGACAATACCCAGATCCTCCTTACCTTAACAGGAGACTGTGACACTGACTCAATGACCCTAAATGACATTTACAACACAATCCAAACCCTTCCCCCCTCAAGCACTCCCTTGTGCACCCTCTTCTCAAGAAACCCTCTTCCGACCCCTCCTGCCCGGCTAACTATCGCCCTATCTCCATCACTCCCTTCCTGGGCAAGCTCCTGGAGAAACTGGCCATCTCCCAGCTTAACCTCCATGCTGAATCTGTTGGTAGTCTTCATGACCATCAATCTGGCTTCAGAGCTGCCAGAAGCACGGAAACTGCTCTTCTGAACATCCATGAAGACCTGCTCCTGAACCTCGATTCCAACACTCTGTGTGTTCTCATTCTGCTCGATCTCTCCTCTGCCTTTGACACTGTCAACCATGCCATCCTGCTCAACCGTCTCCGGGAAAACCTGGGTATCACTGGTCAGGCTCTGGCGTGGCTGACCTCTTTCCTTTCAAATCGACCCTCCCAGGTCCAACTGGGGTCCTTCCTCTCCGACATCTTTTTCTCCACCTGTGGTGTCCCCCAGGGATCTAATCTCTCTCCCTGGCTGTTCAACCAGTATCTGGCTCTCCTTGCCCACCGCATCGCCGCTCTCTGCCCTAATTTCCAGTGCTATGCGGACGATACCCAGCTCATTTTCAGGCTACCCTCAGCCTCCCCCTCTCCTTCCCTCATCTCTGACTGTCTGTCTGCTATCCAAGAATGGTGTGCCGCCAATGACCTCTGCCTTAATGCCAGTAAGACTGAGATTCTACTCATCGGTACTCCCACTCCCTCCTTCCCTGCAGCTCTCTGGCCTGCCTCCCTTGGCCCCCTCCCTGCTCCTACCTGCAAGGCAAAAAACCTTGGGGTCATCTTCAACTCCACACTCTCCTTCTCTCCTCATATTTCTGACGTCGCCAAGAGGTCACACTACCAGCTGCACCTCCTCAGAGGTATTCTTCCCTTCCTCTCCTTCCCCCAGAAGCTCACTGTCTCCCGAGCCCTGGTTCTCTCGAAGCTGGATTACTGTAACAGCCTCTATCTTAATCTGCCTGCCTCCACTCTCCGCCCTCTGCAACTCATCCAGAACAGAACTGCGAGACTTGTCCTTGGCCTCAAGCCCAGGGACCGTATCTCTCCAGGACTGAAATCTCTACACTGGCTCCCAGTGGCTGCGAGGATAAAGTTCAAAACCCTCTGCATTGTCCACAAGGCCTTCTGGGGCCTGGGTCCTAAATACCTTCAACTCTCTCTTCCCAAATATCTTCCTCCCCGAGCCCTTCACTCATCCGCCTCCAACTCCCTCATGGTCAGCCGCTTCTCGAAGCAACGAGCTGGGGGTAGATCTCTCTCCGCGGCAGGGGCCTCCCTCTGGAACAGTCTTCCTGCCTCCCTGAAACTTGAGGAGAACCACCTCCGGTTCTGGAAGCACCTCAAAACCTTCCTCTTTGCTTCTGCTTTCTCTCTCCCTCTCCCCTGCTGAACAGCTAATTAATTCTTCACTAAACTGCACTGATCCTGCAACTGGACCACTCTAAACTGCCTTCGGTCCTGGTCCCAGTCACTGATCCCCTGGAACCCCTCTGCACTACAGGACTGTCTCTGTATCCCTACAGCCCCCCCCCCTTCCCCAGGACTTGTTCTGCACTTACCTTGCACTTGCCACTAGCTGGCCCTTTTTTATTTATTACTTACGCCACTTACCTTTACTGCACTTCCCCCCCTCCCCTTCCCCTTGCACTTTTCCCCCCTCCCCCACCCCTGCACTTGCGCGATCTGAATGACACCTGGCCTAGTAGGATCGTTTGTTTTGTCTCCCCTTGTTCCTCCCCTCCCTGCCTCGTCGCGCCTTGAAACACCTGTGTATAGGCGCGTTACAAATACCATATCATATCATATCATATCATATCATGGCTGTAAATGGACTATGCCTGAACTCAGACAAAACTGAGCTACTCCTAGTTGGCACCAGCAATACACTCAGGAACCTAGACCCTAAGTTCAGCCACTTCAGCATCGATAATATCAGAATCCCAGTTGCCAGAGCAGTAAAAACTCTGGGAGTTTACCTTGACTCTAAACTATCAATGACAAGGCAGGTCAATGCCATCGCTTCTGCAGCAGCATACCACGCTAAACTCATGACAGCAGCCAGACCATTCCTAACTAAAGAAAACTCAATTACCATCGCACAAGCCATTACTGGATCAATATTGGACTACTGCAATGTCCTCTTCTTAGGCACCTCCACAAAAAACTTGGTTAAACTACAGGTCATTCAAAATGATGCCCTACGAGCAGCCCTAGGCATCTCTAAAAGACAGCACATCACAGATGTCAGAAAAGAAGCACACTGGCTTCCTATCAAAGAGAGAGCTATCTTCAAAGCCCTTGCACTGACCCACAAATGTCTTCACCAAACCGCCCCCACCTACCTCTCTGAGAAAGTCCACCCCATCTTTACATTCAGACCTACTAGAACTCCCTATGCGAACATGCTCACAGTGCCCAAACTTAAGAGAGTTCGAGCTGGTGCTCGTGGCACCAGCTTCCCCTATCTAGCAGCTACACAATGGAACACGCTGCCACCTACACTCAGAGGTGAAAGCTCCCACCTAGCTTTCAGAAAAGCTGTCAAAACACTACTCTTCACATAACCACGCCATACCGCAGCTACCTAACTGACACCTGCCTGAATGCACAATGTAATGTACCGTTTCACCTAAATGCATAATGTAATGTACGCTTCACCTAAATGCTACATGTACTGTACTGCTCCTGTACCTAAGTGTAACTACAAGTAACAGCGGCGCGATGCCTAGGGGCTGCCTTGTGCGCTATACAAATGTCTAAATAAATAAATAAATAAATAAATAAATAAATAAATAAATAAAAGGGATGCTGCCTCTTCCATCCTATGCACACCGGCCAACATAAATCACTCCCGCGGTGGCAAATGCTTACTATCCTTATTTGTGTGTGACTACTGCCCACATTTAGGGCTGTATGATTAATAAATAATGCGCAAGAAAGCTGCTGCCCCACGATCATTATGTGACTCCATGATGGTTCAATGGATAAAGGTGTCCTAATTTTTGTTTTTCATGCAAGTCTAAGGTTGTTTACAAAAATTGGTCAAAAAGCTAGAGTTTCAGTCAAAAATATCCACTGGCAACAGATGATAGGGTCCTTACGTATTCATACTATTTGGCAGATTTTGGCAGCAGCCAAAGGTGAGAGGTCAAAGAGAATTGTAAACCCTATCAAAGAAAAATCCTGGATAAAGTATCTGAGGGATAAAGACAGTACCCTATCAAACCCGCCAGGTGGAACATTGTCAATCGTGCTGGCCACGGCTAGCTACTCTGGACGATATTGAACTGACCATCTACAAATGAAAGAGTTCCAGGGCGCCGGGTCCAAATGGGCTAGCCATCATCGTGCTGAAACATGGCCCACGTGGGTGGGTCAGTGTTCTAAAGGTTCTTTTTGACAGAGTTTGCCTGGCACAGGAAATTCCTACATCCTGGCAACAAACAATTCTAGTCCCAGTGCACAATAAAGGTGACAGGTTGCTATCAGAGAACTACCGACTATTATCATTACTAGATGTGACAGGGAAAATCTGTGTGACCTTCGTTTTGAAGGCCTTACAGGCATGGGTGGAAGAAAACAACGTACTACAGTTTACCCAGACAAGTTTGCTGCCCGGATGTGCCACTACCCACAACCTTGGGGTCCTAGACAGGTTGATCCAGTCAGAAGCAATTAACGGAAGGCCCTCTCTGTACATTATTTTTGTAGATCCTCGAACAACCCTTGACTGTGTCAACCAGTCAACCGTGAAAAGCTGTGGCGTAAAATAGAGGGGCTTGGATGTCCGAAGTGGCTAATGTGCACCGTCAAGGGCCTGCATTCGAATTCCTGGGGGGCACGTAAGGCTCTATGACGTGGGCACCATGTCGGTAAATGTGCCAATCAACAGGGGAGTCAAGCAAGGTTGTGTGGTGAGTCCCCGGTTGTTTAACATCTATTTGGCAGACTTGTCGTTGTGTTTATCTACCGTGGCTGGATGCCATCCAAAAATTGGTGGGGTGGCAGTGCCTTGTATGTTGTTCGCGGATGATTTGGTGTTGCGACAGGCAACGACTTGTCGATTAATCTGGACAAAACCAAGGCGGTGCTGGTGGCGGCTAGGAAGGTGAACCACCCGGTCTTCTTAATGAGTCTGGGACCATCAGAGTACGTAGAGAAATATGCTTACATGGGTCTTGAAATGAGTACTAGTACTGACTACGTACACATTAAAGAGACTAAACAAAGGAAGGCCCGTCAGTTAACATAAATGATCGACAAATTTGGTAAGCAAACTGCTAGAAACTCCCTGGGGTACGATATCCTTTCATCGCAACATGTTTTTACTGCGATTTTTGTAACGAAAAAAACTCATTGAATTTTTAGGGGGGGGTTGATAAATATATATTTGGGGTGTGGGTATTTGAGAATAGCAAAAACATTAAAGGGGATGGGGGCTAAAGGGGGAACCCCCAAAAATAAAAAATAAATTAAATTAGATGAGTTTTTTTGTAAATAAATCTGCTGTAAAACCCCCTGCGAAAAAAGATCCCATGATGAAATTACATGGAACCCTCCCTTGAGGGCATAATTATATTATATGAACAGAGTTTTTGTCCAATGGTTTTGTATGGGCTTCAGTCAACATCTATGCGTAGCTTAACACAATGGAGGTTTTTTCTGGGAAATAGATTTTAAAATTGTCCCCCTCAACTCCACTCTGGAAGACTGGACTTGGGACCTGTTACCATTGACAAGCCAGATCATTGTGAGGGGCGGGCAATTATTTTTGAAATCCAAATCAAACCCCAAATGTCTACTGCTAGCTACGATGGGAAGAATTTGTTTGAAGGAATTGGCAGGATTTGACTGCAAGTTCGTAGCATTTAACGAGAAGCTATTTGCAAAGTTGGGCTGGTATCCAGATTTTAAACGAGGAACAAAGTACGAAATCCTGAAGGCATTATTTAAGAGGAAAGTTGAGCAATGCGACTGAGTTAATAATTATCAACATTTAGGAACTTTACCGGCATATAAGTATGTATCAAATGTTACCCATCAGTATTTTAAAACACAATCTTACCTTTGCCAGAGTTCCAGCCCAGCATGCATAACTTAATGCTAAGATTGCGAACTAACCAACGACCTCTGTTGGTCTTCCTGGGAGCCCACTCAAAGATGCCGTTAGAAAAAAAGGTGTGTCACTTCTGTAAAATACCAAAATTGGTATAAACTGTGAGACATGTTTTCACAGAATGTACACAACTAGGGGCAGCTCACACGAGTATGCTCTGTCAATATGTGCATAGCTATGATTCCATGAAATCAGCAGCATTCTGAGACTATTGCCTTAATTCTGAATCAGAGTCTACACATTGCACTATATGAATTGTGGCTTATTACTATCAAATCTTTTACCTAAAGCTGTAAATTAGCCATGTGTTACATTTTATTTCTATTTCTAAAGGTTTTATGGACTATGTTAACACTTTAGCTAATTTCAAGACTGTAACTTTGTAATTTGAAATGAGTACTAGTACTGAATATATATACATTAAAGATGCTAAAAAAAGGAAGGCCCATAAGTTAACATATATGATCGACAAATTTACTAAACAAAGTGCTGTGTACTCCCTGGGGTACAATGTCCTTTTATCACAAGATGTTTTTACTGCGATTTTTGTAACGAAAAAAACTCATTGAATTTTTAGGGGGGTAAATAAATATATATTTGGGATGTGGGTGTTTGAGAATAGCAAAAACATTAAAGGGGATGGGGCTAAAGGGGGAAATCCCAAAAATAAAAAAAAACTAAATTAGATGAGTTTTTTTGTAAAATAATCTGCTGTTAAACCCCCGCGAAAAAACATCCCACAATGAAATGACATGAAACCCTCCCTGGAGGGCATAATTATATTATATAAACAGAGTTTTTGTCCAATGGTGTTGTATGGGCTTCAGTCAACATCTATGCGTGGCTTAACACAATGAAGTTTCTTTTTGGGAAACAGATTTTAAAATTGGCCCCCTTAACTCCGGTCTGGAAGACTGGAATTGGACCTGTTTATCATTAACAGGCCAGCTCATTATGAGGAGCGGACATTTACTTTAGAAATCCGAATCAAACCCCCAATTGTCCACTTCTAGCTACGATGGGAAGAATTTGTTTGAAGGAATTGGGAGGATTTGAGAGCAAGTTCGTAAGCTATTTGCAGAGTTGGGCTGGTATCCAGATTTTAAACGAGGAACAAACTACGAAGGCATTATTTAAGAGGAAAGTTGAGCAATGCGACTGGGTTAAAAATCTATCAACATTTAGCAACTTTACTGACATATAAGTATGCGTCAAATGTTATCCATCAGTATTTTAAAACACAATCTTACCTTTACCAGAGTTCCAGCCAGCAGTGCATAACTTAAAGGAATAGGGCGCTCAGAAATATTAATTGCTAAAATGATGGCCAATAGTCTAAAACATAGTTTAGACATATTTTGAATGAAAGTGCCTATGTAAACACTTTGAGCAAATGAGGCTCAAAGTGTTTACATGGGAGCATCCATTTTGTGATTTCAGGCAGCCTCCTCAGCTCTGCTCTTGCGGCACTAAACAAGCAGCAAAAGCCCCCTACTGGGAGATTTTGCTTACTGCAGCCAGAGCAGAGCTGAGGAGGCTGCCTTCACTTTCATTTTACGTTTTCGGTGCTCCCCAAGCCCAGGGAAGCACAAAAAAGGTAAAATGAAGGCAAAAAGCTGAGGCGCGTCAATTAAAAATACAACGTTGTTGTATTTGTGATTGCCGTGGTTGGAAAACCACGGAAATCATAAATACAACAATGTTGTTATTCTGACTGCGGCAGCTTTCGCGTGGAGTCTCCTGGGCTCCCCCAACACTGAGGGAGTCCAGGAGACTCCAAGCAAAAGCTGCCGCATTCAGAATAACAACATTGTTGGATTTGTAAATACTGCAGCATTTACAAATACAACGTTGTATTTCTCACTGCGGCAGCTTTCGCTTGGAGTCTCCTAGACTGCCTCACGGTTGGGGGAGCCCAGGAGACTCCACGCGAAAGCTGCCGCAGTGAGAAGCACTGCAGCATTTCAAAACACCTGCGTTGTGTTTCTGCCTGCAGCGGCTTTCACTTTTGGGCTCGCGGGCTCTGCCGGGGGAGCCCGAGAGCCCCAAAGTGAAAGCTGCTGCAAGCAGAAACACTGCGGCATAGAAACACAAAACCGCGTTGTGTTTCTGCCTGCAGCGGCTTTCCCTTTGGGTCTCGTGGGCTTCCCCGGGGGAGACCGAGAGCCCCAAAGTGAAAGCTGCTGCAGGCAGAAACACTGCAGCATGGAAACACAACGCGGTTGTGTTTCAAAAACGCTGCAGTTTTTCTTTCTAAATTTCTCGGGCTCCTCCGGCTCAGAGGAGTGCGAGAAACTTAGAAAGACCCCACAGCGTTTTTAAACACAACAACAGGGGGGGCTCCAAACTGAAGATACCGCAAACATAAATACAACGTTTTAAAAGCTGCAGCTTTATTTCTAAGTTTTTCAGGCTGCTCCAGAAAAAAACCCACAGCTAGTGCTTATTTAAAAAAAAGAAATTAGCACTTACCTAGATGCAGCTTTCCTGCCTGCAGTCTCTGGTCTCCGTCCTCCGGCACCAATGAAGCTAAAGCCACGCAGTGGTAGCTTTTGTTTACTACAGCTGGCTGACTTTTGCTTCATTAGTGCCGCAAGGGCAAGCACAGGCGTCATCCATTTCACAAAATGGATGCCTCTTAGTGCTTCCCATTTTAAAGTTTGAGCTTCATTTGCTCAATACTTTACATAGGGACTTTAAAAAAATATATTTTTTAGATATTTTTTTATTATTGGCCATCTTTTTTGCCAATAGTATTTCTGAGCGCACTATTCCTTTAATGCTTAGATTGCAAACTAACCAACGGCCTCTGTTAGTCTTCCTGGGAGCCCACTCAAAGATACTGTTAGAAAAAAAGGTGTGTCACTTCTGTAAAATACCACAATTGATAGAAACTGCAAGACATGTTTTCATAGAATGCACACAACTGGGGGCAGTTTACATGAGTATGCTCGGTCAATATGTGCATAGCTATGATTCCATGAAATCAGCAATATTCTGAGACTATTGCCTTCATTCTGAATCAGAGTCTACACATTGCACTATATCGATTTGTGGCGTATTACTATTAAATCTTTTACCTAAAGCTGTAAATTAGCCATGCGTTAAATTTGATTTCTATTTCTAAAGGTTTTATAGACTATGTTAACACTTTAGCTAATTTCAAGACTGTAACTTTGTAATTTTGTAACTTATTGACTGTACTACAAAAGAAGTTGAACTCATGTCATTTTAACAAATGTATTGGAAATGAAGTTCTGTATTTATTGATTGATTGTTTATTGTTTGTGGTCAATGTAATTTAACTTTAGGAAATGTATATGTATTTTAATGTTGGTTTCTTTTTTGTAAAGGCTCTTTTAGAATCAAAACAAATAAATAATAATAATAATAATAATAATTATAATAATAATAATAATAATAATAATAATAATAATAATAATAATACATTTTATTTTAAATATTACCGTTTTTTGAAACAAGAGCGCAGGTTTACTTTTCATCAACAGCCTGTAACGTTCCTCAATATTTATGGTCCCCCAGGTGACCATCACGTTTTATCTCTCAACTGCTGCAAATATGTGCACTACTACTAAAACGTATGACGATCATGGGAGGAGAATAAACCCACCCCCACAAATACATAACGGTTCAACTATGGTGTCCAATGAATTACAGGAGACGCTGCAGGGACTAGACTAGATGGGCATTGGGAGGTTGATACCTCGTCATGAAGCCGCATTTACATGTTGCTCGCACCCACGCAGTAGCTGGGCTCGTTTAAATTTGTGGTTTCTCCCATAATATGTTACCTAGAATTACAGATTGTACAATTCTCCCATTTCCTATGTCAAACATCCAGTATATGGAGGAAATGCAGTGGATCCTACAATGAGAATGTATCCGCCCAAGGTGTGGAATTCTGCAGAGGTGTGGTGGCACGCCTGCTTCACTGATGTGGAGGGAAGTGGAGAATCGTTTTTTAAATCCTTGCTGGGAATTGCCTGTTTGACAGCTTGGGACTTTTACATTTCAAACATATGTGGAGACTGCTGATTTTTAGCATAAGAATAGCCCCAGTTTCACTGAGGTTTGGCCATTTGGAAAAATGATGAGTTTAAATTGCTGCATACGATTATTAATAATCTATTAAAGTTTGATTCCCTAAATTCATTAACTTGGTTATATAATGTGAAAATGCATATGCCAATGTATTCATTGTTCTTCAAAAAGGCATATACATTGGGTGTGAATACGCAAATGATATCAGAGGTCATTACCAGTTACTACATGAACCAACTAGAAAACTCTGCCACACTTAAATCTTTTGTGACTACCTATATGCCTTTTATGCACATGCACTTTACTGATTGCTTCTATTAATCAAGTGCTTATGCAAAACAAGCAAGGACCACGACCATTCAATTATGATTCCATTATGATTATCTCAATTACCTACTGCAGGTCACAGCTTGAAATGTCTGAAGACTAAATGATCTGCATATGATTATAATGGAATAAAGCGGGAAACTAATATGCATTTCCTATTTCTCTGTATTCAGTCCCCCATGAGAAATATTATTGGCTATCATGTTTTGAGTTTACAAAATGTAGGCAGTATGCTTCTATGTTAGGTATGCTGTTGTTTAGAATGTTATATTGTTCCAGCTCTCGTGGTGCATTTGAATACATTTTACATTTCATCAGAATGAAGAGCTGGCAACATATTTAATATTTTCCTGAATTGAATGTAGTTATGTAAGAACGAGAAAATATCGAGGCTGAGTACCACAAATGATATACACCAATCACAGGCTGAAAAGATTCACAGGTCTTTTATTCTGTACAGTCACAAAGAAACACAGATAGCTATCTGGCTCTCAACACCCCGCAATGAGTACCAGCCCGTCAGATAGAGGTGAGAGAGTGCTGGACATTTAAACATTCGTGCTCTTATACAATTTCAAGTAATATTGTCCAGCCCCTCTTCACGTTAATAATCTGTGGTCTAGAGTTCGTGCCTTGTTCACATTCAGTTCACATAATATTTTACAAAGGATTACACATGCATATATTTCAACAGAAGTACAATGACAATGGATGTTCCCAAATCCTACAGCAAGCTCCCTTTACAATTCTGTTTCAATCGAGTTCGGCCTGTGTCTATGCTCGAGGTTTGCTTGACATTGTACCAGATGTGTATTCGCGGATGAGTCTTGTGAGCATAGACAATGCTTAGACAACAGTTCATGTGTAGTATAAGGCCTCATTGCTTAGTCTAAACAGTCTGCTCTTGGACTTTCTAAACATTAACAGAACTCAAAGGTCGGGAGGCTTGGTTGTAAGTTGAAAACACAGTCCACCATTTTAGATCAGAGAATGTACGAACAGAAATCAAAATGGCAGACAACTCTTAAAATGGCGGCGAAGTCAATCCAAAATCGGAACTTTGCAACGCGGTTTTCCTCATACAGCGACTAGGCTTAGGCCATTATAAATCAAAAGGAGGCACTATATGATTTCCGTTTAACAAACCCTCCTTTTGGCCTAAACCAAGAGCTTTACTAAAAATGTGTCGCTTCACGGGTAACTCCACGTTGCAAGGTCCATACATCCTGAATCACATTCATCAGATATATCAATCGCCATGAGATCTGCAGCGGAAATATCCTTCATCACAAATTCGCTGGTCATTCTTCCCGGTGCATGTACCTTTGGTCCTAACGTTCCCATAGTTTGTGCACAACATCCCCCTAACATTGAACATATGGCAGGAAGACATTGTATACAACAACAGCAGAACAACAGAATACCAAGAATTATCAATACGACCGAGAGAAGCTTCCATCCCAAAGACCGTTGGAAGTCCCAGAACCAAGTACTAAGATCCCAGTTTCCCTCGGGAACATGTACTTCTGAACTCAGGACATGCAGATTTTGTATTGCCTTAAAGATGGTCGGGGAGGAATCTGGTACGAAAACACAGCAAGCGGACCGCACTAATTTGCATACTCTACCACGCTCAGCCAAGATGACGTCTATTACCATCCGGTTTTGTAGCTCCACTTATCTGATTGCCTTTTGCTCTAGAGTCATGTTATAGAGTATGTCAGTGGTCCGGTTGATGGTTCTCTCCAGTACTCTTGCCAGTCTCCTGATATCCTCGGAATTCATAATCTGCCTCCAAAAAGGTACAAAGGATTTTGCTACATCGCCCAGAACTTGTGAAGGAGTATCACCATTCTCGTCATGCCTAGGACAAGCCCTAGAGATTTCAGTGGTACTGGCTACATATACCCTTGGTAGCAGAATTCCCAAATAACAAGTTCCCTGCCAATCCCTAGGCAGCCATGGATAAGCCTCATTACCGCAAATGAAGTAGATAGGTTCGCCTACATACAAAGGTCTGGCCTCACTGGTCAAGTTTGCAACACTGGTGCAACCCTCGAAATTGCCCATTGACTGAGTACCATTCTTTTGTATGCAGAAAGAAACAAAGTTTGGACTATGGTTAACACTGTAAGAAGGTGGCACGGCATCCCTGTACCTATAGGAGCCATCTTAAAAGAAATCAGAGATTGAAAAGGTTGTTACAGTCTATCAGAAGGCCTAATAGAAGCGACATTAGGCTTGCTCCTATTTGCAAAGAGTGAGCATCCCAGAGGCATTAGGACTCACCTTTCAAATTCATTCAAATTCGTCCCATCAAAACTCCCTGAGATGCTATCATTCCATCGGCCAAATAATAGTGCCCTTAGAGAGGCATAACATGCAGTAGTTAAAGGCAAAGGATGAATATACCAGCCCAACCCTTTTCCCCCATGTTGCAGCAAATGTGAACATATCCAGCAGTTTGTTCTGTTCAAAATGGCATGTGTTGCATTCATTATTAGCAGTAGTGTATTATTATGATAGCTTTGTCTATGTTGCGAGTCCCTAGGAGATAGAGTGTGCAGGTGCACGAAAGGTGTAGATATAGTAGGAACATTCTCAGTAGGCAAGAATGTTTCAAGTGGGCGCACTTCTTCCATATACCAAATTCCAAAGGCAACTAATACTATAAAACTGGCTAACACAATTACAAGAAGACAATGGGGGTCATTACGACCCAGGCGTTAACCAATGGCGCCATTAGCGCCATGGTTGACGCCGGAATCTGCCATGGTGAATGGCAGAATTACCGCCCCATTCCAAGGTTGGAGGGGCGGTAATTCCCCATTCACCATTGGCCCTTCCCCATTCCCATTTTTGCCCCATAGGGCTCAATGGGAATGGGTAAGGCTGTAATTACAGTACCGCAAATTGCGGTACTGTAATTACCTCCAATGTCCCTTTGCGGGTCCCTTCCTTAACGGCTGGTGAAACCAGCTGTTATGGTAGGGACCCGCAAAGGGACCTCATAATTGGGCGGTAAGGGATTACCAGCACCAATGCCCTTACCGGTACCGGTAATCCCTTACCGCCTGGGTTGTAATGAGGCCCTATACGTCTTAAAAGACCATGTATTTGATCGTCCAATGTCATTGTTGGCCACCTGGTGAGTCGATTGATCCGTACGAGTAAGGACGATAACAGGCATTATTCCTTGAAGCTCTTTTACGTTCCTGCGAAAATCTCTGTAGTCTGTTTGCTGGTAATCTCCTGATCACGTGGTTTCTTAGTCTTTCCCAGTCCCCAGCCACCTATTTTCCTTCAGTGCAGAAAGTAGCAAAGGACAAGCTCTGTGGTTGTTCTCCTATGGACACAGTCATATTTATGCAGTGAATTGGTCCGTGGACGCAGATTGTACCTTGTGACTCCTGGTACCGTGTGATCTGCGAACAGTATGTCATTGCTTTCTGATGGAAGTGATGAATTTGCAGCAGAACCAGACAAAGGTGCAAAAGGATCTTTATAAGAGTGTGGAGATGAAGCAGCAGTTTCCCCAGGCCCTGCGGGCTCAGGGAGTGTCTCTGAAACACCCTCAGTGCTGCTCAATGCTGATTGATCGCTGGGAACAGAGTAAGTAAGTTTCTCCTTGTCTTCTCCATCGTGTGGCAAAGGGAAAGGTATCCTCTTGACATGCGAAGCGTGGATCCAGGGATGTTTCCCTGCTACTCGTACGATTTAGTAAGCACCCAGTCACCAGGTCGGATGCTGTGACCTGGCCCCTCGTATTTGGCTGGGAGGGCTTCTTGCACCTTTTGATAAATCAAATACAGATTTTGAGTTAACCGTTCACAATATTCAGAATGAAGTAAGTGCTCCATATCCCTGAGGGCCCTTGGCTTAGGAAAATTCCAAAAGTTAGCTGGCTACCCCATTACCACCTCATACGGGGAGAGCCCAGTGCTAGTCTGTGGAGTTGTGTGCATGGAAAGTAGCACTATCGGTAAGGCGTCCGGCCATTTCAGATTGGTGCCGGCACACATTTTAGCGAGTTTGTTTTTCAAAAAACCATTGTGACGTTCTACCAGTCCAGCGCTTTGAGCATGTCTAGCCGAATGGAACCATTTATCGATCTGTAATCCCGCACATATTTGCAGAATAACAGCAGTGATAAAATGTGGACCATTATCCGACCAGATGACCCTCGGTAAACCAAACCTAGGAAAATATTCCTTAAGCATGGTTTTCACTGTTGTCATTGCTGTGTCATCTTTTACAGGGAAGGCTTCGACCCACTTCCTAAAAGCACAAATAACTACCAGAACATATCTAAGATTGTTACAGTGCTCCATTTCAATAAAGTCAAAGTGGATTACCTCGAAAGGGACAGACGGTGGACCAAAACTACCCCTTGGTGTTGATGTACCCTTCCCCGCATTGTGCTGCAGACAGACAAGAGAACTCTGTACAAAACGCTCAGCAGTTTCCGGGATGTTAACATTTACCCAGACAGTTTCTAACATTTTGCAAATTTTCCTAGCGCATATGTGAGTGGGACCATGAGCCATTGAAATCATCATAGTGACGTACGCGTCTGGCAACATCCATTTTCCTTCTGAGTTATTCACCCAACACCCATCATCATCCAACCTCGCCAAGCCCTCAGCCCATTGGTTGGTTTCCTCTAGAGTGGCATCTGCTTGGATATTCTTTATGGAATCAATTCCTTCATCTATAGTACAAACATTTATGGCTTCCCTTGTAGTATACATATCTGAATAGAGATCAGTAACAGTCTGTTTGGCTATCTGGTCAGCGAAAGCGTTCCCTTTTCCTACATCGTCTATGATTTTCTGATGTGCCGCGCACTTCATAATTGCTAGCTGAGTGGGAAGTGCAAGCGCTGAGAGTAGCTGAACTATCAAGGTGCCATATTGGATCTTTGTTCCATGTGAGGTCAAGAAACCTCGTTCTGCCCAAAGTCTACTGAAGTTTTGAACCACCCCAAAAGCATACTGACTGTCAGTATATATATTCACTCTAAGCCAGGGGTGCACAACTGATTTTGGCAGAGGGCCGAATGTACCTTACATGAGGGCTATAGTGGGGCGAAAAGTAAAAGTGGGCGGGCGGTAGGCGGGACATGTCAGGAGGCTTTTTCAAGCCCCAATTTGTATTAAAAACATTGAAAAAGAATATGTTTTTGAGGGGTAACGATTTCTATTGCATTTCAAACTTACATTTTGTACTACACATTTTCCATTGTTATCATTTATTTCGATTTAGTTATTGTATATCGTCTGTTTAATTAAATTATATATATTTTATTGACCCTTGATTGGACATTCCGTTACTTTGGACTGCTATAGTTTGCTGTTTGGGTTGCCCAAGAGGAGTATGGCCTTCGTTGAGTCAGGTTTCCTCAAAAAAGCAAAGGATGTACATCTCCCAACTGTGCCTGTTTTAGCTTTATTATTGAGTTCACTCTTGGAGTGCAACACTATGCCCCATGGCTCCCACCCCAACCAAACACTATGCCCCATGGCCACCTCACCCCCAACCAAACACTATGCCCATGGCCCCCTCACCCCCAACCAAACACTATGCCCCATGGCCCCCTCACCCCCAACCAAACACTATGCCCCATGGCTCCCACCCCCAACTAAACACTATGACCAATGGCCCCCACACCTCAAGCAAACACTATGCCCCCTGTCCCTCACCCCCAACCAAATGCTATGCCCCAAGGCCCCCTCACCTCCAACCAAACACTATGCCCCATAGTCCCCTCACCCCAACCAAACACTATGCCCCATGGCTCCCACCCACAACCAAACACTATGCCCCTGTCCCTCACCCCCCAAAGCAAACACTATGCCCCCTGTCCCTCACCCCGAACCAAACACTGTGCCCCATGGCCCCCTCACCCCAACCAAACACTATGCCCCATGGCTCCCACCCCCAACCAAACACTATGCCCCCTGTCCCTCACCCCCCAAGCAAACACTATGGCCCCTGTCCCTCACCCCCAACCAAACACTATGCCCCATGGCCCCCTCACCCCCAACCAAACACTATGCCCCATGGCTCCCACCCCCAACCAAACACTATGCCCCCTGTCCCTCATCCCCAACAAAACACTATGCCCCAAACACACTCAAGCATGCACCCATACAGACCCGAACCCCCAAATCAGCACACTCTCAAACATGCACCCATACAGACCCGAACACCCCCCCAACTCAGCACACAAACTCTGAAGCATGCACCCATACATGCATCTCAACATACTCAACACAAACATACAAAAACAAACATTCATGCACACCCGAACCCCCCACCCCCCCAACTCAGCACACACACTCTCAAGCATACACCATGCACCCATACAGACCCGAACCGCCCACCCCCACCTCAGCACACACACTCTCAAACATGCACCCATACAGACCCGACCCCCCACACCCCAAATCAGCACTCTCAAACATGCAACCATACAGACCCAAACCCCCCACCCCCCAACTCAGCACACACACTCTCAAACATGCACCCATAAAGACCCGAACCCCCCACCCCCAAATCAGCACACACTCTCAAACATGCACCCATACAGACCCGAATCCCCACCCCCCCAACTCAGCACACACACTCTCAAACATGCACCCATATAGACCCGAACCCCCACCCCACAACTCAGCACACTCTCAAGCATACACCATGCACCCATACAGACCCGAACCCCCCACTCCCAACTCAGCACACACTCTCAAGCATACACCATGCACCCATACAGACCCGAACCCCCAGCCCCAACTCAGCACACACACTCTCAAACATGCACCCATACAGACACAAACCCCCCACCCCCCAAATCAGCACACTCTCAAACATGCACCCATACAGACCTGAACCCCCACCCCCCAACTCAGCACACACACTCTCAAACATGCACCCATACAGACCCGAACCCCCCACTCCCCAACTCAGCACACACACTCTCAAACATGCACCCATACAGATCCGAAGCCCCACCCCCCGAATCAGCACACTCTCAAACATGCACCCATACAGTCCCGAACCCCCCACCCCCCAACTCAGCACACACTCTCAAGCATACACCATGAACCCATACAGACCCGAACCCCCACCCCAACTCAGCACACTCTCAAACATGCACCCATACAGACCCGAACCCACCACCCTCCAACTCAGCACACACTCTTAAGCATACACCATGCACCCATACAGACCCGAACCCCCAGCCCCCAACTCAGCACACACACTCTCAAACATGCACCCATACAGACCCGAACCCCCGAGCCCCCAAATCAGCACACTCTCAAACATGCACCCATACAGACCCGAACCCCCCCACCCCCCAACTCAGCACACACACTCTCAAACATGAACCCATACAGACCCGAACCCCCCCACACCCCAACTCAGCACACACACTCTCAAGCATGCACCCATACAGACCCAAACCCCCCAACTCAGCACACAAACTCTGAATCATGCACCCATACATGCATCTCAACATACACAACACGAACATTCAAAAACAAACATTCATGCACATCCGACACCCCCTCACCCCCATCTCAACATACACAACAAACACTCAAAAACAAACATTCATACACATCCGTCACGCCCCCCACCCCCCATCTCAACATACACAACACAAACACTCAAAAACAAACATTCATACACATCCGACACACCCCCACCCCCATCTCAACATACACAACACAATCACTCAAAAACAAACATTCATACACATCCGACACGCCCCCCCAGCCCCCATCTCAAAATACACAACACAAACACTCAAAAACAAACATTCATACACATCCGAAACACACCCCACCCCCCTCATCTCAACATACACAACACAAACATACAGAACAGACCCAAAACACAAACACAAACACACAGACCACTTACCGGAGATGTGCTGGAAGGCAGGTAAGCTGGAACGCTGGCGAGGTAAGTGGAATCGTACTACGGCTGGCATGGCAAGCAAGGCTGAAATGCCTTCCGGCATCAAGCCTTACTGGCCACGCCAGCCGTAGTGCTGGCACTCCATTGGTGCAGCACACACACACTACGTGGCTCATAGGAGCGACGTGGTGCATGTGTGCTGAGCCAATGAGGGCCAGTGTTTTGTCCGGCCCAGAAGACAACAAAGACTTTCCTAATGAAGGGCTGCCGATGCTGCTTGCGGGCCGCCCTCCATTAGGAAAGTCTTTGTGCCTCGCGGGCCGGAAAAAACAGCATGGAGGGCCGCAATTGGCCCGCGGGCCGTATTTTGTGCACTCATGCTCTAAGCCCTTTGTAAAGTTCACAAGCTCGAGTCAGTGCAATAATCTCTGCAGCCTGCGCGGAGTTGTGCGAAATTCTTTTGATCTCCACAATCATGCTTAGTGTAGTGATGGCATAAGCAGCAGTGGATGTACCATCCGTAAGTTTGAAACAGAAGCCCTCGCAAAACAGCTCCCCTTGAGGATCGTTCAGAGATGTATCTTTCAAGTCAATCCTGCCTTTAGTTTCTTGTTCTGTGGTATAAAGGCAGTCATGTGACATTTCGCCACTGCAAGCAATATCTTCCGGAAGAGGTAATAGTTTAGCCGGATTTAGTACACAACATCTTTTAATACGAATATGCGGTTCAAACAAGATCAATTCGGATCTCGTTAATCGTGCGGAAGTAAGATGTTGTGTTTGCGTTCTGTTTAATAGAACGTCTACAGAGTGAGGTACCAACAAGGTTAAAGCTTGGCCTAGGACCATACCCTTGCTCTGTTTTACAGACTCAGCAGCAGTAGCGACAGCTCTCAGACATCTCGGCAAAGCGCATGCAACAGGATCAAGGGTGGAGGAAAAGTAACCGCACAGCCTATTCTTCCCCCCATGTTCCTGCGTTAACACAGCCAAAGCAAATCCATCACGTTCATGCACATACAACTCGAAGGCCTTTTCTTAATTTGGTGTGCTCAAAACCGGTGCTGAACACAGTGCGGTCTTGAGCAAATCAAAAGCTTTCTGGTGTTCCAAGTTCCATGGCAATGGCAAAGAAATGCCCTTCTTTGTCAATGCCAACATTGGTTTGATCACTAGTGAAAAATTGGGGATCCACTGCCTACAGTAAGAAACCATTCCTATAAAGGCTCTGAGTTCCTTCTGTGTATTTGGGACAGACATGCTAGAAATGATTTTAATTCGTTCAGGTGTCAATCTTCTTCCCTCCTTTGATAGGAGATAGCTTAAATAGGCGACCTCCTGTCAGCAATATTGAAACTTTTTCAGTGAAGCTTTATGTCCATGTTTTGCTAGATGAATAAGCAATAACACAGTGCCTTCCTTACAAGCACTTTCTGAATCTGCAGCCAAAAGAAGATTGTCGACATATTGAAGCAATGTACAAGTAGTAGGCAACTCAAGTGTGTCGAGCTGCTCTTTCAAAGCCCTACTGTAAATGCTCGGACTTTCCGTGTACCCCTGTGGCGCTCGGGTGAATGTAAACGAGCGTCCCCCTACAACGCGAACAAATATCTGCTATCCTTGTGTATAGGAATGCTAAAGAAGGCATTCTTAAGATCCACAACACTAAAATGAGTAGCAGAAGCTGGTATCATCGTTAATATCATTGTTACATCAGGCACAATTGGAAATTGTGGAGCAACAATGTTATTGATAGCGCATAAATCGATAATGAAATGAAAAGGAATTGCATTATCCCCTTTCTTATACACCGGTAAAATCGGACTATTGCACAAACTTCCTGCAATTTCTTCAATTACCCCATGATGTACAAAATCCAAAACTATACACTTCAAAGCTTGCTCACCATCAACTGTAATCTTATACTGTGGAATTCGTGGCAACTTTACTCCTGGTTTCAAAATCATTTTAACAGGCTCAATCTGCAAAATACCAACATCATTGTCATCAATCGCCCATAAACGTACCGGAACTCCACTAAATTCCGGCGGCAAAGTTCTAGTCAGAAACTATGAGGTAGAAAATTGCTGTGGTGAAATCGTCAAACGCACTCCATCTGAAGAACAATGAATTACTGCATTTAATTCCTTCAACAGATTCAACCCCAACAAATTCTCACCACAGTTTGATGTCAAAAGAAACAGACAGTGATCCATGAATGAACCCAGTGAAATCGGTACCGGCAGAGAAACCGGACTAACCACTGGCGTACCAGAAAACCCTACGGAAACATTAGTTTGCCCTGACAGTGGAATGTCTGGAACCCGTGAATGGTCAATGGAGCACTTCTGTGCTCCTGTATCTATCAAAAATAGATGTTTCCTATTCCCCACCATCGACTCAACGTAGGAACCTTTCTGATTAACGGGAATAGGCGTTGGTTCCAAACCCTGCTTCGGGCAATCCTAGCGAAACAATATATCATCGAAGGGAAGGTCTTCAGAGAGATAAGCAACAGAAGGATTATCAAAAATATTTCTATTATCCATACTCGGTTGCTGGTTATCTTGCGAAAAAGACTGAGAATTCTAAGAAAACTGGCTTCTATTAGGACCCCCTTCCCCAGACGGCCTCTAGATCATCTACCCATGATACCATATGTGTTATTCGACCTCTGCTGGAATATCGGGCATTGTGCTTGCCAATGACCCTCTTGTCTGCAATAAGCACATTGGTTCGCATATACAGGACCCAACGGCGCATTACCTTGTGGAACATACTGTCCCTGAAACTGTGTACTACCCCCTCTAGGTCCTCTAACTATCTGTTGTAACAATACCTTAGTCTTCAAATCTCCCTTTTTCTTTTCAATCCTTTCCTTTTCATTATTGACTCGGTTCTCATAATATTGCGCCATATGCAATGCTTCAGACTGATCAGGATGCGAGATCCTCAGAACAATCCACAGTTTTTGGACATATTTATTTCAATCTCAAAAAACAGTGTCTTAAATTATTACAAACTTTCGCTAAGCACGAAAGCGATACCGGACAGATTTCAATATAAAACCATAGGGAAGTGCAGTTGTGCACCCTCATCGGGATGTGGAGGATGAGTACCCTAGTGACAAGCACATATGAGTATACAAAGTTGGTGACACAAGTAACTCAAATAAGTGCTGCCCGAGGCTGTTCTTCAACCCGGGTGTGGTTTTAAACAAAAACAGTGTACACAACACGAAATTCGAAACATACAACAAAGGGTATTTTCACAGTTGTGCCACAAGAAATCGACACAGTTGTGTTTCGGCCACAATGGCTTGGTAGAGGCTTGTAGTTGTGGTGGCCTTCATCAGGAGAGATTAGTTTGGGGAGTCTGTCCGTGGGTAAGATCGTCCAACCGGACTGAGGCGGTATGCTGTCAGCCAACCTGGATGTAATCCTAGGTCTGGTGGTGTGAGAAGATTCACCAGTGGGTGTAGATCGGCCGTGCCGGGGGAACCCGGATTCAGAAGGCACTGGGCTAATTCTTGCTAGGTTCATGGTGGCGATGGAGAACCTAGCCGTGAACCTAGCAAGAACTAAAAGAATGCGAATCAGATCAATAGCTAATCAGAAGTCCGGTGCAGTCTGAATCCGGGTTTCCCCGGCATGGCCGATCTAAACCCACTGGTGAATCTTCTCACACCACCAGTCCTAGGATTACATCCAGGTTGGCTGACAGCATATCGCCTCACTCCGGTTGGACGATCTTACCCACGGACAGACTCCCCAAACTAGTCTCTCCTGATGAAGGCCACCACAACTACAAGCTTCTACCAAGCCATTGTGGCCGAAATACAACTGTGTCGATTTCTTGTGGCACAACTGTGAAAATACCCTTTGTTGTATGTTTCGAATTTCATGTTGTGTACACTGTTTTTGTTTAAAACCACACCCGGGTCGAAGAACAGCCTTGGGCAGGACTTATTTGAGTTACTTGTGTCACCTACTTCGTATACTCATATGTGCTTGTCACTAGGGTACTCATCCTCCACATCCCGATGAGGGTGCACAACTGCACTTCCCTATGTTTTTATATTGAAATCTGTCCGGTATCACTTTCGTGCTTAGCGAAAGTTTGTAATAATTTAAGACACTGGTTTTTTAGATTGAAATAAATATGTCCAAAAACTGTGGATTGTTGTGAGGATCTCGTATCCTGATTATTTGTGTTATCAATATATGTACCCACCTGGGCTTATCAGGACTCCGCCAGGCGCCCTTTATTTTCTCTCATACTTCAGACTGAGACTTAGCTTGCCAAGCGCTCTCAGAAGTCATAATTTGCGACTGGATGTCAGCGCACAAATTTGTCCACAAATAATCGTTTTCCAGACTCGGTGCTCAAATCTTGTCCACTGAAATCTGAAAATACTTGTTCAAACCGATTAAAGAATTTGGAAGCACCCTCAGATTTTCCTTGGATACAAGCAGTAAGTTTGTCCCAAACAATCCTTCTCTCAGGAATTAAGGCTTTCAATTTTGTCACTATTCTATCAGGTAAAGTCAGTATCATCTGTGGTGGTGTGTCACCAGCTTTCCTTTCTCTATCTTGCCTAGCCAAACTATCCCATGTGTCACCTAACCCCACTACATCGTCTACAGTCCTAATCTGTTTCCACAAATCAGCAGGTAGGAGCACAGGAAATAGTAAGTCAATATCACCTAAAGTGAACACTGACGACTGCAAGACAGATTCTCTCTCTTTATAAAACCCTGTTGGATTCTTCCTAATATCTGGGATGGATTGTCTAATGATATTCATCTGCTGTCTTGAGAACGGGACGTGAACAAACTGTGATACATAATGTGCATCAATATCATGGGCGGCTATGCCCATTGAGACATTAGCTGGGACCTCAACTTTAGGGACAAATGTCGGAGGAACCTAACCTGTCTCATAGGTAACTGAGAAACAGGCAACTCCGAATGCTTACTGAGCAACAGAGCTAAATCGAGCTTTAGAGTGGTGGAAGCAGTGTCAGAAGAAACAGCTCTCTTATAGATATTCAATAATTCTGCAGGACAACAAATCTTTCTTTTTATACATTCATCCTGCAGGTATTCTACCATTACCTCTATAACTTTCCTCTGCATTTCTGGCGTATACTGACTATACGTGTCATATACTTCTACGGGAGATATTGACATGTCTGAAATCCATCTAAGTGCATCTCTTGTGCAAATTCGCGTTTCTTCACAAAGAGGAAGTAACCACTTCTGTACAAAAATAGCGTCCAAACTATCACCATCTATTTCATCATTCCGTAACCTTTCTAACTCCCTTCTAAACTCAAAAACCCTCTCGACGTGCTCATCTACTTTCTCCGCAGTATCTCTTGAATATGCTAAAACATTCAGATCCCTCAATCCTTGTGGGATATCTTCATCACTCAGTCTGTTCCACATTACGGATAAATGGATTCCTATCCCTTCAATAAAGACATTTTACAGAGGAAAACTTTCTAGATTAGAGAGTGTAGCAAGAACATCAGATTGTTCACCTTTCTCCATGCACTGTCTAGCCCATGCATTCAGGTCTCTTTTCCTCTCTTTAGAAACTGTATTACGAGTTACAATTTTCAATTCCGCACCCTTATCATCTACAAGCGGAGCAGAACCACTTGGAAGAGAAAGAGTAGACAAATCTTGTACAAAAGGTAGTGAAGGTGCTATTACTGGCGTCAAAGATAAATCTACCAGAACCACAACAGCAGGCAAAGGTGGAGGTACAGGTGGAAGAGCAACAATAGGAAGCGGAGCGATAGCTGGTGGCGGAGGAGCAATAAGAGGAGAAATAGGAAGAGTAATAAGAGGAGCAGGAATTGCTACAGGAGGAGGAATAACAGCAGGAAGAGGTAAGGCAACAGGAATAGGTACGTAAGGAGGTGGCGCAGTGGCACCAGGCCTTCATTCACTTAAAAGCTTATCAATCAATTCATCTGATGCATGGAAATATTTAGACGAATATATTTTCTGTGTACCAAGTTGAAAAGCCCTATCCATGTTCCTAACTGACTCTGACTGTTTTTTTTTGCTGATCATATAATAACGCTTTCCCGGCGTTCGACATATGTCTGCCCGCATGTTTCTCTCTACTTTTAAGATGCTGCATAGCTTCTTTTTTCCAATTTTGTAAAACATCAAATGCTGCAGGTCTAGCTTTTTTTCTTTAACAATATAGCTTCTAAATATTCTATACGAGAAATCTCAAAGCTACCATTGATTGGCCACTGAAGTTCAGAAGCATGTCTAGTTTGTCTGTGCCAAATATCGTTGAACACTATACTACCAATGCCGTACTTACAGTACATAGTACATGCCGGTGACCCCTCCTGTGGTGCCGGACGGCCAAATTCCAAAGATTGTCTGTCTTTGTGGAATAATGCCCTGAAACAGGCAGACGATTTCTCAGGCATGTCAGATTACTGGTGTTACCTGGCAATAACTGTACTCGCGAGAACAATACTCCAAATCAAATATCAGGATACTTAGGAATCGGGGCATGACTCACCTGATTCAAAGGACAAAGGGAGGTCCGATCGGATTACTAAAGACAACAAAGGACCCTCGTGGTTGGTGATTTTGGCAAAACTGCCTACCTCGATATATGGACCCTCGTCAGGATGCCGTCTCGGACCACGTGCTCACCGTCCAGGGATCGGGTTGTGTTGAGGTGTAGCGTCTCATCCAAGAAGGGGCCCCCTTTCTCACCGTCCGATCCCGGTCCGATAGCCGAGTCAACTCTTCAACGAGATGGCATCAATCTTGAGGGTCCCTATTCGGGCGCCATCTGTAAGAACGAGAAAATATCGAGGCTGAGTACCACAAATGAAATACATCAATCACGGGCTGAAAAGATTCACAGATCTTTTATTCTGTATAGTCACAAAGAAACACAGATAGCTATATGGCTCTCAACACCCTGCAATGAGTACCAGCCAATCAGAGAGAGGTGAGAGAGTGCTGGACTTCTAAACATTTGCGCTTTTATACAATTTCAAGTAATATTATCCAGCCCCTCTTCACGTTAATAATCTGCGGTCTAGAGTTTGTGCCTAGTTCAAATTCGGTTCACATAATATTTTACAAAGGATTACACATGTTTATATTTACACAGAAGTACAATGACAATGTATGTTCCCAAATCCTACAGCAAGCTCCCTTTACAATTCTGTTTCAATCGAGTTCGGCCTGTGTCCACTCTGAGGGTTTGCTTTACATTTTTCCAGATGTGTATTCGCGGATGAGTCTTGTGAGCGTAGACAATGCTTAGACAACAGTTCATGTGTAGTACAAGGCCTCATTACTTAGTCTAAACAGTCGGCTTTTGGACAGTCTAAACATTAACAGAGCTCAAAGGTCGGCAGGCTTGGTTGCAAGTTGAAAACACATTCCACCATTTTAGAACCGAGAATGTACGAACAGAAATCAAAATGGCGTATAACTCTTAAAATGGCGGCAAAGTCGATCCAAAATCGGAACTTTGCAATGCGGTTTTCCTCATAGAGCGACCAGGCTTAGGCCAATATATATCAAAAGGAGGCACTATATGATTTCCGTTTAACAGTTAGTTTAAACTGATCTGATAAATTGAATGTCTTCGCAATTACTGGTGACAAGAAGAGTGTAATGTGAATATATAAATTAAAAATATATTGATTTCATTTTAAATAATATCGGCTTGTTTTAATCTGTAGGAGATATTTTTAATTTGTTTTCGGACAAATGCCTGATTTAGGATATATACTAATATTTGTTTTATTTGTATTTTATTCTATATTTATATAGCGCTCTTTCCACACTTGTGTGGCCACAATGCGCTTTTTTCCTCAGTTGAATGCCCTTGGTGACCGTAGTCGATGTAGTTGTAAGGTTCTGGAGGGTTTAGTTTAGGAGATGCGTGTGTGCATGTTGCCGTTCTAGGACGTGGGTGGCTGGCGAGACGCGACTAAGCAGCCCAAGAGAGGTCAGAATCATGGATGGATGCTGGTGAGGGTTAGAGATAGCTTGCTATTGTTGAGAGAGTCTATGTGAGGCCAGCTATACCAACTTCCTTTCGGGTGGTGGTTGCTGTATGCTAGCAGCAGAGGTGTTTAGGTACGTCTGATGTTTCAGTCTGGCCGGCTATGTGTGCACTAGACCGGATGTGCTTAGCCATAGGCATGTTCTATCATGCATGGATGCTTGGCCGTGCCTACGGCCCATGTCCACGCTAGTGGTGTGAGATATACGTACCTTAGGCTGCGATGTTGCTCCAGGTCAATACCAGGGGGGCCTGGCTTTCATAAAGAGGTAGGTGTCCGCATATATTAGGCATAACGGGGGGCTACTTCTGAAATTTGAGAGTCCTGTATAGTGGGAGAGAGGTCTGCACCCAACAGTAAGTGCGTAAAGAGGCTAATCACAGCTAGGTATTAGGGTCCTGTCTAGTGGAAGAGAGGCCGACCCCAGCAATGCATATTTGGATACGGCAAGGGACAGATAGAGTTGAGAGAACCGCATGGTGGGTGGGATGTCCCCTACCAGTTTCAGGGTAGAGCTGTGTAGATTGGTACGGCTTGCCTTAGCCGACTAACCGTTCCACATCATAGCTATGCACTCCCCTGCCCCCCCCCCTTGGTCAAGTGAAGGTGATTCTATTGTCTAAAATGTATAAATGTATGTGTTTAGTTGACTTCTGTCCGATTAAACAAAAAATCTCTCTCATTCCTTCTATTTGCAGGCGGAGCATGGGCATGAAGTGCAAATAACCTTTCCACCGTTCATCCCTGCTCCATCTCCAAAGAGCACAACTGCAAGTATTTTCATGCTGGCATTAAACTAATGGATTTCTATAGGAATCCATCTATATACCATCTGCAAAGCGTATTTTGTGGGCAGCATTTACATCCTTTTACTAAATGGAATGTAAGCGTAAAGCGTAAAGGCGGTTTCAGGTGTTTTTGCTGTTTACTTCTGCACACCACTTTGGAAAAGTTGGAAATTGCTTGCAGGATACCCAGCAGCACATAAGTGCTAATGTTGCCATTCCAATGCATGACATTTTCATTTTTCTTTTAATTACCCTGTTTGTGGTGTATTCTTTTTTTTTGCTGTGGGATACATTCCTCATTTCGTTGTGTACCTCTCACTGTATGTTGCATGGTATATCATTGAATTCTGTATGATGGCGTACCCAGAGCGCAGTTGGCAGCAGTGGAGGAAGCCCATGGATTGCTGAGAGGATGTGATTCCCGATTGACCTATTCAGGTGCAACACAGCGCAGAGCGCAGAGCGGAGCACTCACAGGGCAGCTGGCAGCAGTTAGCTGAGGAGGAACGGCCGAGAGGTAAGCAGAGTGGGCTAATTCCACATTGAAGGGAAAGAACTGTCTAATAGCTAGAGAATCTGCTTAATTATGTCGTACATTTTTGTGAGTACATTTTCGAATTACGAAGTAAGGGCCTCATCACGAGTTGGGCGGTATTAGCCCTACCGCCAAACCCCCAGCGCTATTAGCGCTGGATCACAGGTTTGGCGGTAATGGAATTCCCCATTCCCCACTGAGCCCATTCTGGAATGCCCCATTCCCCATTGGGCTCAATGGGGAATTTTCGCGCTCTTACCGCCGGTGGATTTCTCGCCGGCGGCAATAGCGCAAAATTTTGGCAGATTTCCCCCCAGCTCAGAGCTGGGGAGAAATCCACCTAAGCCCTGATTTGGCGGACCCTTAAATCCGGCGGTAATAGCGCGACCGCCGGATTTAAGGGTTACCGCCAAACTCGTGATGATGCCCTAAGACTGCAGAGGATAGGGCTCCTAGGTCTCCTGTAGTCCAACAACTCTGGGAACCATCGGGTCTTTGCATACAGCCCATTACACATGCCCTACAATTGGATAGCTGCTTCGATTCCAACCCCAACCAGAGCTTACCACTCTTGCGCGAGACCTGTAATTGTCCCGCTTCACCTAAAAACTTTTAGGACCCTCCCAAGCCATCAAAGCAAAATCTTCCAAAATACTACTTTTAGCTAGTGTCATTGGTCAGCAAAAATGGCCACCAAATGCCAGAAGAAAATCACGCATTTCTTTAGTAGCAGAAACCTAACTGGCCAAGATCACCTATAAGCAACCAGGAGAACAGACCCTTCATAACTGTCAACAGAAACCATCCTGATTATTTCCACCAATGAAACTGTGATCACGAGTGTTAGGAAAGATTACTCTTTAGGCAACTTTCCCTCAATGTTCTATAGACCCCTAAATGTTTTGATTTTGTTTTTGAACCTGTCCTAGCCTTTTCGCACATTTTTTCATGGGGAAACTGATCAGTCTTTCTGATTATCAGTACTGTGAAACTATATTACCCTTTCTTCTTTTTACCTTTTCACCTTTTTGGTAACATTTTAACAGTGCACACAGCATCTTACAATGCAGTGCAGTGGGGATACATTTGTATCACCTTAGTCTTTTACACTGGTATGTTCTGGATAAGTGTATATGTTCCTAAAGACAAGCTGGTGGCAGCAGATACATTTGTACTATTTTTGCATTGTTTTAGTGTGCACATTTGAAATTACTGTATCTAGCTACGAAACGTGGCTAGTGCCCTAAAATGATTGTACCACAAGATTTTTCGCTTGACCGTTGGCCATATTGTTTCTTGGCCTTCTTCTTGCCTTCCCAGGTCAGGAAATCCCTTTTATGGTCATGCATTGGCCCGGGAAAGCTGCTGCTTTCGCAAGCTACTGATGGCCTGGGGTGTGTGGACCCAGGAAATGGGTGGACTGTCTGGTCCCACTCCACATCTGTGGTGCCAGAGAGTCTGGGTGTTGTGCATGAGTGAAACTCAGTGGTCTCTGATTGGACCACTGCTGGCTGTTTGAATGGTGCAGATCCTTACCATTGGTGGGCTTGGACTTGCTGCCAGCCAGGATTTAGGATAAAAAGAGAACTCCTGCATCCCTTTCTTCAGATCAGCGTTGGAGCCAAGCAACCTGGATAGAAGAGCAGCCGACTGAAGATCCATGGACGACTCCTGAAGAGTACCACAAGTCACCTTCCTGCTAAGTATCAGCTTCCCAACATCAAAGGATCCTGTCCTGGAAGGTATTCTTCAACCGCGACTGGAAAGACACCTGCTGTTGCCCGTGTGTGCTGACTGTCGCTGGGATCAGCCTCCACTTGTCTGGTAGAGTGTTCTGAAGCAGCCTGCATTGGTGCCTTTTGCATTTCTTCGTCAAAAAGGGTTGCACTCCTCTCTTGGAACTGATCAGAAGAATCCTTGTAACCGCCTCTCCTGGGCATATTCTACTGGATCCAACGGCAGGAAAACCTACCTCCAGCGACTCCCAGCCGACCTGCCTAGTCACTTGGGAAAAGTGGAGTCATGAGCTTAGTACTTGCAACGCATTCAGCCACCCCTGTCTCCCTTGTAATAAACCTTAGAATAAACTTTGGCTGATTCCATTCCATCGCTTTTTGATCGTTTGATCCACAGGTTGTTCTAAAGGATAGGACAATAATCTTACTTGTAATATTGCTGAGAAATCTTTTGGAACATTTTTCACCACCACAAGAACTCTTCCCACATCTGTCCCCTCTCCTTAGAAGAAGCTTTGTGACCTTTGGCCAGAAGACTCCATTCAGGATAGGGATTGTACTCAAAGTTAGGGCATACATTTTGTGAACTCGTTTCATTCTACTGCATCACTACTTACCTTCTTTTAGTTGAATAATTTATTGTATGCATTTCTAAAAACAAAAGGTGACTGTGTATATGTTTGATAACTGAGTATTGTGTGATAATATTACCTGCTTGATTCATTGTTGTAGTGTTTTTGTGCCTATAATAAATTGAGTATTTTTGTACTTAGCTGTCTAAATTAAATTATTTTGTTCTTCACTGTGTTGGCTCATTGGGGACCTCTGGCCCCGCTCACGTTCTCCTGAGGCTAAGCCTTGACCACTCCCCAAGCTTAACTTGATTGGGTTTGGATAACCGCTCAGAGTTCCCCTGTTCATTGTAACTAGGGTGGCCTCCTAAAATCTGTCCACCATGCCAGATTCTAGAAATCCATCTTAACAATTGGTGAATCAACAGAGGTGCAAGTGGCCCCTTGGGCAGTGGAGAATTAAACTAAACAAAAGTTTTTTTTTTAACTACGCTTTATCTTTGGGATACCTTTTTCTCTCCCCTAGAATCTTTATGGATCAATCCTCAGTCTCCATGATTGACTCGTCCTGCTTGTCCTTCCCTTCATTTGCCTCTCAGCCTTTGAGCAGTATTAAAGACCTCTGAAAAATCACCAATCTCAGTCCTGCATCCATATCTACACTAAATATGGTAATAATCTCGATGATGGATATGCAAGACAATATAAGGACAGAGGTAAAACAACATAGGGTCCTCGTCAATACTATTATTCAATGTTTTGACTCCTGGGTCCCCCAACCGGCCTCTGATGATGTGATGGAAACTTTAAGGGATTCGCTGAACACAAGCATTCATGACCCTTTTGAGAAGGGGTCTTTGTGAATGTCAATTGAGGTGATGAATGAGAAAGAGAATCCTAGATAGTGCCAACCTAATAAGGGGATATCTACTTATGAGAGAGATTAGGCCCCAAATCATCACTCACCCACCCCTTTCAAGTTCTCAAAAGTGTCCATTATCGAGACAGAAAAAACTATACTATTGCTCAAACCATCTAACTGTCAAGGAGACCAATGCCCAGCCCAACTAATAAAGGATGCAACTAGAGACTTGTCCCCCTTCATTTCTAAACTTATCAATGCTTCATTTGCCACGGGATCCATACCAAGTAACCTTAAAGAATCTTGGGTGCTCCCTTTACTAAAAAAACAGATGCTAGACCCCGCCATACCTACAAACTACTGCCCAATTACAACAGTGCCCTTCCTATGAAAAATTATAGACAAAATGGCGTACCTACAAATACAAAAACACCTGGAAGCTAACCACCTGTTAGGAGCATGCCAATCTAGTTTCCGACCCCAACACGGGACTGAAACAGCCTTAATAGACCTCAAGGCCCAAATTGATGAGCTTAGGGATAAAGGGAAATCCGCCCTACCCCTCCTCTTGGACTTATCAGCTGCATTCGACCTTGTCCACCATAAGGTCCTTTGTAGGTATCTAGATTTGGCCGCCCACTTTTCCGAAGAAGCCATAGCTTGGATACATCCTTTCTCAACAATAGGACCATGAGAGTCTTCTCCCCCACGGCGGCTGCAGAGCCCATCCCCATTACATGTGGAGTGCCCCAGGGTTCCTGCGTCTCACCCACCCTATATAATATCTTCACTAAGCTCCTTTTTGATGATCTGGATTCTCTTGGTATCACCTACACTAACTATGCAGATGATACTCAGATTCTCCTACCTCTTACAGGTGATTATGACAAGGATTTGGCCTTGGTGAATTGGGTCTATCTCATCATTCAGGCATGGATGGCCACCCATGGACTATGCCTCAATGATGATAAGACTGAGATCATCATCTTGGGCACCTCCACCACCCTTAAAAAACTGAGACCCAACTATTCCACCTTCAACATTGATGACAACCTGATTACCACTGCTCATAATGTGAAAACTGTAGGTTTTTATCTTGATTCTACCTTATCCTTCAATAAACAAGTCAATGCGATGGCGTCTCCCACTGCATACACTTGCAAACTGATAAGAGCAGGTAAACCCTTCCTGTATAGCAACAGTTGCATCACTGTTGCCAGAGCACTCATTCTCTCAAAGTTCTATTATTGTAACTCTCTCTACATTGGTGCCAACAAGGCAACCATCAAGAGAATCCAACTCCTTCAGAATAACGTGCTCAGAGCAGCACTAGGAATCTCCAAGAGAGACCACATCTCTGAAACTAAAAGAGCTAACAATTGGCTGTGGACTTATGAGAAAATCCAGTTAGAAGTTGCTTCACTTGTATACAAATGTCTAAACAACGCCGCACCTTGTTATCTCTCTGAGAGACTCTCTAGAACAAGTTTTACAAGACCCACCAGATCCTCTAACACCAACTCCATCACATTACCCAGATTCAAACTCGCCAGAGTCTCAGGATGCAGCATCCAGGTCAAAGCAGCTCAACTCTGGAACTCTCTACCTCATCCTCTGCGATCAGATCAACCTTACCCTGAATTCCGATAGAACCTTATAAGGTGGATCAAAGACCTTGACAAATTAGAGCAGGCTTTTATACCAACTATGACTGTGTCTTCTTCTGCCTACCCTCGCCTGGCTAACATTGTCTATTTGTACATATTCACTGACCCATAGGGTTCTCTGCACTTGCAGGGCTTCTTTTAGTGTGTATCCTGGTACTACGTGTATGTATGCCATTGATCTGCTCTGCTATGTATAGTTATTGTAATATGAATGCATTCAAACTGTTATGTAACCAAACTATGTATAGTTATTGTATTATGTATGCATTCAAACTGTTATGTAACCAAGCTGTAAGCTGTCTTATGTAATGCACCCTGATACCCTTGTGTCTGGTGCGCAATACAAGTAATAAAACAAACAAACAAACAAACAAACAAACAAAGATCATGTAAAAAAGCCCACAAACCAGAAATCCCCAGAAACTGAACAGGAGATCATCTCAGACATTTTTAAGATCACTGAATCTACATGAAGAGAAAGACGAGGTTACCTCCAGTGAAGCCATGTTTCAGATTAAAATCACTGACTGCAGTAAACCCAAGAAGAAACAAGCATTGGCAATGCCAATTGTTAGGGGTTTACTGTGGCTCTTTGCATTTTGCATTTATAAGCACCAGGGTGCAAGGAGAGAGTGCAACGTTTAAAGGAGGATGCAATAAGGTGCGCAGGTGTGCAATGGAATGAAAAGGGGAATAGAGAAACGGAGGAAGCCAATGATGGGGGGTGCCGATGATGAGCAATAGGAAATAGCCAAGCCGAGGGCCCTCTCACCAGACAAACCTTACTGAACCCAAATCCCATTCCCTTTTCCCCTTCCTCCAATGCTCTCCCACACGCCTATAAAAAATACTTTGTCCACCACCTCATTGCCCCGTGAGCCTGGCACTGTTGTGCCGCTGCCCAGTCACCTTTCCTTTTACTTATAGATAAAATGCAAGTACTTTTCTTCATGCAAACCTCCTACCTCTTTCCTTTACTACTTAGACAAACCTGCGGCGAGCAGCCCTTCCCCCTCAGGTAGATCCTGGAGCTGTAGTAGCAGAGAGGTGAAATACTTGTCATTACTTTAACCTTGGGCCTGCCCCAACGTGGTACTCTGCTCCAGCTCAAGTGTGCCCGGGGGTTTATGCACTTCCTACCAATATCCCACTTTTCATGCTTTTCCCTCTTACTTACTTCTGCTTTGGCGGCAAAGCAGCCCTGCATTCACCAAGCTCCGTGCCCTCATCTGAGTAGTGTGGGCCCAGCCCCACAGCCCGCCCTTGTGTGCGATGTTGATGTGACTCCCCCTTTTAGGTGATGTGTGCCCGGCAACCTGCCCTCCCTCGCGGCTATGCTAATGAACACCCTGTCGGGTGAAGTGTGCCAGCATGCATGCCCTGTTTATTGTAGAGCATGCCTGCCCATACCAAAACCATGCATTCATTTTTATTATTTGTGCGTTCTCCGACGCACCCCGCAGCTGTCATAAAGCATTGTAAACACTTCCTTGAAGGCCCTGTTCTTTTATTAAAGTCACCTCCACCAATCTTGCCCCCTCTCCCCCAACGTGATACCACAGTACTTATTCAATGCCTAAAAAGCCTCTAAACTCGTCCCTTGTGGCACAGCGGTGAGCCCTGCAAATACATAATAACCCGATACATAAGGAATATTCCGGATTGTGCCGGGTGCTGGGCAGAAAATGTCAGGCATTCATCCCGCTGGAAAGCCACGGGTTCCAGTGCTGGCGTTTGCCCAGTGCCTGTATGTGCGAGTGTGGGCACCACACCATGCGCCGCGGCTTTCTACTCATGGGGGCTGTGGGGCAATAACAGTGCGGTTTCCCGCCTTCTTCGACTTATAGAAGTTTCCAGTTCCCAGCAACATTCGTTATTGTTCCTAAAAGGTGTCCGCTGTGCCGGGGAACGGCAGGATGTTTATGAACACCTTGGAGAATGTATCTGGCTAAATGAGGAGTATGTGTTGTGCTTGAAAAGTTGGCATTAGGTAACATTCGCGCATTTCTTCTGACATAACATGAAAATCGGTGCGCATCTTAACTTGCCTCCTTTAATAATTACTCCGGCTAAATGTTGTGTATGTGTTGGCGCGTGAAGCATACATAACTTTTGCATTTTTTATGAGATAACCTATAACCTGAACTTCAGAGCGCATGCTCCATGAACCTATCCCTAGACACATGCACCAGCGAAAGGGCTGAATGACAAATACCAATTTTTGCAATTCCTGAACATTCGATGGAATTAGACAACGGTGAATTACCAACAAAATACGTACGCACATGCAAACGCCCCTGACAACTTCGGTGTAATCCCTTGCGTGTGCATCCCAACTCATAAACGATAAAAGCTCTTTGGATTGGCTGAACTATAATCACACGCTCCACTGCGGACCAGCAGGGAGCTGAAACACTGAATGCCCACTGGGTAGCCAAGAATCCTTCTTTTTAAAGCAGGACTAACTCGAGGGAACTAATGTTGAAAGGCAACTAGGCGATAACACTTCCCTTTACCACAATGAAAAGTGCGACTGGACGCAATGCAGTTAGAAAGCGATTTTCTTTTAAGCTTGCATTATTCTGTTTGACCTTTTAATGCCTCCTTTCCCCGCCTCGTGTCAGTGGAGTGCAGGGGCCTTTCATAACTGCTTTTAAGTTCCTCTGGTGCTGTTACTGCCATTTCTTCATCTGCAGTCTGTGCTGAGCTGCCTTCCGCCGCAGTCGTGCTCTGCTCATTGCTCCGTGGCTTCTAGGACTGCTCCTGAGACCGAGGAGTGGGTGCAGGCTCAGCAATGGCATGCAGGAATTACAACTGCATCAGTCACTACGATATGTCTCACCCCGAGCGACTGACCTCGCCGTGAAAGGGCAAACCGGGATGATTTTAGATACAATGTTTTAATATTACAATATTACTCAGCAGCAAAAATTCTTCAGGAGTTTTAAAATAACTTAGCTGTGGCTCTTATTTTCTCCCTGGTCACGCCACGGCCCTCTTACCCTGCTTTCCTCGTGTCCTTGTGCCCGTTCTGCCGAGCATGGTGCTGTTGCCCCCACTTTGGGGAGCGGCCAGCTCCCCAGCTCCCCACAGATGGCAGATGATTATCCTTGTTCCTGGGCACTTTTATTTCTTTGGCGCGAGGGTGCTCCTGCAGTGGAAGTGGCCTCTAATTCCCGGTGCTGCGTTACCCTCGACACACCAGCCCTTCTCTGTCCCACAAAGCTTTGGTCTGTGCAGGCCACGTTCGCTTTCCTGCGCCCTCCACTTGCCGGCTTCCCAACTGCGCCCTCGCTTGACTGATGGCCCCCACATCGACAAATGCCACAGAGTATGAAATAAAATAAATATACATTCTATTTACCCGAACAAATAACACCTCTAGCCACCACCTGTCCATTGTTGGTAGCATTCTGTTAAAATCAGTATGTACGGGAAGCCGCTCGTCCATACCTGCCTGGGAGGCACTGCCAGACGGGACCTTAGAAAAGAGCAGAAAACAGATCGCTCTGCGGCAGACTTTAAGCATAGTCCCACAGGAGTTAAACTGAAAATAATTGATTGGCCCATACAAATAAAAATATAATGGCCATATACTTTTGTGCATTTATTTTGCTCCAAGCGCTACACAGCTCACCAGCAACAGCAGTAGGTCGACAGACGTGAGCGAAAGGGTGATGGCCCGGCTGGTGCTTTGGCCATTTCATCAGGCAAGTATCGGCAAGTTGCCATGACAACGCCATACACTGCTCCCTAACTCCCCTATGTCCTTTTTTTTTTACAAACAGTAACAATGGTTTTTGGCAACGTGGATTACGCCACTAGAGCGCCAAAGCCAAAAAACGGACAGTTGCAGACAGTGTGTGCAGATGTGATTCCCATGCTCACAACTAGTGATACTGCCAAAAGGACACCAGGCTTCCTGGACAGTGAAACTTCCGCCTGTTTCCCGAAGTAGGTGGGCACCCAAATGGCTGTTGCTACTTCAACATTATTTAGGGACAATCAATTAAGATGGATTCTAATAAAAGATCCTCAGTTCACACACAAGAAAAAAAGACAAAATTCCCAGAAATACCATGAGGCAATGGTTTTCACAAACACAAGAAGAATGGAAAAAAGTACATCTCATCCACAAAAATCATTTTGGAATTTAAATTGTTAGACAGAAGCAGACATCTCCTTAATACCTCAAATGTATTAGCATTAATCTACGATATCCTCAAACTCAGATTGATCTCTTTGAGTGATATACAGTTGGTTGAGTTTGTGCTGATACCAGAACAGATGGGGTTGCCTTAGATATACCTTCAAGAGTTATTCAGGAAATGTTATTCTCTGAGACTGATAACTTTAGACAGATGGGTTATGACTTAGCCACCCAGTTTGAGAGCATTTTATATAAGAAGTGGTCTCCCTTTGTCGGAAGTCAAAATATCGATTGCACAATTGAAGACCTAAAATCACCTTGCCAATAACAAAGCAAAAAACCCAAACCCCCGGAGGTCCATGAAAATAAAATATCCAGCTCTTGAGAGCTCTCTTGATTGGTCCTGGTTTGCGGCTGCACTTAATGAGAATTAATGTCATCTATGGGGCACTATACAGAATCTTTAGTGATGGTAAACCAACTATATTCCTATCCTGCAACACAAGAGGTCATAATCATCTTCTAATAACATTAATCTCTGTATGATTTTGAGGCAATACCAAATTGTTATCTTCCAGGAAATGTGGTTAAAGTCTCTGATTTATTTTGATGGTTACTTCATTATCCAACAAGTGGCAATGTAAGGTGTACAATTATGACCTTCTGGTGGTCTTTTGATTGCAATGAAACATAATTTGGGCTGGTCCCTTATTAATTCTGATGCCATCATGTATGGCATTTTGGTAAGCAGGTACCTTATTGTAGAAAAATCTGTTAAAAAAGACATCCTGATTATAAAAATGTATTGGAATCCGCCTAAAAGTTATATTGTTTCATTTCTTAATGAATTGACAAACGTTCTGGAAGACTGGTTCTTGGAATACGAGGGGGGTTTTGTTCTCTTAGCAGGAGATTTTAACACAGAATGCTTTAGTACTGAAGAGCAAATGAAGAGGCACAATACTGCACACAGTTAGCTCTCACGAAAAAGGTTATTAATGGTCAGTATTTATTCAGAAATGGGATTTGTACAGTCTTAGTAGTAAAGCGGTGGGTGAACTTGTACATTGAGATATATGGCATGGCTGGACTTATTCATCATGTATTGACTACATGTTTGTCAATAAGGATCTATTCTCCAAATGTAATAACATTTTTTTTATATTACTGACACTAAATATAGATATCACAGTATACTCTTTGCCCAGTTTTCTCTTCCATAACAATTCTTGGGATAGGCAGCCCTACAAACGCGACAGTCAATATGGCAGGTAATAGAATCTTTTAGAATTATAGGAATACAATAAAGTTAAATTAGTTCGTTTTGGAGGCCTTCTATGAAGTTACTCCTTAACATCTCCTTTAACATGCGACCTACTCCTGCGAGATGTAATTGATGGCCTGCAAATGGTACAAACTTCTCATGATAAACACCACACCCATACATTTGATGTACTGATACAATAAAAAAAGAGGTATGAGAAGTGAGTTTAGAAACATCAAAAGGAGCAAAGACACCCTAGAAAATAAAATACAGTCTTGTGAGTCTGTGCACCAAACATTTTAAAAGTGGCTGAAGCACGTGAATGCATCACAGCACAAAGCAAATCAGAATCCATGTTACAACCACTGTTGTCCAAACAAGACAGAAACCTTTGGATAAGTTCACCCTGGAATGGCCACAAGGGGACGTACAGAATAATCCTGTCTTGGAATGGGTGTGGGTA
Source organism: Ambystoma mexicanum (assembly GCF_040938575.1). Classification (NCBI taxonomy): domain Eukaryota; kingdom Metazoa; phylum Chordata; class Amphibia; order Caudata; family Ambystomatidae; genus Ambystoma; species Ambystoma mexicanum. Next base: position 436,121,070 of record NC_090940.1, read on the forward strand.
CAGCATTCACACTTCATGTATGCATCATGTGCTGAAACATTTAGACCTGATGTAAGAATGATCGAAGCTATTTGGGTGCTTAACTTTGATTATAAGGATATTTTCCTCTTCATCAAGAAAGCCAGTAATTCACGGGCTCCAGGACCAAATGGCTTGTCAAATATAAAATGGCAAAAAACGTGGTAAAACGCAATATACCCAATATTCAAAAAAGGTGATAGTGGGAGATCATTAGCTTACAGACCAATATCGCTCCTGGATACCTCGTTTAACTTATTTGGCCGTACACTGTTGGGACGTATCGAAACCTGGATTGCAGCCGAATCAGTGCTGGCAGACGTACGGTATGGTTTCAGACCGGGCATAGGGACATGTGATCAGGCCCTAAACATATATTTGGTGGGGGCACATTCCATTTATGTGAAGGGCGAACCAATCTTCTTGGCCTGAATGGATCCAAGCACCGCGTTTGACAAGGTTGATAGAACCAAGCTCTGGGCGGAGCTTGGATCCATGGGGTGTCCGAGTGGGTTATTGAGGGTCCTGCGGTTGGTGCATGAAGGTACCAGGGCATGTGTTCATTATGGGGAACAGGGAGAATGCACTGGTTATTTTGATGTGGTCACAGGAGTCTGACAGGGATGCGTTCTGGCCCTGATTTCATTTACAGTTTATACAAACGGTCTATAAGAAGCACTTGTAGACTCTAAGGTGGATTTTCCACGGGTGGGCAACAAAATGTTCCCCCTTTTAACTTGGAAACAGAAGGGGGCGTCCTACCATCCACAATTAGGAGTTTACACATAAATTATGTACACATATGTACTTTTGTCATGTATCACAAACCAAACCAGAGTGACTCTGTATCTATTGCAACTTTAGTATTCAATAGCAAAACACATCATTACGAGGTAGGAGGTAGCCATGGTGCTATTGGCACCATGGCTACCCCCTTACCGCATACGGGGTCCCGGTTCTCGGAATGGGTACTTACCATGTCATTCCAACCTTGGAGGACCCGGTAAGTCTCCATTCTGATAACCATTCCGCATTCCCATTCGAGCCCCAATAGGGCTCAATGGGAATTGGGAAGGAGCTAATAACGGGCCCGCTAAGAGCGGGCCCGTTATTAGCTCCCTGATCCCTTAGCGGCTCCCGCTAAGGGACCTCGTAATGCGGCGGTAAGGGGTTAACGGCAACGGCACCCTTACCGTTGCCGTTAACCCCTTACCGCTGACCTCGTAATGAGGCCCACTGTTATTATTGCTCGAACTCCAAATGCCCTACAGAAATTAATTAATGTTTACACTGATTTTATGGTGAATTTAGATTTCAAAGTTAATACATCAAAATCAGCTGTTATGGCATGTAGGGCAGGCGGAGGAAGGAACCACATTGTGATGCACTGAATGTACAGTAACGGATGTCTAATTGCTAGGGTCCAAGAGTTTGACTACCTTGGCATACAATTTGAGGAAAACTGGCAGGGGGCATCACACATATTAAGACAGAAATAAAATGACTCAGGCACTGGGAGGGGTATTTCGCTGCATGCAAATGTGTCAGGTGGAACCATTAGGTATGATTCTGAAGGTTTATAATGCTCAGACGAAGGGAGACACTATGTATGGGGCTTCACTGTGGCGGTATGAAAATGTTGCTATATTGCAGACCATAGAAAATAAGTTCTTTAAAATATGATTGGGCTTACCGTGTTCAGCACCAAATTATGCTGAGAATATGGTCAAACCCCAGAGCATTGGTCACCCAGAATGTAGCTAAAGCCCTGTTATGTAGTTCTGCCTGGCACAAGATACCGTGGTTGAAGATTGTATAACAAAGATAAACGCTCCCAGCCTTGTCAGACCAACAAACCTGCTTTCTGGACAGATGTGTAATTCTTACAAAAGGCACTTTTGCACTTTTGTTAATGAAAGGGATGTATTAGCAGGGTTGCTTTTGCTCTCAAATAGGAAATATGCAATTGTTAAGAAAGAGGACTCTATACAATAGTTTCCAATGCACAGTGATACTGCATCTGGCTGCTGCATTTTGACCAGAGCACGTTTTCATTTGCTACTTTTGCGTATAAAAAAGAGCGAGTTGGTTGTAAAGGTCCCAAGTTTTAGAGTGTCCATGCTGTGGTTCGCCTAGAGATGACCTACTGCACTTTGTGTTATAGTTTTAGAGTGTCCATGCAGCGGTTCGCCTAGAGATGACCTACTGCACTTTGTGTTATAGTTTTAGAGTGTCCATGCAGCGGTTCGCCTAGAGATGACCTACTGCACTTTGTGTTATAGTTTTAGAGTGTCCATGCTGTGGTTCGCCTAGAGATGACCTACTGCACTTTGTGTTATAGTTTTAGAGTGTCCATGCTGCGGTTCGCCTAGAGATGACCTACTGCACTTTGTGTTATAGTTTTAGAGTGTGCATGCTGCGGCTCGCCTAGAGATGACCTACTGCACTTTGTGTTATAGTTTTAGAGTGTCCATGCAGCGGTTCGCCTAGAGATGACCTACTGCACTTTGTGTTATAGTTTTAGAGTGTCCATGCTGTGGTTCGCCTAGAGATGACCTACTGCACTTTGTGTTATAGTTTTAGAGTGTCCATGCTGCGGTTCGCCTAGAGATGACCTACTGCACTTTGTGTTATAGTTTTAGAGTGTCCATGCAGCGGTTCGCCTAGAGATGACCTACTGCACTTTGTGTTATAGTTTTAGAGTGTCCATGCTGTGGTTCGCCTAGAGATGACCTACTGCACTTTGTGTTATAGTTTTAGAGTGTCCATGCTGTGGTTCGCCTAGAGATGACCTACTGCACTTTGTGTTATAGTTTTAGAGTGTCCATGCAGCGGTTCGCCTAGAGATGACCTACTGCACTTTGTGTTATAGTTTTAGAGTGTCCATGCAGCGGTTCGCCTAGAGATGACCTACTGCACTTTGTGTTATAGTTTTAGAGTGTCCATGCTGTGGTTCGCCTAGAGATGACCTACTGCACTTTGTGTTATAGTTTTAGAGTGTCCATGCTGCGGTTCGCCTAGAGATGACCTACTGCACTTTGTGTTATAGTTTTAGAGTGTGCATGCTGCGGTTCGCCTAGAGATGACCTACTGCACTTTGTGTTATAGTTTTAGAGTGTCCATGCTGTGGTTCGCCTAGAGATGACCTACTGCACTTTGTGTTATAGTTTTAGAGTGTCCATGCTGCGGTTCGCCTAGAGATGACCTACTGCACTTTGTGTTATAGTTTTAGAGTGTGCATGCTGCGGCTCGCCTAGAGATGACCTACTGCACTTTGTGTTATAGTTTTAGAGTGTCCATGCTGCGGGTCGCCTAGAGATGACCTACTGCACTTTGTGTTATAGTTTTAGAGTGTCCATGCTGCGGGTCGCCTAGAGATGACCTACTGCACTTTGTGTTATAGTTTTAGAGTGTCCATGCTGCGGGTTGCCTAGAGATGACCTACTGCACTTTGTGTTATAGTTTTAGAGTGTCCATGCTGCGGGTCGCCTAGAGATGACCTACTGCACTTTGTGTTATAGTTTTAGAGTGTCCATGCTGCAGGTCGCCTCGAGATGACTTACTGCACTTTGTGTTATAGTTTTAGAGTGTCCATGCTGCGGTTCGCCTAGAGATGACCTACTGCACTTTGTGTTATAGTTTTAGAGTGTCCATGCTGTGGTTCGCCTAGAGATGACCTACTGCACTTTGTGTTATAGTTTTAGAGTGTCCATGCTGTGGGTCGCCTAGAGATGACCTACTGCACTTTGAGTGTCCAACCCACAGTCCATGCTGTGGGTCGCCTAGAGATGACCTACTGCACTTTGTGTTATTGTGTCGCTGTTATAGGGACATTAGAAAATAGACATTGTTATCCATCTTGAAACAGTGCAGTTTCACCCAGTGTCGACCGGCTCTAATGTTTTTGCTTTAGGCAGAGCCATGTGATGTAGCCTGGGGGGTTTTCTCAATTATCTGCGGAGAGCTTGGCAAGCAAGAAGACACTTCATGGAGACTCCCACTTGAATGAACGTTTATGGCACCATTTTTAAATGAAAAGGTGCTTTTTAGCCATTATTGTACATGTATGTTTGTCTTGGGTACGTACTGATCTATTGTGATGGTTTTATAGTAGTTTTACTGGTATTAATGTTGTTGTATTTGGACTGTGCTCATATTTGATAGATTATATCTGAATAAACTAAATCAATCGAAATATAATCCTGAAAAGAGCACCAGAATTATGGGCCTCTGCTTTATATGCCCTAAGGAAAATCGAGAGGATCTGCTTAATTATCACCTAATTACGCTATTGGATATCGATAGTAAGATTTTTGCAATTTTAATATTGGGCGAACTGAAGAGTTGGGCAGTTTCCTCTGGTCACTTAACTAAACTTCAGTTGGGTTATAGAAGACTGGTTGGTAACTCCCTTAAAGGAACAATCTTGAACCTTGTAAAAATAATAAGGCAAATATGAAAAGTTCCTCCTGTATTATTTTGTGCTTTGTCGATATCAGATCAGCTTTTGATTTGGTAAACAGAGGTATATTATGCAGTACTCCTCTTAAGTAGGGTCTACCGATCAGAATGCTAAATGTATTAATCCACCTTCACCCGAATACCAGCATTAGGGTGAGGGTGAATCAAAAGGTGAGTTTACCTAAGAACATCAACACCACAAGAGGACTGAGACAGGGGTGTATATTAGACCCTTGTCCATTATGCAACTATGCGTCTAATATAGGCGAATGCCTTGAGGGGTGCGCGCTTGAATTGGCTGGCAAGCGCTGATGGTGTCCTACTGATAGACCATACACAAATTGGCCTTCAGAGGTTGCTATACGGGTTTAACACGTATGCAACTTCAAATGACTTGGACTATCTCACACAACCAAAGCAATGAGCTTCCGGAGGAGCCTTGATAAAATTCCCCTTTAAGTTGCAGGTCATTTTATATATATATATTGGCCTACTGATCTTTAGTCGCCCAAATAAAACTGCTATGGCTGTCTATTTACTAGCAAAAACTTAAATAATTGTACCCGAGATGTGGAAAGTAAAGGCCAAGTATGGAATATTTTCCATAGAACCGATCACCAAGTATTAAAATGCAAAGGCAATTTAAAAACAAATTTAGGGTCTGGCTACGATCTTCTGGGTAGATTGGAAGGAAATGAATGTGATTGAAGCCCACTTGTGGGGAGGAGTTCTGCATATGCCTAACAGCCGGCCTATAGCTGTCAAACGATATGAGCCGGGATTATTGTCACTTAAAGTTAAATTAACCTGGAGTGCTCCGCTACCGTTTGGGAAAATAGTATACCCCCGTTGTGATTACTTGTTTGGTGATCTAAAAGCTTTCTGTATGGGCAAATGTAATGTATATTTTAACAATTGGTGTTTTAAGCGTAAAAAGTATAGAGTGCAATAAGAAAACCTTAGCTCAAGTTCCAAACCTGGTTAAAAACAAATGATGGGAGACAGATTGCCTCATGACTGGTGAATCACTCACTAAATATGAGCTTCCCCAGGATCTGTCCCAAGAAATGTCCTATAAGAATTGGAGGCAACAGTCCATGCAGCTCAGGTTCAACTTGATTTTAACAAGTGAGATTCTGGGCATTAGGAATAAGAGTGAGCCTTCCGGCTCTTGGTCTGGGTTCTGTAAGATTTTGGCAGTTCTGGTAATCTTGAAAAATATTTTTGTTAACTGCCCCAGAGCTCGCTGAGTGTCGCCGGTTGTATTTTGGAAAATGTGTGTGGCATTGTAGGCTTCACAATATTAATTTGTTTTGGCACATTGATATCAATCACCAATTGCTGCACTGAGATTTCTAAATCATCTTCATTTTATCAATTTATATAGGAATCGATAACTAGTATTTTAGAGTTAGTTGAAAAGAATCCCTTTGGAAAGTCCTTTTAAACACAAGAAATAAATAATTGTCGTTTTCTATGGGTGTGTATTTTTATGAATAGTTTAAATGGATTCTGTGAATGTTGTGTACATTTATGAAATGTGTAAATTAAATTATTGCATGAAGGTCTAAGTAGATATTTGATATGAAATAATCTGTTTATATTTATTTTGTGAAAGGTTTAATTTAAACCATGACACAATAAATAAATACATTAAAAAAATAGTTTGGTCCCCCAAGCCAGTTTTGCTGTGAGTTTGTGTATGTTTTGTTTTTGCGGTTGCCTAGAGTGATAATGTGCTGTTGTTTCAGATGGCTATACTCCTCATTTGCATAATGCTTGGTGTGCTATGTAATGTGTAACATAATGTAAATTAATTTATGAAGCGCTAACCTCAGGCCCGGATCTAGGCGCTAGGAGAACAACAAATAACCAGCTAACACAGCAAAGATAAAAGACAAAACTTGAGAGTAAATCCCTATCAGAAGAGATGTATTTTCAGGGTTTTCCGGAAGGCAAGATGATCGTCAATCTGACGTTACTGCGCGGGGAGGGCGGACGTTCCACATGGTGGGTGCTACAGTCGAGAAAGCTCGGCCTCCTACTCTTGCAAGATGAAAACGGGCAACTGTCAATAGATTTTCAGATGCTGACCTCAAATTCCTTGTAGGGATATAAGAGGTCAGCTTATCTTGAAGATATTCAGCACTGCCATGATGGTAAGCACGGTAACCGGTGCAGAGAGTTTTAAATTTAACATGACTAATAACAGGCAGCCAAAGCAGCTGCCGGAGAAGATACTGAGAGTGAGCAAAACGGTTAGCCCCAAGGCCAGCCTGGCTTCAGCGTTTTCCAAAAGCTGGAGCCTCTGGATTAGAAAAGACGATTGGCCAAGATAGATGCCATTACAATATTCTATTGCCCCTAAAATAGAAGCTGCTACCACTTTGGCGCTAGACTCTAAAGGGAGAAAAGGTAGTGTCTTTTTCAAAATATTTAGCTTAAAAAAAACAGAATTACAGACTGAAGAGATTTGAAGCTCCCAGGAGCCAGTAGGTAGTATTTTAACAACCAAAGTTTTTTATTGACTTACTTGGAAGGGGGCACAAGACAAGTGATTCAGGCCAAACATCCTTGGTCCGGCAGCCGTTGCTACAGCAAAGCCTGGGATCCTGATCTCTGTTTTTTCGCCATTAAGTTTTAGCTAATTTCTGGCCATCCACTCCACACTGCATCCAAACAATTATGAAGTTTCCGGGGGGGGAGGGCGGGGCGCCGGTGTAGGGGAGTCCAACCGAAAGAGCAGCTGTGTATCATACGCATATGTGTAGAACCTTATCCCGTATTCCTGAATAAGATCAGCAAGAGGTTGAAGATGGAGATCAAAAAGAAGAGGGCGCAGCGAAGACCACACTTGATAGCAGTAGTGGGGATTTATAAGGAAACAGAGAAATAGTCTGTGTGTGTTCTGACAAAAAAGGAAGTAAACCAGGCCAGGGCAGGGTCCGTGATTCCGGCTGTTCAAGGCGCCGAAGCAGGATGGTATGGTCGATCGTATCAAATGCCGCAGAGAGGGCCAGGAGAATTAATACTCGGACCTCACCGCGATCCTGGAACAGAGCTATGTCATCCAAGACAGAAATCAGCACTGCCTCAGTACCTCTGGCAGGACGGAAACCAGATAGGAAAGGGTGCAATAGGGCTTGGGGCTCCAGAAAGTGAAATAGCTGAGGGGTTACAATAGCTTCCATGAGCTTCATAATAGGCAGCAGCAATGAAATAGGTCGGTAGTTAGCTGCTTGGGTCGCATCGAGTTGGGATTTCTTTAATAAAGGAGAAACAAGTGCATGTTTAGGGATCGCTGGAATAAATGCCATCATAAAAGATGCATGAACTGCAGCAGTGAAGAGTGCAGTAACAGCATGGGCAAAGACTGAATAAACCATAGTGGGATTGCTTCCACAAGTGAAGATGTTTTCATATTTCTGAGGGATTTAAAAATAATGGTATCAGTAACTGGTTCAAAGGAAGCCATCACAATCCCCTTGCGTCTAAAAACAGAGTCCGCGCGGTAGCCTGAAGACTTTCAACTCAATGGTCAACAATGGCTTGTCTGATTTTGGGGATTTTTTCATCAATGAATAGACTGATAGCATTACATTGTTTCTGTGACCGTGTAGGGGCAGTGATAGGGGCTGCATCTGAAAGTTCTGTTGCTACCATAAAAAGCTCACAGGCCGCACAGGGAGCTGACAAGATGCAGTTAGCATAATACTGTGATTTGGCCGGTATCAGGTAATATTATCCCCACCAAAAATATCGCCGTATATATGGTTGTCTGGAACGCCATAGATGATATTTTTTGGGGGGATAATTTGTGGGAGCAGGGGTTGCGGGGCTGTCCCCCGCACATTTAAAAATAATGCAGGGGTTTCAGGGGTGCCCCTCGCAGGGTCTATGCCTCAATATCACCGGAAAAATATGGTGATATTTTTGTATTGCGATATTTTTGCGGGTATATTAACACATAGAACCATTTGGCTGCCTTAATAGCTTCATGGTACTGAGTCACAGAAAATTTGCATGCAGTTTTACAATGTTCGTTCCAATGATGCCGCCATTTGTGCTCACAGCGTCGTCAGGCTTGCTTAAGGGCCCAGAGTTCAAAATTAAACCAGGGAGCGGAAGGCTTAGTGCGCGAATGGCCAGGTTTGAGAGGCGCAAAAGGGTTTGCAGCTCACATAATGACTTCAAAGAGGGCGTGACAGGGGTTTTGATTGTTGACAGACCTCAGCTGATTAGTATTGGTCACCAAAAAGTCTGCTACAGAGGCAGGGGAGACCCTACTCCAGTGCCGTCTCAGAGAGGCGACCCTGGAGCACGGGCAAGAGATCGGAGTCGTGCAATCAATAGCAAACAGAACATAAAATATATATATTGTCAGTACGGAGGTGTTGTCAAAGGCTTCTTGTTGTTAGCAGTGTGTTGCGCATTTGTTGTGTCCCTTTGAGTGTAGTGTGCATGACAGACTAGGGGAATTTAATGTGCGTGTGTATTTTTGGGGATTCTCATTTGTTTGCGTATTTTGTCGCATATATTTCATTTCAGGGCATAGTTTTCATTTCATTGTATCCCTGCACACCTAATGTGCGTCTATGGCGAGGGTGCTGGGTGTTTCACGTGGCAAATCAACTTTTGCATTTTATAGAATATGTTGCATTCTGCTGTATACTTTTCATGCCATTGTATTTCTTGGATGCTACCTCGCATGTATGGTAGCAGATCATCTTGTGGATTTTGCAGAATATGTTGCATTCTGCTGTGTACCTTTCATGCCATTGTGTTGCTCAGATCCTACTTTGCATGTACGGTGGCAGATCATCTTGTGCATTTTGCATAATATGTTGCATTCTGCTGCATACCTTTCATGCCATTGTGTTGCTCTGCTGGTACTTCGCATATACGGTGGCAGATCATCTTGTGCATTTTGCAGAATATGTTGCATTCTGCTGTGTACCTTTCATGCCACTGTGTTGCTGGAATGCTACTTTGCATGTACGGTGGCATATCATCTTGTGCATTTTGCAGAATATGTTGCATTCTGCTGCATACCTTTCATGCCATTGTGTTGCTCGGATACTACTTCGCATGTACGGTGGCAGATCATCTTGTGCATTTTGCAGAATATGTTGCATTCTGCTATGTACCTTTCATGCCACTGTGTTGCTCGGATCCTACTTCGCATGTACGGTGGCAGATCATCTTGTGCATTTTGCAGAATATGTTGCATTCTGCTGTGTACCTTTCATGTCATTGCTTTGCTCTGAAGCTATTTCGCATGTACGGTGGCAGATCATCTTGTGCATTTTGCAGAATATGTTGCATTCTGCTGTGTACCTCTCATGCCATTGTGTTTCTCGGATCCTACTTCGCAGGTACGGTGGCAGATAATCTTGTGCATTTTGCAGAATATGTTGCATTCTGCTGTGTACCTTTCATGGCATTGTGTTGCTCGGATGCTACTTCGCATGTACGGTGGGAGATCATCTTGTGCATTTTGCAGAATATTTTGCATTCTGCTGTGTACCTTTCATGCCACTGTGTTGCTGTAATGCTACTTCGCATGTAGGGTGGCAGATCATCTTGTGAATTTTGCAGAATATGTTGCATTCTTCTGTGTACCTTTCATGTCATTGTTTTGCTCTGAAGCTACTTCGCATGTACGGTGGCAGATCATCTTGTGCATGTTGCAGAATATGTTGCATTCTGCTGTACACCTTTCATGCCACTCTGTTGCTGAGATGCTACTTCGCATGTACGGCGGCAGATCATCTTGTGCATTTTGGATAATATCTTGCATTCTGCTGTATACCTTTCATGCCACTGTGTTGCTCTGATGCTACTTCGCATGTACGGGGGCAGATCATTTTTGGGGATTCTCATTTGTTTGCGTATTTTGTCGCATATATTTCATTTCAGGGCATAGTTTTCATTTCATTGTATCCCTGCACACCTAATGTGCGTCTATGGCGAGGGTGCTGGGTGTTTCACGTGGCAAATCAACTTTTGCATTTTACAGAATATGTTGCATTCTGCTGTATACTTTTCATGCCATTGTATTTCTTGGATGCTACCTCGCATGTATGGTAGCAGATCATCTTGTGCATTTTGCAGAATATGTTGCATTCTTCTGCGTACCTTTCATGCCATTGTGTTGCTCAGATCCTACTTTGTATGTACGGTGGCAGATCATCTTGTGCATTTTGCATAATATGTTGCATTCTGCTGCATACCTTTCATGCCATTGTGTTGCTCTGCTGGTACTTCGCATATATGGTGGCAGATCATCTTGTGCATTTTGCAGAATATGTTGCATTCTGCTGCATACCTTTCAATCCATTGTGTGGCTTGGATGCTACTTTGCATGTACGGTGGCATATCATCTTGTGCATTTTGCAGAATATGTTGCATTCTGCTGCATACCTTTCATGCCATTGTGTTGCTCGGATACTACTTCGCATGTACGGTGGCAGATCATCTTGTGCATTTTGCAGAATATGTTGCATTCTGCTATGTACCTTTCATGCCACTGTGTTGCTCGGATCCTACTTCGCATGTACGGTGGCAGATCATCTTGTGCATTTTGCAGAATATGTTGCATTCTGCTGTGTACCTTTCATGCCATTGCTTTGCTCTGAAGCTACTTCGCATGTACGGTGGCAGATCATCTTGTGCATTTTGCAGAATATGTTGCATTCTGCTCTGTACCTCTCATGCCATTGTGTTTCTCGGATCCTACTTCGCAGGTACGGTGGCAGATAATCTTGTGCATTTTGCAGAATATGTTGCATTCTGCGGTGTACCTTTCATGGCATTGTGTTGCTCGGATGCTACTTCGCATGTACGGTGGCAGATCATCTTGTGCATTTTGCAGAATATTTTGCATTCTGCTGTGTACCTTTCATGCCACTGTGTTGCTGGAATGCTACTTCGCATGTAGGGTGGCAGATCATCTTGTGAATTTTGCAGAATATGTTGCATTCTTCTGTGTACCTTTCATGTCATTGTTTTTCTCTGAAGCTACTTCGCATGTACGGTGGCAGATCATCTTGTGCATGTTGCAGAATATGTTGCATTCTGCTGTACACCTTTCATGCCACTCTGTTGCTGAGATGCTACTTCGCATGTACGGCGGCAGATCATCTTGTGCATTTTGGATAATATCTTGCATTCTGCTGTATACCTTTCATGCCACTGTGTTGCTCTGATGCTACTTCGCATGTACGGGGGCAGATCATCTTGTGCATTTTGCAGAATATGTTGCATCTTGTGCATTTTGCAGATTATGTTGCATTCTGCTGTGTACCTTTCATGCCACTGTGTTTCTCTGATGCTACTTTGCATGTACGGTGGCAGATCATCTTGTGCATTTTGCAGGATATGTTGCATTCTGCTGTGTACCTTTCATGCCACTGTGTTGCTCTGATGCTACTTCGCATGTACAAGGGAAGATCATCTTGTGCATTTTGCAGATTGTCTTGCATTCTGCTGTATACCTTTCATGCCATTGTATTGCTCTGATACTACTTTGCATGTACGGGGGAAGATCATCTTGTGCATTTTGCAAAATATGTTGCATTCTGCTGTGTACCTTTCATGCCATTGCTTTGCTCTGAAGCTACTTCGCATGTACGGTGGCAGATCATCTTGTGCATTTTGCAGAATATGTTGCATTCTGCTGTGTACCTCTCATGCCACTGTGTTGCTCTGATGCTACTTCGCATGTACAAGGGAAGATCATCTTGTGCATTTTGCAGAATATGTTGCATTCTGCAGTGTACCTTTCATGCCACTGTGTTGCTGGGATGCTACTTCGCATGTACGGTGGCAGATCATCTTGTGCATTTTGCAGAATATGTTGCATTCTGCTGTGTACCTTTCATGCCACTGTGTTGCTGGGATGCTACTTTGCATGTATGGTGGCAGATCATCTTGTGCATTTTGCAGATTGTCTTGCATTCTGCTGTATACCTTTCATGCCATTGTATTGCTTTGATACTACTTTGCATGTACGGGGGCAGATCATCTTGTGCATTTTGCAGAATATGTTGCATTCTGCTGTACACCTTTCATGCCACTGTGTTGCTGGGATGCTACTTCGCATGTACGGTGGCAGATCATCTTGTGCATTTTGCAGAATATGTTGCATTCTGCTGTGTACCTTTCATGCCACTGTGTTGCTGGGATGCTACTTCGCATGTACGGTGTCAGATCATCTTGTGCATTTTGCAGAATATGTTGCATTCTGCTGTGTACCTTTCATGCCACTGTGTTGCTGGGATGCTACTTTGCATGTACGGTGGCAGATCATCTTGTGCATTTTGCAGAATATGTTGCATTCTGCTGTGTACCCTTAATGCCATTGTGTTGCTCTGATGCTACTTCGCATGTACGGTGGCAGATCATCTTGTGCATTTTACAAAACTATTTGAATTTTTCAGACTATTTATCCATCTCCTTTTTATCCCTCCAATCCAACTATCCATTGTGCCTCCATGACTACTGAACATGTGTGGAAATACCAATCCCTTTTCTTTGGCCTCAGAAGTTAAATATCTCGAGTTTGGCTGGTTTGTATTTTGACGTTTTTGAGGGGTGCACTACTTCAGCCTAGTACACTGGACATCTTGAAAACTGAAGCGGACACTTTTGAAATATAGTGGCCTAAATGGTGCATTTCTAAGGCAGTGGTTTTGAAACTTTGTTATGCCAAGTCCCCCTTTGAGGAAAATGTTTTGAAATCGGGCCCCCTAAGTAATTGAGGTCGCTGGATGGGAGGCAGACGCAGCTTTCCAGTGACCACCCATACATGGGGTAGTGTGCTCTGAGCACGTGGCATGCCCCGAGACTAAGTCAACATTTTGAGTCTCCAAGGGTAGCGAAATGGAGGTGGTCTCATGAATTCAATATCAGGCATTTGTTCTTTGTTTTTTTTGGTAGAGTGCAATCAGCCCAATAAGAGTGACAGTACTCAAATGAGGGAAAGATGAAGAGTTTGCTCATGTGGCGGGTGGGCTGGGGCAGAAGACTCCGATCCCAAGCATGGAGCGTACATTCCAAGCACACAGCATAACATGTCAGTGCATCCCAAGCACACAGCATAACATGTCAGTACATCCGAAGCACACAGCGTAACATGTCAGTACATCCCAAGCACACAGCGTAACATGTCAGTGCATCTGCAACCCAAGCACACAGCATAACATGTCAGTACATCCCAAGCACACAGCGTAACATGTCAGTACATCCCAAGAACACAGCATAACATGTCAGTGCATCCCAAGCACACAGCGTAACATGTCAGTACATCCCAAGCACACAGCATAACATGTCAGTGCATCCCAAGCACACAGCGTAACATGTCAGTACATCCCAAGCACACAGCATAACATGTCAGTACATCCCAAGCAATCAGCATAACATGTCAGTGACTATTGGTGGGATATGCATAGTACAGCTCAGCAGTACAATCTCTCACATGCGTAACTCTGGTGTGTAATCCCTCGCCACCGCCTTCTTGTCTGTTAATCCGCTCTGTATCTCCCTTCTTCCTTACCCAGTTTCTCCCATTCTTAACTCCCTCTCTGCTGTTCTCTCTCTTCCTTCTTTGTTGCATGTGTTCTAGCCCCCTTCTTCCTCGCTAGGCCTGACTGCCATTCTCTTGTTCTCTCACCCTTATCATTTCCTTTTCATTCCCCCAAATTCAGTTTCTGATCTCTCCTACTTACTCACTTCCCACTCTACATTCGACCGCCCCTTTTTCCACCATTTAATCTCTACTCTACCCCAGTTCTGTCTCTACCCCAGTTCTGTCTCTTATTTTTCTTTCCCGGCACCCGTTAGGTTTGTTGGATCTCTAACCTTCTATTGGCTCTCTGTCATTCCTGATTTGTGTCTACTCTTTCTCTCCTTCCTGCTGCTTCCGCTGTTCCTCTCCTTCCTAACACTCATGTATCTTTTCCCCTCCTGTTCTGTTTCTTGTTTTACTTTCTCTCCCATCCTGCCCATCACTCTACCTGGTCTGTCTCTTCTCTTACTGTTTTGACAGTTCTGCCGATGATCATTTTATCATTCCCTGTTCCATCCCCCGTCCTTTTTCTCTCACTTTTAGTTCTCTGCCCTGTGCCCTCACTCTCTATATCGTGCTCACGGGTAAAATAATTCTTCCCTTGATTTGCCTGTGGGTTTTCATTCCATCATCCTAATCATAATCAAAGATAAAAGTAAATCACTGCAAACTATTCGAACCATGAATTATACTCAGGAAACTACATCTACATGTGTCTGACTGACTGTTGATGTGACTGAGGTAAGTGTTGGTGCTAGTACTTTTCATGTATCCAATCACTGTAGTATGCGGACGCGATGACACTTATATGCATACTATGAGTAAAGAAAATGAACGCAGCTGTGCACATGGTCAGCTTGATTGAATCACCAGCAGTGCTGATAAGGGCAGCGCAACAGCCAGAGAAGACTATAGTATTCACAAGAGTTTAATCTAAATCCATTGGGTTAATTCAACTCATATGAGGCATAACTATCATCGAGTCTGCATACTATAGCGGCTGTGTACATGAAGTACACTAGCAGCAACGCTTACATTATTCACATATAAGGTCAGTGAGAAACATTTTAAAGAAGTTTAGTGTGTATATATCATAGTTTGAATAGATAGCAGTGATTTATTTTTATCATAGAATATGATTAGGTTGATGCAAAGAAAACCCACAGGCAAATCATGGAAGGAATTACTTTACCAGTGAGTGCCTTGATCAAGTAGTTGATGAGCTATCGCTTTGATCAAGTAGTTGATGAGCTATCGAAGGCTTGACCAACTCCAGGCCTCAAGGGCTGGAAATATGTCCGATCTTTAGAATACCCCTTGTTAATATTCATGAAATAATTGTGCATGCAATGATTCCAAATGTATGCACATTTTATCTCATGAATATTAATGAGGGATATCCTGAAAACCCTGTCAGGATTCCGGCCCTAAGAGGCCAGGAGTTGGACAACCTTGAACTATCGTCTTCATTTTAGAATGGGGTGAAACCTTCAAAGAGTAAATACATTGTTATTGTATTGTTTATTGAATTATCTCCACTCAGAACACACTTCATGGGACACATTGATTGATTGAAATTCATTTTTGTCCTGATTAAGGCTGGATAAAGAGGGGAGCAACAGAGGAATCTAGCTCCAAAAAAGCCAAAACACCCTGTGTCGACATTATGATTTCTAATAAATGGAAGTGGTTTAGCAACCGATTTGTACACAACACGTTATTCATGTGACGTTAGTATTTAACTGTGGATGAGTTGATGTTTTGTAGTGGTGTAAGATTGCATGCCTTTTAAAAAAATGTTTTCATTAAATTGTTATCTGAAAATGAATATATTTGATCATATTGAATGAGTCGTATTGTGCTCAAGCCCTAATAAATTTTGTATCAAAGAATTATGATAGCTACATTTAGTCCTAGATAATGTAGTTTATGCAGGCACCTTTTTATTATTTGACTTTTGAAAAGGAAGATATAGCTGGAGTATGTGAATGAGCAGTAAGCTTTCTGAAGCCGCCAAGGTTGGGTATCATGAGGAGAGAGGCTAGGAGCGGAGTAGAAAAAGGAGTGGAGAACTAGATGCTTTTCAGGTGGCGCGTCATTGTCTCCTCCACAAGTTTTGGCTGGGCTTGTATTTTTTATATGTATATTTTATATATTTCGCTGGGTTGCCAAAAGCGATCCTGCAATTATGGTTAAGTTGCTCACTTCATAGTAAGAATACTTTTTGGGCAGCTTAACACTTTTCCACAATTCAATGAAGCTTCACAAAACGTTTAAAAAAATCAATATAGACCGATTCATTTTTAGGGGGGGCATTTTTGTGTGGTTTTGTAAAAGAGTGCAAAGTTAGAGGTCGGACCACAATCTTTTGGGATCCCAATGACCTGTATTGGAAAACATTTCTGCAGTACTTACAGCCCAAACCACTTGACGGATTGTCACCAAACTGCACTGGAAGCAGCAACCTGTTCTGGAAAGTGTACATTTGCACATTTAGTGTTAAACTATGCTGTGTTTTTTTTTAAACAGGGCAACAAGTATATTAAAAAGATAGTGACACCTTGGTCCAGGCCACAGACTTTCTTCTAGATTTTCAAACTTAGAAGGGACCAATAAGTTAACAGAAAATGTGGGGCACAACAACATATTTTGAAACGCCACCATGTTGTGTTAACAATTTTTTGGCCAGCTCGCAGACGTAGCAGTACAAATACAACATGTATCCAACCTTGTGGTGCCCTGGCCCAACAAAAGCAAATGCAAGGGCCCACTGAAATGTTTGTGGAGTACAGATGCAAACTAGCAGATGTAACCAATCACATGGAGCCTTGAGCCGGTCACAGGAAACGCAAGGTCCCATTCAATTGCAATTGCTGTGGCCGGGCCCAGCCTCCATGAGGTAGTATACCTCTAACTAATAAGTCCTGGTCTTCCACAAATTGTAAATATGCCGAAGTCCCCAAAAATGTCAAAGACCCCAAATAATGACAGGGGTTTGAAATGTTTTCAAGTTATGAAGGACCGGGACCTATCATCAGAGGAATCCGACAAGTAGACCACAGAAAACACGAAGTACAACTCACTCATGATTGCTCTGGACAGGCCGGGCTTCATGATGTTGGATGCCTCTACTGGGAGGACCCGGTCTTCCATAATTTGAAAAAATATCAAAGTCCCATAAAAGTCCCAAAAAATGACAGAGGAATTGGACACAATGCAACCAATCGGTGTGTTTTCCACTTCCTACCACTCCCTTGACTTTTGTATTTAGTCAGAGGAATGGTAGAAAGTGGTAATGTCAGTACCTAGGGCTGCCAGAGATGTGGTGTCACGGGGGAGAGCCAGGTTAGGTCTCAGTGATGACCACCATCGAGGGTTTGAGGTGATGGGAGTCGGAGCAGTCAGTGGGGAAAGATGTTTTGTTGCAGAGGGATTCGGTGACCCAGAGGCCTAGACTGAAGTTAACAGGGGTCAAGGTGTAAAGAGGCAGGTGGGGTATAGCTGCTGGCAGACAGGCTGTGTGGATGGGATTTGAGTGGTTGGGGTGTGAAGTAGAGAACTGCTTAGGATGCTGAGAGACATGGCAGTAGGTGCAGGCCCCATGAGGTAGGGAGAGAGAGGACAGTGATAACAGTGGGCTGAGAAAAGTGAGAGTGCAGTAGAGATGGCGGGGTGCAGGGGACAGGCCAGAAAAAGCAAAGCCAGATGGTGTCTTCCTTAAAGTCCAATCGAGTAGGCCGGTTCCAATTTAAGTAGGCCTTAATAAGCCAGAAACTGATTAAAAAGGCTGCAGTAATCTAAAACAACTGATTAAATAGGCTGCAGTAACCTAAAACAACTGATTAAACAACTGATTAAATAGGCTGCAGTCACCTAAAACAACTGATTAAATAGGCTGCAGTAACCTAAAACAACTGATTAAATAGGCTGCAGTAACCTAAAACAACTGATTAAACAACTGATTAAATAGGCTGCAGTCACCTAAAACAACTGATTAAATAGGCTGCAGCAACCACAACCAGATTATAGCCAGGGATTGACAAAAAAAAGAAGTAGAGCAGTAGTAACAAAAATAGTTTCAATAGTGACCAACAGAGAGGAGGGGAAGAGGAGTGGAGAGGAATTAGGAAAGTGTATAAAGGAAGAGATAGAACAAAAACAAAGCATCGACCCCCCAGGATACTGCACCATTAAACTGGACAGTTTGCAGCATAAACAAGCACATTTTGCAGCACAAATGTTTATATTTTGCGGCTTTTTAGTGGCACATTTTGTATTGGCTCGGTTAATAGAAAGAAAAGGCAGATCTTGACAGAACATTGTGTGTTTTGCTCTACATTATTTGTTTGATATGATAGGTTATTTATAACGCGCTTAATACCCAGAGGATCGAATCTGTGTTGCTTCGTGTCGTCTTGCTTCAGAGATGAGCACCTTGCCCCTGAGCTACCCTCCCGAGACAATGTGTGTGCTTATTTTATTTAAAATTATAGATTGTTATCACTTGTACCTGTGCTAATATTACCCTTCTATGTTCTCCAATGCCTGAGTCACTGTCACACCTCACCCCCACTAACAACGCTCACTAACTTTCTATCACAACGTCCACTTCCAAACCTCTCGCAGTCATGCACATACTCACTTGTTCTGCCACACTGCAAGTCACAACTCACACTCCCCAGATCCTGCCACACTGCCAACTCGACTCCCAGCTTATACTCTCCAGTTTTTCCTGCCATCTCCAGTCCTTTATTCGTTCACGCTATCTCTACTCTCGTCTACACTTTTTCCCCCAATCTCTCTCTCTGCTCCTATAGCTTGTTTCCTTTCTCCCAGTCTATCGCACTCTTCCACCACCATTTCTCCCAATCTGCTGCTCCCTCTTTCACCCATTCCCGCCCTCTTAAATCCCAGTTGCCCTCTCTCTGGCCCACTGCACCGTCCTCTATTGCCCTGCTATCACTCCTGTCCAGCCCTACGCTCCCCATTTTCTAGCTCAGTGCTTCACCTCTCTGGCCTTGCACTCCCCCTCTCTTACCAGACTCTCCCCTTCCCTGGCCCCCAGCTTCCCCTCTCCCTTTCTTTCCCCTCTTAGCGTGACTTTTTACATGTCAGTCCTTGCAGGTGTTTTTTGCTAAAACATTCATTTTGTGAATGTTTTTGCAAAAAATCTGTCTTCTCAGTATTTAAAAAGTCAGATTTTGGTTTTTTTTAGCAATCGCAAAATTGACATAAGCGGAGGATGGTGGGTAAAAAGAGACAGGGGTTTACTGGTGTGGAGGGGCAGTAATACTCCTCAGAGTCACCATCTGCATGTGGCGAAGGGCGAGTTGGCTGATTACCCTTTGGCAGCCTACCTCCGACAAGCAACCAGGGCAAGTCCTGATTGTTCTAACTATAGTTGAAGCAATGGCCTAATAACATGGTCCTTGCTTGCCCAACTACAGTGTTGCTTGGCCTCTGTGACCTCGTTTTTGTATTTGTATTTATTTAATATTTGTATCGCGCGCCAAACCCTGAGGTAACTGGGCGTTGAGCAATCAGGCAATCATGATGGAGGCTCGCCTTTCTTTGGATATAACGGGCGCAATCATTGCTTGCAGGATCCCACTGGTGGGTGGGCCTCAGGTTAGAGCAGGAGGGCCCAGTGACCTAGGGCCTTAGAGAGGAAAGGGAATGTGACCAACCATACACCCAGTAACTCAGCGGGACCAAGATGACCCAGAGCTCAGCAGTGTTTATTCTACCTAACAAGACTTTGATACGTTGCAGGCTTCGGTTGTCAGTACCAAGTGGTAAGTGCTGAAACCCTCCAAGACGTGTGCGGCCCTATAGGAACCAGACTCAGGGGATGCTCCAAGGCCTTCAAGCAGGATGAAGGAAGTAACCTGGTGATCTACAGAAAGATCCAGGAGATTGGTATCTGAGCGGAAAGACGAAGACAGTAAATCTAAGGATCACAGTTTTAGGCACACCTAAAAGGGAATAACAGAAAAAAGAGAGAACAGGAAACACCCATGCCAAAATGCGAACCAGTCTTGCAGAAAAAGGCTCAGGGCTAGAACTTCCAGATCAGGACTCCAACTGAACTGAAGGAATTGAATGTTCAGTTGAAATAAAAAGAGACGTGAATGGAGGACTCCTCCCAAAAGACCCAAATGACGATAAAAAGAGTCTTCAGTCATCTCCAATTGCTACAGTCTGCAGACACCTGAGAGTGGAAGAACCTTGTACAGTATCTGTCAGCACAGATTCAAATCTTGGGAATTGGCCGAAAATAACTAAAAATAAATGCTGAATGCGTATTTTGTGCGCATTCGACATAGTAGAAAATATCAAATCCCAAAATGTGGCGCTTGCAGGGGTGTCCCTCACTCCCATACTTCGGCATTATCGGCTTCGGGGATTGCAGGGTGGTCCTCCGTTTATATTAAATACAAAGCGAGGGACAAATGTCAAAAAAAGCATTAGAGATTTTCAAAATGCGAAGAAGTCAGTTTTGCAGTTTTGAGACTTGTGCTTTTGGGATGTGTTTTTTTCACGTAGATCCAAATCTTGTCTAATAGTGATGTGCTGTCTATGTGCCATATAATATCCCTCTTCACTGAGAGTCACCTACAAAGCGTACCTTTTTAATTTCCTCTTGCCGATACACCAAAGCCAAAAGCCAGCATATATCTGCACTTTAGCTACAGTGCGACTAGAGATTACTCTCGTGGTGCCCATGCACGGGAAAGAGCGAGGATTTATGCTTGAGGTCTCTTAGGCCCTATACCTTTGTATCGGATAATCAGGTGCTGAATAGATAATGATTAATCAAAATTGTTATTTTAAGTAACAGTGATAAATGTGTGTTTTAAGTTGCTTTTTGAAGACAAAAGTAGTTGTCTGTGTTCCTACCGGAAGTGGGAGAGGCATCCACATGGAAAGCGCTTGAATGGAGAGGGCTTTACTACCTGAATTAAGAAGATTTGCCCTGCCTGTACACAATGTGGAGCTGAACATGAGTCGCAGATAACGCTGTTCACGTCAGGATCAGGACCAATGTGCCCACTCTTTTTCTACAGTGCCTATCAAAATGGAGACGTGTTACGATCAACCCAGTTTTGATTAAAATACATCCACATTTCTTAAGGAGGCAGTGGCATGCAGCCTCAGTCATCGATGCCCTGTCCTGAGTAATGACTGTTTGAATCCCGCTAAACAGTGACATTGCTAATGACACAACCACAGAATTTTTAAAAAGTGCTACACTTCTTAATAGTTTTGTCTATCGAATCCCATTACCGCGTTGGGTATTATGATTCATTGTTTGAAAAGATGTGAAGAAAAGGAAGAAATAATTGAACTTTTTTATTCAATTGATTGAAAATACATGAATGGTATCCTTTTCTTCATTGTTTCCTTCGGCCTTTGTCTGTTGATCATTGTGACCCTGTCTTTGAATCTCATTTGCATATTCATAACCATTCATGCCTGTGCCAATGTATGAATTGAGGCTTTCATGCAATGATACCCGTCCTGAAATTGACACTGTTTTGTGGCACATTCCCCCGTGTCATTAAAAGTGCTTGAGGACACCATGATGGCATCGTCCAGTGCCCTGTGCTGGATCGTTGCTTGACTCCTGAGCCTCAACGGCCACTGCCGCCCTCCCTCACATGGCAAGGCCTTCGTATAGAGCGCCTCTGGGCACTCTGCCATTGCTTTTGGCTTTGCTTGCATTGCATCTTTACACTCAACACATCATTATTTGGTTCAATTTTTTAAATGATTGGGCCAAAGATGGGCACCGAGCTGATGAACCTTTCCAGCAGTGGCTCTGTACTTGGAATCTCACTCACTTCCGCAATCATCTACTGCTACGCTGCAGGGAGAACACAGCGGCATGGTTGGGGGAGTAGTGTGCTGGCTGAGTGTTGTGTTACATTGTAAAATGCTGTATTATGTTGAATGTGTCGGGGAGAGATAGCCTGTCATAGCTTTGTATGTATTTGTCATCTTATTTTCATATACTCTTGTGCATATGCATTCATCCCCATCCCAACCTTTGAGTTAAGGATTGCAGCCAAAGTACCATTCCAGCCCTTTCATGGTTCCCCGCCACTGTTGCAACAGGAACATTCCCTTTTGCTTGTGTTTCACTTTGAATGTCTGTGCAAGATAAACAATGAGGTTCTCCAGGATGACAATAAGAGGACTATACATCAATTTAAGATGATCCTGTTGTGGGATCATGGGTTCAGGGATAGCCAATTTTGCCATCAACCGTGCTCGCTTGACTCTGGGCTGGAAGGGGAGGACAGCAAGGACTTTTCAGGACTTTTCTGAATTTCTGTCTGTCTGCGACTGGGAAGGTGATGGTGCTCCCCCCATGTGATTTACTGTTCACTGTTAACCAGGAAAGCCGTTTGTGTCTTTATTTAGATCTATACCTTACTCTGCCTGCTCTGTCTTTCCTCCCCCTCGTGAGTATTATACTTAGGCATTAATCAGGATAGTTGTTAATTTCTTTTATTATAAGAATGTCTTACTATGACTCTTCAGTCTTTGTCCTATAGTTTGCAATAACAACAAATAAAAGTGGATTGCCCACATGAACTTATAAATGGAGACAGGGAAGGGTTTGACAATGTCTTGTCCATGGATGAGACTATGGTCGCCCTAAAACCATTTAACAGGATGACCTTCAGGAAGAGTGAACATCATTTGCGCAAGCTCACACTGAAGCATCTGGTAAAAGTACATGCCCAGAGTGGCATCTCTAAGATGGGCACAGGACTGGAGGAGGAAGTAGAGGCTGGGTAGTGAGGCTGTGCTGGAGAATCAGGAGGTGTGCACTGTGAGGAACAAGGAAGGAGATGCAGACACAGAGGACTCATGATTGTGGTTATAGACCTTTATTAAATGATAAAGGGGTTGGAAAATGCCTCACTGTTCCCAATATCAGAGATATTTCCCTACCTCAGCCAAAACTAAGGGTCTGTGCTGTATCAAGATTTCCAAAGCAAAAATGTCCTGTGTCCAAAATCCTATCCTGACTCCTGCATTCTAAAAGTAACTCTAAGGTGTTAAGGGTATTGTCTTTGCCTTGAAAAGTGCACACATGGTAAAGTAAAAAAAAAAAAGGTATAACTTCACCAAAAGAACCAAATGGATAATGTTCACAGTTCCAGGGAATGGCTCCCTTCCCCATGTCTCTGCAGAAAACAAAGTTTCAAAATAATAACAAGTTATTCATAGTCCAAGAGGATAACCCCCTCTATTGGCGGTGCACTCAACTTCAGGGAAAACAACTACCTTTTCCAGGTCTTTTCCACATTCAATGCAATTAATACCCCTAAGGACATTAATCGTCCTTGCAATTGTCTTTTCAAAAAGACCACAGATGCAATTAAAAATCCTAAGGACATGAATCTTCCTTGGGATTCTCTTTTTCAAGGTTCACAACTTGGGTGTGGGTCCCAAACTCTCAAAACACCTAGTATACTTTCCTGCCAAGTTTTCTCATATTGTTCCTTTACACAAACATTTGGTATACTCTCCTGCCTTGTTCTCTCATATATATTCAATGCAAAATCCAAAGGGCATGAGTTTTCCTTGGGATTTCTCTTTTCAAGATGACATTCAATGCAAAATCCTAGGGGTATTCATCTTCGTTGGGATTTCTCTTTTCACACAAAATAGGATGCAGGTCCAGACTCATAAGACACCTGGTATACTCCCCTGCCAGGCTCTTTTCTATAAATTCTTATGGGTGTGAATCCCAAATCCACAGTTCGTCTTGTAAACTCTCCTGCCAGTACTGTTACATTCTGCTTCTTCACTTGGGACGCGGGTCCCAGTTTCTCAGTTTGTTAGGTCATAGCCTTTTCCATATTCTTACCATGTATTGGGTCCACAACCCTCTGCTTGTCAGTGCATGGCTTGCTTTCCACTCGTGAAAACCTTTCACTCTCTCAATCAACTCCTTTATTGCTTCCCCAGCTGCACAACATTCGCCATGTAGTGCCCCAGCATCCCACCTCCTCCCGCTGGGCTCACCGGTGTGCTCTGGTCGCTTCAGTGTGCTTCGCGCTGCTCGGCTGCTGCTGCTCCCTGACGGATAAGTCTAGCATCTTGCTCCCTCTTCATCGCTCGTCTGATTCCTGGTGTCCTCTGACAGCTTTGTGCTGACTCTGGCCATCCATTGCCTGACCTCCCATTCTCCGGCGTACAGGAAACAGCAAATCCTTCAGAACTCCTAATTCCGGTAGCACTCACCTGGCTTCCAGCTCTCTTTCTGGTCTTGCCTGCAGCACAGCTCTTCGCGGACCTTTGCTCTACCTGACAGGAGGTGCCTGCCCCTGTCAGCATCTCTCTATTTTCCTCTTCCTCGTCCCAGTATTTTCAAAGGATTAATATACAGGTGATTCATACTCAGATCTTGTCCTTCTATCTGTTACAGAGTTTTGGAGGAAGCCGTCAGCAAGCTTTGTGGGTTGTTGAAGTGGGTTATCAGAATATGCCATTAAGGCATGAGGAATGGAGGGGATACCCCTAAAAGGGAAAGGGGGATACCATGTCTCATCTGCTGATGCCTGTCCCGCCCCTTAGGGTCGCCTCCCTCATGTGATCCTCCCTCGCATAGTCACCCCCAGGGTCAGGATCAGGAACTGGCTTCTGTCCCCTGGCCATATGAGGAGAGGCTATCCATGGGAAAGGAATGATGTCATCAGATTCATCACAGTAACATCTCAGAGGAAGTTGTTTGATGCAAGAGGGTTGCCATCTGTGTAGGGAGGTCCTAGAAAAAAAGTTAACTGTGCTGGCCAAATCAACCCATGGGAGGCAGCTAGACAAGAGAGCACAAGCTTGAGGAGGAGATATTGCAGCAAG
The DNA here is from genome assembly GCF_040938575.1 of Ambystoma mexicanum. Taxonomy (NCBI): domain Eukaryota; kingdom Metazoa; phylum Chordata; class Amphibia; order Caudata; family Ambystomatidae; genus Ambystoma; species Ambystoma mexicanum. Next base: position 436,145,995 of record NC_090940.1, read on the forward strand.
GCTGAGGAGGAGACCAAATGAGCTCCCTATATTTAGTGAATAGGCCGAATCGAGTAGGCCAGACTAGTCTAAGGCAGACATTAACGGCGGGTGGATGAACGACTCGGTACAACATCACCGAGGGGCAGGGTGCCTATGTTAGGTCCTACCAGGTGAGGGTGGCCACTGGGACACAGGCCCCAAAAACCAGGAAGAGTATAGAGGCCCGCCTAAGGGCTCCCACTGACCCAGAAGCCCATGGAGGTATTTTCTACTAAATGGATTTGGCAGCTGGCAGTACCAGTTGGAAGAAGCTTTATTACTGTCCCAGGTTCCTGGTGACCACTGAAGGACGACGCTGGAGAGACCAGGTCCACTGAAGCCCATTCAGGTACCCCAAGAAACCCACAACCTGAAAACAAATATCAGGGTTCTTCAGTGGATATTTTACCAGGCTTGTACTGCAGCCAAACAGAGATACTTGTAAGAGACTTGCTTTACCTTTGTCAACTAGTGACTGATTCATTCCCTGAGATGTAACTGGGTAGGCCGAGAAGGAGTGAGAACAAGGAAGCCCTACTGATCTCTGGACTGGACATTTTACACATTATTATTTCCTCATGAGAATAAGTGCCCAAAGTAGCTGAAGAAACTAGCACCTCCAGAATCAGGTAGCCAGTGTCATGCCATTTTTAGTTATATCCTAACCTGCGAATATTGTGTTTAGAAACCCCTACCGGAAATGATCAGTCACCTTGTTTGGAGCTTGGAAAAAAAGCCTTTAATTCCTGAAAGCCTGACTCATATTGTCTGTATCCATTCGGCACACACCAGACAGGGTGAACAGGAGTTCACTTGTATCAGAACCCCCCGCTACCGCTGAATCTCTGGCTTAAATCTGATAGTACAACTTAAGGGGTCCCTTAAGTAGGCACTTAAATCCATTTCCATGGCATAACTCTTGCAGGGCATCAAAAGGCTTTGATGCCAGGTCTTTACCTGAGGCACCTTTGCAAGGACGATAACCATATTAAGAAGGGGCTCCATTTGATGGTGCTGTGATCAATATGTTAATGGACTAAATGCCCCCATGTTTTTTAATACATTGCTACTTGTGTTTTTTTTGCCAATTCCTTTTGTTCAATGCACATTTTGGCTTGTGACATTATTATCAATAAATATATTTAAGTGCCACAGATGAAGTGCTAGAAATGTTGAGTGCTACATGGCCTGGAGCTCCGAGGGGTGTAAGTGCGAGCCACCAGTGCAGAGGGTATAAGTGCAAGTGCCGATAGACAGGAGCTGTGCCGATTGGGTCTCAGTGCTCCAAGGATGTACAAGGGCCCAGGACACACATTGCAGCCACTGTGGGATTAGCAGAGGAGAGAAGAAGGGAAGATAGAGGTAAGGAGAAGAGTCTTAGAAGGCTCAGAGGGAGGGGGAGGATGTTCCATAGGAGGGAGCCATCTTAGGAAAGCGAACATATGCATGTTCTGACTATAATATTTGTGAGACAACTCTGGATTCACCTTCAAAATGGCAGTTCCTATTTCAAGTGGATATTAGTCTTGACGTGGTGTTATCACTGTCATCAGTTACATGCGAAATAGCAGACAGTCTGTTTAAAAATGTTCAAAATGTGACCATTAATACCGGCTGCTAGCTAGATAAAATCCATGCATGATTGTGATATAGTTAGGCTTTGTAATTAGCCCGTGGTTTGCCAGGGACCTCAGTATCATTAGTAGAATTACCTTCAAGCTCAGCGGGACTCCACGCTGGTTTAGCGTTTTCACTCAACTGCCTGTCCTCAATCTGAATCAAAGATGGCCATCTATTTATATAACATATGCAACATGATGACGTCATAGCGTTGTCTACTGTCGATGAAATCACGCACTATCAGTCTCTCATTTCTAGTTGTACCATTTTTAATGTACTAACTGGATTGTATAGGCTCAGAATCTTATAATAAGGCAATGCCTTCCCTGTGTAAATCTTCTAAAATTTTTGTACAGTTACCTAGGAAAGAGTTACTATGCCTCGTTTAGGATTTTGCCAAGTGGTTATACATCAAGTAGTACAAACAATTTGGTTTTGCCTTCCTTAATTTCATAAACATACAAAGTATGCTCCAGTTAATCGAACATGAGAGTGAGGCGAGGCTGCGCTCATAACGCAATTAACAGATGGGAGCGCATTTTGGAAGGTTCAATACCTTCCTCCAAATTAGACCTAATTTATCAAATCATGAACCTGTGCAAATGCAGATACTTCACAACCATATAGTAAGGCAGGTGTTACTTTTTGTTTGTTAAAAATAATTCATGGTAGTAAGGTGAATCTACAATATGTTTTATAAATATATGTCATTGGTGCCCTTAGCTGGATCGCTTTCTTCTGTAGGAAGTTAGATCATACAGGCCTAAGTGAAGTTCTAACAAGCTTAAATCCTAAGTACTTCAAAGTGTGCTGAACAACCAAGGCTTTCTCTCTCATCCACCAAGTGAACTTGGGAGGTTTCTTCCTAGGTCTACAAAAGCACTCGATGCTGTTTTTTTTCAGGTTTACCTTCAGCCCCTGTTTTTGGACATATATTCGGTGAGTTTCCACAGTAACCTTTGCAAGTCTGTTTGCGTCCTGTCTAGCAACAGAATATCATCGGTGTAGCTTAGCCACAAGCATTGCTCGTCATCTAATTTCAGAGAGACAAGAGGTGTCCTGGACAAGGACTCACCCAGATCCGATATTGAGAGGTTGAATAGGCAGAGGACCAATATGCACCACTGCCGATTGCCTCTCATAGTGGGTATGGGCTTAGTTACGTGTCCCCTCGTATCCAACCTAACTTGAATTGCTCTGTTTCTGTGGATGTGGACTAAGATGTCCAACAAATGTTCAGGGAATTTCCAACTTCAGAGTTTCCGCCACATGCTGTTCCTGTTACTCAAGTCGAAGGCCAGACTAAGATCCACAGTTGCTACATAAGGGGATAAGCACCTCTGTGGTCTGCCTGTTCAATTAACATGTTTATGACCAGGCCATTTGCATTGGTGCCGATCCCCCTTCTGAATCCTGTCTGGAACTTCCACAATATACTAGAATCCCCAATCCACGCCTCTATTTCATGCAATAATCATACAGAGAAGATCTTTCTCTCGGACGATAGCTTAGTGGGCTTGATCGGTCCCTTTTTTTGTAGATTGGGACTATGGTCGAAAGGCTCCAGGTATCTGGGAACTTAGATGGTTCCAAAAAGTATGAACAATGCCAAAGCCAAAGCCCAGGTCCAAGGGTCTGATTTAAGAATCGTGTTACAGAGGCCATTATGGCTGGGAGCCTGTGAGTTAGATCCTGATATAATAGCCTTGTAAACTTGCTCTACGGAGATGCTAAGCTCCCATCTGCCCTTACATTTCTCTTGCCCCTTAGCCATTGAAGTGACCTGGTACAGTTTTCCAAAATGTTCTGACCGTTTCTGTTGTGAGGGAGGATTCAATAGGTCTTCCTGTCGATTCCCTTCCTTACCGTTTATCGTGGCCCAAAAACTTCTAGCATTATAATAGCTATTTGCCGCTCGTGGCGGGGCATTACTGACTCAAAAAAAAAGATCTGCATGACTGGGGCACTAAAGGCATTTGGGAGGGCAGAAGGGAGGGAGGGGGAAAAAAAAGAACAAAAAAAACGTACCTGGGTCCTCGGCGGGGGACTATGGAAGCCTCCAGCCATGTGGAGGCTCAGAGTGGGGTTGTCCCGGCTTCGAGTCTCCAGATGGCTGGAGGCTGCCATCGTCCCCCACCGGGGACAAAGCAGGCAGAAGGTAAGGGGAGGGAAAAGGGGGGGACAAAAAAAACATACCTGAATCCCCGGCGGGGGATGAAGGCGGCAACCAACTGTGTGGGGGCTCGAAGCGGGGATGGCCCCACTTCAAGCCTCCTTGTTGGCTGAGGGGCTTCCACAACCCCACCTGGAACAATGGCCATGGAATCCCAGCCGAAGGATTCCCGGCCGGGTAATGCCTCGGCGAGGGCCAAGCAGAATGGCCCTTTCATTCTGATTGCACCCTCGCTGGGTACTAATCGTAGTTACAGTATTGAGCATATTCTCTACATTTGTTTGGGCCTGCAAGAACCTGTTGGCATTTAGCCAATTTTTGTAACTTTGCCTTAACTTCCTTATTTCCTTCAATTTTTCTTCTGATTCAATTTTACGGGAGTTAACCCTTCTGATGTCTGCTCACTTTAGCATAACAGATTTCCTTTGTTTCAGCAACAGGGACTGCCTTTACTAACCACTTGAGACCTGTTCCAGTCAGCTGCCAGATTTCTATTACTGTCAGTGCAGTACCTGCAAGACTTCTGAGTCAAGTTTGATGATTGACTTCAGTGATAGAAAACGTATAACTCATGATGCAACCCGGCTAGCTCATTCACGGTGGGTTTTAAGAAACATAGGTCAGAAAGTAACTTATTTTTCTGCATATGTTTAAATTGCATGTGAGTGTGCTTTTGATCCAGGTACGAAGAACTAGACACTTTGGCATGTAACTGGCAGGTGTTGAAGAAGAATATAGTGGCACACTGACTGACACTGCTCTCCTTATGTTATTGGTGGCAATGCTTGGTCATTGTTGTAGAAGATTTTCTGTCCATGTGGCAATTTAACCATGAAAAAGAGGTAGTGTGACACTAAGAAAGTAATGTTCAGAATTACCAACAAAATGTGAAATCCAAACTCAATAACTATTTGAGAAACAAACAAAAGTAACGACCATCCAACAATTCACAAAAGCATTGCAAACAATCAGATAAGCAGAACCATCTTATAAAGATCCCACACCAAGCTCTTAGCATTGCTTAGCCATTTAAATCCATCACTGAAAGGAAATTCTTCAAATTGGCTATGGACAGTAACCAAACAGGTGCACCAATCAACCCATGCTTCCCCACCCCCCCTACCCCCCAGGCCACCTACTAAGACTTCCTGAGCAAATGAACGCCCGCCATTTGTGCTCGTGCTGTATGCAGCAGCAAATCATAGTATGCGCGGGCATTATTTTCTTCGATCCCGCTGCGTTTCTCTCACAGAGTGCTCTGTGAGGGAAAAACCGCCAGATTCTACCAATTGAAGATATGCATACAACAGGAAGTTGAGGATTCCCAAGGCTCACGAAAAAGTCTGGGAAACAAGAACCTCCGGCGCATGTCCATTGGATAGCCGTGCATATAACAATGATGTGAGACTACATCCCACAATCACCACAGCGTTTTGACCACCAGTATCGGAAGGCGGAGTACACTTGATACCGCGATGAACACCACAACTGGCACCCCTAGCCCCACTAGAGGGTCCCCAACAAGAGAGACACAATCCGAGCCCGGAAGAAGGCGCACTCATCCATAGCCGAAATGTCCGTGGATCAAGCACCCACGTTGCTGAATAGTCCAAGCTACATCTAGGGCTCACTACCCTGACGTAGACCCATGGATTGGTCACTTTTGCCTCTAATTTAACCTATATTAGGTCTAGAAAGAGGGCACTTATTTAGTCCAATAATCTTTGCTGCGACCCATGGATTGGTCACTTTTGCCTGAAATTTGACCTTTGTTAGGTCTAGAAAGAGGACACTTATTTAGTCCAATAATCTCTGCTGCACAGAATTAAAGTCTAGAGTATTGTCTAGAGTATGTCTACAGGTTTGTCTAGAAATTGCGACAATTTGTTAGCTACCGTCATTACATTGAAGTGACAGAGTTTACATTTCACACTGTCTGTTCAACACTGGTTTCTTTGTGTTTAACTGTTTATGCTTGATGATTTTGTATGTATGTATCTGTCAATAAATAAGTAATCTAGTTACTTGCACATTTTCTGCACCTTTATGTGAAAAGAAAAATGTAATGAAAAAAACAATGCATCAGCCAAATAAAGAATGCTGGGCAGATTCAGACAAATTGTGGGTGTATTTGTATGTCAATAAAACCTGCAAACCAAATAACAGCACTTCGGGAGGGTTCCATAGAGCAGATTAATTCAAGCTACAATTCTCAAAATAGTGGAACCCTACATGAATTATGGTAGGTCAAAACAATAAATGGCAGAACACCCTTTTTGTTCCATACTGATCAATCAGTAACATGCCATTCCTAGCAGAAATCATGGAGAGCCATGTATATAATCGAATCCTGGAACAGGCTTAGTTCAACATCACTCTAGACCACACCCATGTGGGCTTCATAAGAAAAACAGAATTAGCAAGCCGATCCATTTGGGATAACCTAAAGACCTACGCTTATGCCAGCATCACCTATGCTTTCTACTCCTAAACATCTAAGCAGTGTTTGACACAGTAAACCACTCATAATCAAAAGACTCCAGAAGGCAGGACTGTGCAACATAGTACTACAATGGATGACCTGATTCCTTATGAACGGAATAGAAGCTACCTGGTTATACCACCTACCGATCCAACGCATGCAACATAACCTCAGGCATACAACAATGATCCATTTGATCACCCTTGCTCTTCAACGTACTGTGGTAGGTCAGAAGAAGGAGACCTACCAAATGATGGCATTTTCACAAGTTCTTTTTAAGCAAAAAGAAAAAGGCATATCTATCCCTACAAAAAGAGTTTGACCTACCTAACACAAAACTAACTATGGTGCTCATCATCACTAGATTAGTCCAAATCAACAGTCTGTCCTCTGTCTAAAAAAATAAATCCTATGGTGACCCCTACCACTAATCAAAACATCAAAAGAAAAGAGGTCCCTCAGAATGACTTCTTTCTCCTGGACAGGCTTCTCTAGCCTCTATATTCTATCTTCAAATATTTCTTTGTGATTACATGAACCCATTCCTTTAGTTCTTCAAGGGGGCTCTTCCATCTCTTGGGTCGTCTCTGTCATTCTTTAAACACAGTTTAATGTTTAATATAGATAGGGTCTTGACCCTTATTCCTTTGGGAATCTTGCATTGTCTCTTTCTTACTTTCTATCTTTGGTTTGGTTTTCGGCCACTTTCGGGGCGGAAGGAACTGCATTTCATAGGTGCCTTCACTATCTTTACGATATTCCCACTCACTTGGGTGAGTATACTGAGTCTCTCTGTACTCTTCACTTCCTTTAAAGTATTCACAACCACTGGGATGAGTATTATACCTCGCACCCTCACACTGGAATGCCCTACCTCCTTCCCTCCGAGGCGAGGCATTTCGTTAAGCCATAAAAACTGTGCTCTTCACCTGATGTACGCCATGACCACCAGCTAACCTGACAAGCCTCATAAATGTACCAAATATATATGTACCCTAATGTATAATTGTACAACTTTTAATTACCTTTCTCTGCTGCTCCCACCCCGTAACTAAGCTCCTTGCAAGTAATGGCGCCTCAATGCCCAAGGGCTGCTGTGCGCTATACAAATGTAATGAATAAATAAATAAATATGATGAGTCCTTTTGTACTCTTCACTTTCTTTAAGGTATTCACAACCACTGGGACGAGTATGATGAGTCCCTTTGTACTCTTTACTTTCTTTAAAGTATACAAAGCCACTGGAACGAGTATGATGAGTCTCTTTGTACTCTTCACTTTCTTTAAAGAATTCACATCCAATGGGATGAGTATGATGAGTCCCTTCATACTCTTCACTTTCTTTAAAGTATACAAAGCCACTGGGACGAGTATGATGAGTCTCGTTGTACTCTTCAATTTCTTTAAAGTATTCACCACCACCTGGATGAGTATGATGAGTCCATTGGCATTCTTTACTGTCTTTAATGTATTCACAACCACTGGGATGAGTAATATGGGTCCCTTGGTATTCTTCACTTTCTTTAAAGTATTCGTAACGACTGGAGCAAATATGATGAGCCTGGTTATGCTCTTTGCTTTCTTTAAGGTATTCACAACCACTGGGATGCGTATGATGAGTCCCTTTATACACTTCACTTTCTTTAAAGTATTCACAACCACTGGGATGAGTATGATGAGTCCCGTTATCCTCTTCACTTTCTTTAAAGTATTCACAACCACTGGGACAAGTATGATGAGTCCCTTGTCTTTACTGTCTTTAAGGTAGTCACAACCATGGGGACGAGTAAATTAGTCCCATGGTATTGTTCACTTTCTTTAAAGTATTTGCAACTACTGGGACGAATATGATGAGTCTGGTTATACTCTTCGCTTTCTTTAAAGTATTCACCACCACTTGGACGAGTATGATGAGTCCCTTTGTATTCTTCACTTTCTTTGGGGTATTCACAGACACTGGGACAAATATGATGAGTTCCATTCTACTCTTCCTGCCATGTTCACCTCTCGCATCTCCCGCTGCTCCCGTTACCTTTGTTCTGTCGGTTGGCTTCACCAGTTCTTCCTGTGGGTTGGGCTCTCTCTTCTCTTATAGCTCGAACGCTTCTAACATTTCTTCTTTCTTCCTGTTTCAATGTGTAGATCCGTAGAGCCCGTTCTACTGCCATCTCAGCGTTGTTCGAGGACCAGTGGCTCCACCTCATCTGGGTCATGCCACTGCCTCGATTTTCCTTGAGCATACACGGATTGTCTCCCTGCTCTCTCTGTGTCTCCTTCCCTTCTCAGTTGACAGTGTTCTTTCAACCGACGACCTCCCGGACTCTCCGGGTGTTTCTATCCCTCCAGATTTCAAACTCCCAGGCTTTACCACTATTGTATGTTGGTCCTTTCCTTTTTATTGGGAAGTGCTGGGGCCTCCCCAGCGTAGACCTGTAGTACTTTGTCTCTCTTCCCTGAGCGTTCTTTGTTACTTGCTTGATCTTCCAACCACTGAGGAATCTTCATTTCCTGCACACTCTTCTTCTCAGTATGTTTGTCTTTCTGTTGGTTATGTTGTGTGATGTTACAATAACAAAAAGTGGCTTGTTTGGGATGGTTCTTATGAAGTTCTGAAAGCATTAATGGCTCCTCATAAGGGGGTTTAGGGAGTTCCTTGATGGAACGGGGGTCCTTGTCTCAGAGAGGGGAGTTACGCTCTGTGAGTATTTTAAGGAAGCTCTTTTCTATTCATGTGCAAACTCCCAGGTCTGCTAGGAGTTCTTCAAATCTTTCCTTGTAATCCTTACTGTTTGGGTGTCCGAGGTGTCCAAAGTCTGCGGACTGTCATCATTTGGAAACAGTGCAGAGAGACAGTGGTGTGGAGAAAGCATGTTATGTTATAGTTTAGTTCCAAAAGGATTTTCTATTTTTTAATTCCCTGAGGTGTGTCATCTTCATGAGTGTGTAAATCAGCTAGTGTTGAGAACTTCGGAGTCTAGTTGCAGGTTGTTCTGTTACTCCATTTTTACAAATGACAAAACAGTAAAGACAATCTCCGGTTACAGCAATGGGAGCCTGGTTTGCACCTTCTCTGCTAGGGACATGAGGCATTGTGAACAATAAGCTGTTTCTAAATATTGGTCACTCCACAAAAAAGATTCAATATTGTACTGGGGATGATTTATAGATGGTATATTCGGTATTACCCGAATTGTTCGTTTACAATTGTTCGAATGACACAATTGTTAGAATAATAGGGGTCCTAATTGACCTTCTGCACAATTGACCGTATGGTCATTTTAATATATATTATGGGTTGGGTTGGTGTAATAATAATATAAGGGGATTGGGAGGGGGATTGGGGTGGGGGTTGGATTGGATGGGGGGCTGCGGGGGGTTTTCCCCCGCATATATATCCTAATTGACCGTTTAAATTCGGTCAATTGTGCAGAAGGTTAATTGTCATTCGAACAATTGACATTTGAACAATTCGTATACAACCGGTATATTTCGCATATGGAATGTAACAACAGAGGAATTAGATCCATTCACTGACATTTTAAACAACAATTATAAAGGACAGTGAACACGCAAAGTATTTGCTTGTTGGATTTGAAAAGATATGTTTGTAATAATACAATGCACACACAATATTCTCGTAAGAAAACAGGAAGTAGTGAAAACGTGCACACCACAAACGATTGATAAATAACATTCCATTCAGGAAGCTGTTATTCACACAAAGGAATATCAGTGAAGATGGGATTTATTAGAAAAAATATTTCACAATGTATCAAATTCTGAGTAGATGCTTCCTGTACCACTACCTGTGTTTCTTAATCCTAGTCAATACAATGGTATTGCAGATAGATTCCAAAATGTGGACACTTCTCAGGTCCTCCATAAACATGGATATACAATGACGAGGTGTTCTTGGGAAATGGCTGTGACTTCCACAAACTAGTGTGTGTCTTAAAAATATAGATTTACACTCTCCACTTGTCAGCAAAAGATTATATATGAATTCAAATGATTTCATCAGTTCTGATATAGAAAAGATATGAGAATCATGTTTAAGTGAAAAATACAGTTATTTTACAACATAAATATACTGGCAGCGAGCCGAATTTGCTTTGAAAATGAGCAGACACATGTTTCAAGCAAAAGCTCTTCCTCAGGGCTTTAAGCAGTTACATTAGCAAACTGTTAGGTTAGGGTCATATTTTCATAATCTTTTTTCATATTGGCAGTGATATAACCAGCCATATGAACAATATACATCAATTCCTATTGTCTGATGGGCTGGAACAGAGTTCTAGGTTTTGTGTGACTAATATGATCGAAACAGTATTCCTTGATTGTATTCTGTCATAATTCCATTGTGCGCTTTTCACTTGGGTTTCCCCTTGAAATCATTTGAGTGCAGCGTTTCCCCCTCCAGGTCTTCGCATAGCGTTTCCACGTCTGGATAGAATCAGATCCAGGAATACTGTTTCTAGCATATTAGCACAGGCACAAACTCTTTTCTACTTAAAGGAATGGTTCGGTCAAAATTTTTTATTGCCCCTACGGGTCGGCCATGTGTTTTTAAGCCTAAGTCGCTCGATTTTAGAAAAATTTCCTATGGACCTTACCCGAGTTTTCGTCCATTAAACGCACGTGAAAACAGGCACCAGGGAGCTGCCATTTTGTGATAATCCTATCATTTCCCCCATCACCCTGGCTGACCTGCTTTTGCTGCACTAAATCATAAACCTGAGCCTGGCATTATCAAAACATTCATATTCCCCGCCTCTCTCCATGACGTTACTGTGCTGCGTAGGCAAACGCGCCCAGTCGTCTTCTACGCGACTTCACACAGAACCCGGAAACCAACACAAATCAGCTCACAACACAGCGTGCCACAATTCGGAATATGAAACTGTACTTTAAAATCAAACAGCAACCCGGTAAATTTGGTAAAGTACATTTATTTGACATTAAATGTTTATAGAATATTCTGCAATTGCCAAATGAACTCCGAAAGTAATTTATTTTCTTTTATCTCTATCCGCAAATCCGTAAAATGTTATCGTGAGTCACGCGCTGTTCCTTTATGGTACATATGGTGTTGGTTTTCGTTCAAAGAAGCACTTTTGTCGCAGGTTGAACCGCAAGGCTGTTCCATCAAGTAGGCACTAGGCCAGCGTAAAGGTTGATATGTTGCTTCTAGCCGCTAGTACCGCGTAAGGGCATATGGGCCCTTGGCGATCGTCCCATAAGATCATCAGAATGGTGCAGTTGTTTACATTAAGCTGCTGCTGGCGGCTGAAGAAACCGTCTGCTGGTGTCTGAAACTGGTGGCAGGGGCAAAAGGGAAGGATGTACCTATTTTGAAAACATACATTTTATAATTAGTCACGCCAGCCGATCTTTAATAATATTATTCATTTTATTTATTATGGCCGAGCTGAAACTATTTGCTTTCAAGGATAGTGCAATGGAGTATGTTCGGCTCTAAAATCAATGCGAAAACTAACGAAACAAATCGAGGTTGGTACACAATGAGAAACGACTTTTTGTCTACATGCGTGTGGAATGTGGACCTGCATGCCCATTTGCCCGCTACAAGGACGATCCCACAAACCTTTTCAAAGCTCTTCATTCATTCATTTATTCATGCATCCATTCATTAATTCTTCATTCCGGTATAAAAGCGTCTAAAGAGTTACTTACATTATATTTGCAATTTCCATTATGTCTCTGCGTAATGCAGTCCGTAAATCCCACTGTGCTCTTGACAATGATTTTTCGTATACTGAACTAACATGAAACTCGGTCTAGTTTAAGAATTTTCTGCCTTATCGTCTCAAACGTTATTGCACCCCACAACCCCCCCTTCAAATGAAGTTCTTTCTGCATGGTCCCTGTCTCTCAAGGTCAAAAAACAATAGAACCTGCCAGTGCGAGTTGTGGGCCTCTTCAGGGCGTGAGCTGAAAATCAAAGCCGCTGACCTTCACTAGAAATTAGCATACATTCTTTCTTTGCAACATCCCGTAGTAAAGCCATCTGTGAGAACTTGAAGTTTCGAATTCATCTATGTTGTGCGCCTCAATGTGCAAATGCGAACTGGCTTCTCTCCCATCTGCAACGGCTCGCTTGGCGCGTTCTGAGACCCCAATTTTGTCCTCGTTGTTTGCGAGCTTTGAAGCCCAAAGAACCATAACTATTGAGACTTTTAATTTTTTGGGGAAAGTCAGGGAAAGTATAAAGTACCCGAGGAGTTGAGTTGAAAGTGAGATTTATTGTTTGTTTGTTTTATTATTTGCAATACGCAAGCCTCCCCTCGGTTAACAGTGCACAGCATTTATAAGAGATTGTGAAAATTAGTTACATCAACAAAAATATATACATACACATATAGAGAAGGTCAGCAATATGAGGTGAATAGAGAGAGAATTCAAAGATGACACCCAGGTAGTTTGGCACCCAGGATGGTGAAGGTAGGGGTTAGGGTTAGCGTACTTTGCATGCACACTGTACAATAAAATGTATTTACAAAAAGACTATCGTATTACAATTATTTAAACCGGGATTTGTACTTCACAACCAGCTCTCCTTTGGGTGGACATGGCACAGTGGCAATGTTGGGTGGCAATGGATCAGTGCTCTGCACAGAAACGTTCAAAATTCCATATCTGTGCTTCTCTAATACAGCAACAATAAGTCGAACTCCATTTCCTCATAGACTGGTTTGATCACCCATTGCTTACTTCTTTTTGAAAAGGCCTTAGTGTAACGAGGCATCCTTACATTACCCTTAGACCTAGATTGTTCACGGCCGAGATTCTCGTTATGGGCCAAGATGGCAGGTAGAGTCCTATGTCTCATGCCCTGTATGCTGAAATGCAAGCGATTTGGCCTGTACTTTAGTCACATATTGTGGAACACCTCCAAACCTCCAGTGTGACAGAATTCTGTCAGTCCCCTCAAATCTCTTGATAGAGTTTTATCGAAAACAATCTTCTCAATGGGTTTGTGTGTCAGTGAAGATGGATTCAACCACTTCTTCTTCCGTGCCTCTACTGGGGATAAAGGGCCTTGTTAACATTGGTGGAAATGTAGGTTTTCTGACCAGCGGTGCACGTTGGTACAGTGGTGCATCAGTGACCTCCATTTTTCAAGTAGTATTTCCACTGACCCTTCACAAGTTTTGGAGCTCCACCAAAGATGGTTGCTGATAGGCTGGGACCACTCTGAAATACTTTCCAAACCTTTTTTTTCCCTGCAGCCAAGATTTTCTTATTGATTGATTTAGCAAGGTGCCATACGTCAAATTGATGTTTAATATGTGGGAACTGCTCTCTCATTGTCTTGGCAATTGAAACGTGTCTGTCTGTGGCTATGAGGTCGATGTGCATTCCCCTCGATTGTAGATATTCCACTGATTTTATAAATCCTAGTTTCTCCATGGCCACTGAGGATGTACATTGTGTTACCTGCATGACCACCGAACTCACAATCATCTTACTATCCATGTCCTGAAAGTGGTAGGTTCACTACTTGGCAGAAAATCCAGGTGTCGCACTGTCCATCGCCAGCTAGCCTGAATCGTCTGCCTTCGAATGTACTTGCTAGAGACAATTGTTCAATTTTCCAAGCATCACTAATGGCCGGAAACAGATAATCATGTTGGTATTTGTAGTACTGCGTTTTTTAAATGAAATGGAGTCCCACAAACTGAAAGAAAGACTCTAACTTTCTAAAACTGGAGCCACTAAAAAGTGATGCAGCTGCACACAGTAGATTGCCTGCTGGCAGTTTCCCCAGCATCGGTTGTGCAGACCATGAGAACGTATGATGTAATCTACAGGCGGCATGCATTGTGACGTTACTGCCTTGTTTTTGATGAGTCACATGAATCAATGGCTTCCCACATACTTTCCCTCTGACGGAATGCCCACATTTCAGCATACTTATAATATCCATCAAACAACTATCGAATACTATGTATTTGCCCTCTTTCATTAGACTGTCATCCTGCGTCAAAGTTGTTTCGGCCTGTGACGTTGAGGACATATCACCACATTTGAAAGAAATATCGCTGCTATCAAGTTCTGATGCATCGGTGAATGCTGCTGCTGGTTCATTCTCTGTCATTTCAACATCTGCTACCTCAACATTGATGTGAGAACACAACAATGTCGACAGCTTTTTTGGTGGCAATTTTTTGGCGGGTGTAGATTGTGTGAATTGATCTGCGACTACTTCAGAGCTATCTTCAATACATCCAGTATCATGTTGTTGCGGCGGTGCGGTCGTACTGTAGCAATGGTCCAATAAAACTTTGCTGGATTCTCCGGACACATTCATTTCATGTTCTGGCCATTGGACATGAGCATCCCGAGTCTCAACATGCCGCGTCTGAATGAATAGTTCCTCCATAGTGTAAATGGTCTGACAAGCAACATCTCTCATTCGCATCACTGTCTGTGTATGTATAGTTCTTAGACCCACGGGTAACTAGAGGACAGATTGGAAAAGGGATGTTCAGTTTAAACACAAGATAAAGTATAGTGCAATTGACTGGAAAAAAACATAAAATAGTCCCCAGCACAAACATTTTTCTAAAGTTATGAACTGTTTGTAACTAACCTTATTTTAGTTTCTTTTCTTTGCAACTTTTTTGACTCGACCTTCAACATCTGCACGCTGTTGCTCCGATACGTATCCGCATGTCTCCCCTTCCTCTTGCGCTGCAACGACTATATTTTCTGTATCCGCATAGACAGCACGGAATGAGGCCCCATCGACTCCCTGAAACATAGTATTTTCATTACTGTGTATCAAAATATTGTTAGCGTAAAACGCACACGAGGACGAACACACATGTACATCTCATGTACATCTCAATAGCCAAACACGATTTAAACATTGTGTGGAACAATCAAATGACAAGTATTCGAGCTCTGATGACCTAGTTCGATGGAGATGTCAGTATCCATACCTCTGGCTCTAACGGACTGCCACTAATGATTCTATTGAAGAGGAGGCATCAGCAACTCCCTGAAACACAGTACTTGCGTTAGTATGGTTTTCAATATCGTAAACATAACACACACTTGGGGTTGACGGCACAGGTACATATAAAGAGATAACCACAAATGTTGCATCATCTAAAAGAATCAAGGAACACGACTCATTTCTCCGATTTCTTTACATCTGCATCATCTAAATGGGATCTTGTGATTGTAGTGGAAGCTCGATCATCTCCCTGAAACACAGTACTAGTACTTGCGTTAATAGGGAAGAAAGTATAGCAAATGGAATCACGTTATATGATCACGCTCGATGGAGCTGTCAGTATCCATACCTCATGCTGCTGAAGAATATCTAGGGCTGTTGTCAATGTGGTGCGCACTTCCGAAAGCTGTTGCGCCGATTCGTATCCGCATGGTCCCACTTCCACCGGAATTACTTGAATGTCAGGCTCTGCATCAAGTGCGTGGGTTGATGATTCAACAACTGCCTGAAACATAGTATTTGCATTAGTAAGGATTACAATATTGAAAACACAACACACGCTTGGGGTCGACCGCACAGGTACATATCAACGGCTAACCACAAATGAAACATGGTGTAGAACAATCAAATGACAAGTGTTCCAGTCCTGATGATCACGGTCAGTTGAGCTGTCAGTATCCATACCTCGGGCTGCTGAAGATCATCTAGGGCTGTTGTCAATGTGGTGGACCCTTCAGCATCTCCCTGAAAGACAGTACATGCATTAGTATGGATAACACTAATTATGACTGAAAACAAACACCAGGGGACGACAATTAAGGTGTATATCAATTGGAAAGCACTAACCAAACAATTGGTAAAATAATCACATGATACATACAAACTATTACTTGACATGCATAAAACAAGTCTGTAGCGGAATAGCCAAGTATGATTACCTGATACGCGCTAGAAGTGGTTGATAACTGCAAGCACGTGATGGAAGTAGAATGTTCTTGCTTCAGATTCAAGAGATAGTCAAGAAGTTGTAAAGGTAAATTATTGTTTGATAATGAAATGACATAATATTTAAATTTGCCATGTAAGGAGACAGAATACTTGAGTAATGCGCAATATAGCACAGTTCCCTGTGCCCATATATAGATTTCAATATAGATTTCGTTTGTGGGTTATGAAATCTAAAAATAATATATTGATAAATGTCATTATTCAAAAACCTATACACTCATATCAATGTCGAAAGTATGACAAATTGGAAACAACACCTAAAATATCAATGAATCCATTCGGCTACCTACACACTACTGCAAGGCCTAAAGCTAAAAATGGACACTTGACTCACCAGTGGCGGATTGTGGATGAATAGAGTGGGAATAGCGTTTGCGAGCAATTTTCATGTCGATCGCCGTTTGTCCTCTTTGTTACCCAAGATGTGGTGTACATGTTCTAGGGAAAGTGCCGGCTGCAGATGTGGTATCGATCACCCCTCTTGTCCTCAAAGACTCGTTGGACTCTACTTTCCAGCTCATCCAGTAGATATCCGCAATGTCTGACCCATTTGCTTAATCGATCAACAGTTTTCGGGAATACATGCATTGCAGTGCCTTCAGATTTAGCATGGGTCTTCGAAGGGCAACCGCTAATCGAACAGGCAGGCATTGTTGAAAATTCTGAAAAGTAAATATGAAGATTATTATAAAACCTTGATGAATAAAAATGTCATAAAAAAGTAAATGAACCATACCATGCTCAATGCAAGGTTTGTTTTGGTCGCCGGAACTATACCAGTTCATCATGTGCGGCTTAGTATTTGCATAAATTACAGAAATTTCTGTTTTGTCTTGCACGAAAAGGAACCATGCTTACATTATAGACTGGACCCCCGAAGGATGCAATTCGATGACAATTGACACATATGAAAATAAATAGATCTATTGATAGCATAACAATTGAAACTCAAGTCAATAGCAATGAGACCAATGACCATAGCTCTATTGGGTACTGTAATAGCAAATAGATTGAAATGTAAAAATGACCGAAATATGACTAGGATACATGGCCTTACCTTGACCAACAAACAGTTGGATTCAGCAGGCCGAGCAGTATGTTGCAGGAGAACAGGTAGATGGCCACAGGTAGCACACTGACGAGTTTGCTCGAAGCGGTCACATATAGCACGGCGACGAGCAGATTAGCATAGATCTCAGTGCTTCTCAGGTAGAAGGTTCAGGAGTTGACTTGCAAAGCACAAAGATGTTCTCATGAGACATATCAAGATGTTTATAAAGTATTAGAAACAGGGGTGTGTTTGTGAATGAATGACGTGTGTATGTCGCGGTATTATGTTTATTGCAGGGGGGCGGCCTGCCTCAGGGGTGGCCTGCCTGGAGACACGGGGTCTGTGGAGGCCATGTGAGCGACGGCCCCTGGGCGTGGGATACCTTTTGAAGTGTACATGCTGTTTGGCACCTTGGCCGTTTGCGCCCGTCACAGCCCCCCATGCCAGCGCTCATCCCCGGGTGCGAACCGCCTTTGATAGAGGGGGGTGGGATGGATGGGCCTGTGGGCGTGCAGATAAGGCACAGGAAGACTGCTGAATGGAGACACACTTATGTGAATTGCAGGGGTGCAGCCTGCCTCAGGGGAGGCCTGCCTGGAGACACGGGGTCTGAGGAGGCCATGTGAGCGATGGCCCCTGGGCGTGGGATACCTTTTGAAGTGTACACGCTGTTTGGCACCTTGGCTGTTTGCGCCCGTCACAGCCCCCCATGCCAGCGCTCATCCCCGGGTGCGAACCGCCTTTGATAGAGGGGGGTGGGATGGATGGGCCGGTGGGCATGCAGATAAGGCACAGGAAGACTGCTGAATGGAGACACACTTATGTGGATTGCAGGGGTGCAGCCTGCCTCAGGGGAGGCCTGCCTGGAGACACGGGGTCTGAGGAGGCCATGTGAGCGATGGCCCCTGGGCGTGGGATACCTTTTGAAGTGTACATGCTGTTTGGCACCTTGGCCGTTTGCAGCCGTCACAGCCCCCCATGCCAGCGCTCATCCCCGGGTGCGAACCGCCTTTGATAGAGGGGGGTGGGATGGATGGGCCGGTGGGCGTGCAGATAAGGCACAGGAAGACTGCTGAATGGAGACACACTTATGTGGATTGCAGGGGTGCAGCCTGCCTCAGGGGTGACCTGCCTGGAGACACGGGGTCTGAGGAGGCCATGTGAGCGATGGCCCCTGGGCGTGGGATACCTTTTGAAGTGTACATGCTGTTTGGCACATTGGCCGTTTGTGCCCGTCACAACCCCCCATGCCAGCGCTCATCCCCGGGTGCGAACCGCCTTTGATAGAGGGGGGTGGGACGGATGGGCCGGTGGGCGTGCAGATAAGGCACAGGAAGACTGCTGAATGGAGACACACTTATGTGGTTTGCAGGGGGGCGGCCTGCCTCAGGGGAGGCCTGCCTGGAGACACAGGGTCTGAGGAGGCCATGTGAGCGATGGCCCTTGGCGTGGGATACCTTTTGAAGTGTACATGCTGTTTGGCACCTTGGCCGTTTGTGCCCGTCACAGCCCCCCATGCCAGCGCTCATCCCCGGGTGCGAACCGCCTTTGATAGAGGGGGGTGGGACGGATGGGCCGGTGGGCGTACAGATAAGGCACAGGAAGACTGCTGAATGGAGACACACTTATGTGGATTGCAGGGGGGCGGCCTGCCACAGGGGAGGCCTGCCTGAAGACACTCGGTCTGAGGAGGCCATGTGAGCGATGGCCCCTGGGTGTGGGATACCTTTAGAAGTGTACATGCTGTTTGGCACCTTGGCCGTTTGCGCTCGTCCCCTGCCCTTATGTGATGTTAACTTTGCATGACATTCGCGTAGACGGGAACACTGAGCAGGACACGGAGCATCCATTTTTGTACCCCCTTTCCACTCCATTTTGGTGACCAGGCCTCACTGCGATAGTACAGCGCGCAGAGCATATGGCCCACAGCCTCGTTCCCACTCTTACTGGAAAACTCCAGAGGTATTTGCAACAGCTAATAAATGTAACACGTCACTCTCTGAGATCACGGACCTGTATGTGAACCGGCCTGAACCAAGCACATGGCTCGTTCATCTCCACAAACGTGTCCTTGCCCACGCACTCTCGCCAGTGGAAAGTTACTGCCATTCTGACCCTGTGTCCCTGCAAGGTATTCTCTTCATGTGCCAGACCACTGACCACGCCATGATGGCCACCTAGCAGATCCCCAACTAACATTAGACCCCTACTGCAGTATATCGTTGCCTATCAATAACAAATGCCACATATCGGAGATTCTTGTGAGCACAGACCCACACTTCAAACACTGTATTATAGTGGTCAAGAACCTTAACCTAAGGCCTGTATAATCCAATGTTCATTGATAGTATTGATATGTGTGTGACTTTTATAGAGACATAACCGACTGAAAGACTTTGAACAAGTGTTATTTAGTACATGCATTATTGATAATATATTATGTTAGCTTAGATAGTGACCGCCCCGCTTCACAGCGACCTGAACTTCACCCATTCCGAGCACAGGTGTCTGACGTCCATCCTTGAATGGAGACAGACTTGATTGATTTAAAAAATCGAAACAACCGCTGTTAAAATATATGTGGTGTTTAATTTTGTAGCTTATTTTGATGACACAAAAATACAAAAGTTTACACATTGTACAGTTCAGGTTGCAACACAGCGAGAGAAAATCCCCTGTACTGACCGCTGTCACTCGGGAACGTTTCTCTTATGGCACGAACGGCACAGCCGGGTATCACTCTTCGAACGTGGTGTCCAAGCCTCCCGTGAAGCCACCATGTAAAGGAACAATAGGCCACCAGCCTTTACCACCTGTGAAAAGGAATGAAACAAACTGTTTTTAAATGACCAAGATAAGTTTAATAAACGTTTGTTGTCAATGACAATTCTTGTAACTAATGGCATTCTGCTCGGACAAATGCTACCTAGGCACTGCACACTATTGAACGACTTTCATGCGTTACAATGATATGTATATGTAATTTTGGATATAGTAGAAGACCATGAAATAGGAGTGGCATCACAAGCAGAGTATATTTACTCGTTACTCGGATTACGAGGACAAACAGTTGCGCGAAGTTCATGTATAAGCACCATCATTATCCTCAACACGGACCGTGTGAGGCAGGCTGCCCCGAAGTCTGGCAGCTCGGTGATGCATTGCGGTCGTGGCTCGCCTTCTGAAATGTAGGCCACGCATCCCAAGTTTTCACAGCAGCAGCAGTTCTCCTCCTCGGTTGGCATTAGCTCGCACCGATTGCATGTGCACCAGGTGGAAACACCGTCCATGCGACTAGATCCAGTGTCTTCATCCGTTGATTCGTCCTGCCAACTGCTGTCCGAAGCCCCATCGTTTTCGCATGTTTCCCTTTCCAGTAGTTCCTCCTCGGTATACTCGGGCTCGTACATGTAGGGCATTATTGTATCCATTGTGTGTTACACAAACTAAAATAATTGATAGCGGTGGTACTGGTATCTGTCCACACGGGCTACAAGCAACGAAGGTAGCTGACCAGAGCACAGAAACAAGTCACAGAATACTCAAAGTAACACAGAAAGAGGAATGGAATCAAAAATCTGCTGCTGTGTGTTGTGAAACGGTCTGTTTATACTTATTGAGGAAAGAGGCGTCCTGCCATTTCCATGGCGACACGTCATTAGCTGAAGCGCAGCGAATGTTGACACGAGACGTGCTTTGGCGTTGTGAAATGGGTGGTACACGTCTGCTGATGACAGGCTCAGGGGCGGGGGATATGATTTAGCGCCACAAAAGCAGGTCAGCCAGGGCGATGGGGGAAATGATAGGATTATCACAAAATGGCAGCTCCCTGGTGCCTGTTTTCGCATGCGTTTAATTCGATGAAAACTCAGGTAAGGTCCATAGGAAATGTTTCTAAAATCGAGCGACTTAGGCTTAAAAACACATGGCCGACCCGTAGGGGCAATAACAAATTTTGACCAAACCATTCCTTTAATCGTTTTTTGCATGCCTCCTATCCGCCACTAGCCGGGAGCTCTGCACCAATATGTACACACACACACATATTTACTACACAATATATATTATATTTGTTTTATCTGGATGTTTATCAAAACCCCCTGAAAAAAATCTAGTATATTACTTTTTAGACTGAGCTGACTACGCCTCTAATATTTCTCAGCACTATGATGAAAGGACAATTGAGCTGTGTAATAGCAACGTTGGTTATCATGTCTGCACGTTTAATTATGTAGTACCAATGCAAATATTAATTTGTATCACTTCACAAAAATCGTGATGGTTGTAAACAGCCTCGAATTCATGTCATTTTACGTCTTATTGATTAACAACTTCATTAAAAAGAAAAAAGCTGGCTTTCTGTAAACCGACCGAAACAATAACATGTTCAAAGGTCCAGGGAGGGTCCAGCACAGCACGCCATGATGAAAGGGAACATGGTATGGGCAAATGAGAAGGGGAAATGTATACCACAGTGGCAGCTGGTTGCAGGGTGTGGGAAGGCAAAAAACTTGGTCCAGAGCTTTAGGGCCCGATTTACAGAAAAAGAAGGGAGACTGGACTCAGACTGTGCAGGATCCAACGCAGGGTTGGTGCAGCACATCTTTAGCATTCTATGTTCCATGGATCTAGCATTCTGTGTTCTGTTCTATGTTTCACCTTCTCACATAACCGTGGGGAGAGTGGAACAAGGAACATAGAATGCTGGAGGAAAGATGCTCAGCAGGAATGTTCTAATAAGCATTTTGTTGTCGTGCTGTTGAAGAGCCGGTGGGCTAATCCCTCATCTTAAATAAACCTTCCTCAATCCTCTATATGGTGGTGAGCGAAATTATTTCAGTGGCGATGAGGATGGGATTAGGACCGGAATGGCAGCCCACCGAGTAGCCGTTCATTCCAGCAATAAATTAAAAGAAGTGTAAATCGTGGCCAGAGATTTCTCGAAGCGTTACCTCAATGGACTATACTAAGAAAGTGTGGAAGCAGTTCAAGTCAAACTGAGATGCAGGGGAGCAGAGACACGAATTTGTGGCTACTTGGAAACGTGTGCTGGAGCATTTTGACTTTCCGGACTAAACCGTTCATCCGGAACTGTGAGCAACAGTTCATTGTATTGACTCCTGCACAAAGTCCCGTTGGAAGTTTTAAAAACTCCATAAGAGTAACTGCACCATTACCTTATTTCCCCTGGACGCAACCTCTGCAACCAAAAGCACAAACCAAAACATTCTCTGGCATCTTTCAATCCAAGCGTGTTCTAACTGTGACAAGGTTGCACAGTGACGTACATGCTCAAGAGGCAAGAGGAAAGGACCCTCCTGATTCACAATTACGTGCCACTATTTTAGTTTCCTTGGCAACCAGAGACACTGAATGCAAAAAACAATACGAAACGGCCTCTTTTCAATTAAACATTTGTTATGGAAAATGAATATTTATAATGGAAATGTTTCATTTTAAATACATGATATGATGATGATAATCCAATTATTGCAAAGGTGTGCATTCGACAACAGGGTTACAAGTTCACTAAAAAGAAAATTGAGAAACGACACATTTCAGCTGAACTTGAACTGAATGCAATGCAAATTTGAATGCATGTGTACCTCTACTGAGGCGAAACCAAACGCCAATCAGAGCGCACATTCAGGAAATTAAAAGGAGACAAGGAAACAGTTCATTGTGAATGATTGATGGACAATAGAATATGTGTTACTGCACCACAAATATATACAGCACAAAAAGACAAAATCTATCCACCAGTTCTCAAACCACATAAAAACCAAAATAATTTTGATCACTTGAAGAAACACACATTGTATCTATAATTTGGAAGAGAAAAACCACCACCACCAGCACATACATATATATAGGAACAAGCTCAGTAATAAGAGCAATCCACCACTGAGCACCAGACATGCAAGGGATACCGCCACCAAATTATTTTTTAGATACAAAGGGCGAACCTGTGGTGCCTTGGAAAAGATGGAAGAAACGTTTTGATCAATATGTTTTTGCAGCTCATGGCCTAAATTTTGCCAGTGACTGGAAAAAATGTTTCCCCATACACTGCCTGGGGAACTATGGGCAGGAACAATTTGAGAATCTTCCATCCTTGTCAGAAGAAGAATGAGTGGGGCTTACAGACTACGAAAGGTGTGTCAAAATGTTGGACTTACATTATGAAAAATCTGTGAGCATTATTCTTGAAAGATATCATTTTGGCAAAAGAAAACAAGAAGCTGGTGAGACTGTAGAAGAATTTATTACAGCTTTACATGGATTAGCAACTTCATGTGAGTTTGGCAGTAATTTGGACGAGCGATTGCGAGACCAGTTTATGCTAGAATGCAATGACAGCAAAGTGAGGGAAGCATTGTGGTCTAAAGGAAGTCCATCCATTGCAGTGGCCGAAGTGAGCAGGAGCGGTGCTCCTCTACTTTTTTTAATTAAGCTTTACTGTTTCCATACTTTTATTTTCAAAAGGAACCATTCCGGAATCGTTTCATTTTAAAATTAAAGCGTAGGAAGAAGTTGAAACTTGCACATTCAGTGCACTACACTGAACGTTCCCTTAAAAAGCAGGTGCATGTGTTTGGGGTTTGGATTGTGTTTGGGAGGGGGCATGATGATGGGGTTCGTGGGGAGTGGGTGCGGGCCAGCAGGGAACATAGTTCTACTACTTCTTTTCGGAACACTTCGACCACTGATCTATTGATGAAGTCCTCAGGGTTGCAAAAGAAGTAGAACATACTAACAAATGCGTAAAGGAACTTTAAAGAAGAGTTGAAATTGAGAAGAAATGTCTCAAATACCAGAAGTTTTAGTGGTGCAGGAAAAGAAAACTACCTGAAGGACAAAATTGGTCAAAAAAGATCCAGTATATGTGAAGAAAAAAGGAACCAGGTTTAAAGTGAGAAGAGAAAATGACAGAAGAAGATGTTATCAACGTGATAGTGTAAATCACCTACCAGTAGTGAAAAATGCCCTGGTATTAAAGAAATATGCAAGAGATGTAATAAAAAAGGGCATTTTACAAACTGTTGTAGAATGAAAATGGAGAATATAGAGTGCATTGATGAACTTGGTGAGGATGTAGAAGAGTGTACCTTTTTAGTTGAAGATCCAGAAATCAATGTGGTTGAGGATGAAGATGCGGATGTTGAAAAACCCATAGCAACAATAGAAATAGGTGGCACAAATCTTAGCATGGTAATTGACTCCAGTGCCAAGTATACTTTATTGGCCAAAATACTTTCGAGAAACATTTCAAAGTAAGCACCACATTGAAGGAGGTTCATGTCAAGCCTGTTGCCTATGGTGCTAAATGCATTGAATTGGAAGGGTGGTTTTGCAAAAGGTCAATCTTTGTTCTTTTGACCTAGGTGGCAGATCTAGACAAATTAAAATCTTAAACGGGGTTTATTGGAGTCCTGAATGCTTGTACAAGAGAGGTCTGTCTGACTCTGATGACTGTTGGGGTTGTGTGCAACAAGTTGGTACTCTAGAGCACCTGTTGTGGAATTGCATTCTAGAGTGCTTGATTTTTGGCAGGAAATTTGATTTTGACTTTAAGACGATGATTCTAGGTGGGGATGAGTTGCTGGATGATTTGACTATTTCTCAGAAGAAATGGCTCTTCGGAGGTGCTGCGATTGGTAAGAAAATAATTCTACGTGGTTGGAAAACCAGGGTCTCTCCTTCTTTAGATGACTGGATTATTGAAATGAACAAGCTTGCAAACATGGAAAAGACAATCTACCAGAGAGTTAGGAAAGTTAATCTTTTTGAGAAGATGTGGTGGACTTTTTGGATAGATACTAGTCTCTTCAGTATTTTTTATAATTATTGGTGGTTGGGTGGGAGGGGGGTGGATGGTTTCGTATTGTGATTTGTGGTTGGTTTTCTTAATCTTCAGAGTATTATGATAAATTTGATTGCTAATATGCATTCATTAGAGTTTTTTTTAATTCTGTATTGGGGGCTAAATTGTATTTAAATATCTAAAGGGTGGAATTCGCAATGCTTTTCTGGATTTACTAATTGTTATTTGTATTTATTTTTATCTTTTTGAACTGATGTAACTCTTTTGTTTTATGAAGGAAATGAAAATAAATATTCTTTTTAAAAAAAGGAATGGTGGTGTTGGCCAACTATGAAGTTTAAGGACAGAACAGTTAAAGGAAAAATCTATGTTTCAAAAAAAGGAATGCACCCACTGTTGAGCTGGTCCCATCAAAGGAGACTAAAAATAAAACTTGATCTCAATGCCGAGGACATGGTATATGCTGTGGATGAAGAGGCATCATCTGGACGGTTGGAACAACACCCTGTTTTTCGAGAGGAACTTGGCAGTTTAAAGAATTTAAGACACATAATTTTCATTAGAATTGATGCCATTCCTGTGGTACAAAAAGTGAGATCAGTTCCTTTGTGAACTTGAGAGAACTTGAGAGAAGGGAAGCAAAGGGTGTGATAGAAACAGTGAAATCGTCTGAATGGGTTTCACCATTGGCAATAGTACAAAAACCCAATGGGAAACTGTTAGGGAGAATTCTCTGTAAAGGCTAATTTCCCAAACCTAGTGAGTCCCCCAGCAGCTTTCCTGGATTTTTGGGGTTTATTTTGTTCTCCTGCTAAGAGTGAGACTCTTTTTCTCCCCCTCTTAGGCATGATTTGAGAATGTCCTTTGACTATGTAATGTGTTTTATGGGCTATGGGGTCTTTTACTCCATAGGGCTTCATGTGTTTTTGGTAAGTGTGTTACACAGCACCCTCAGTGCAGTAACACAGGGGTGTCATAGTGACCCCCAAACATAGACTCCATACCCTGGGACTGACTACTGTCTCCCAGGGCATTTAAAGTCACCATTGGCTTTACTAGCCTTAAATTGTGAACAGAACCAGTACAAACCATCATATTGTGGAAATACTGGTAGGGGTAATTCGATTGCACCTGGGTCTGTTTTCCAAGGGGGCACTGTCCAGTCCCCCCTTGTCGAGTTTCTGGCTGGTGGCAGTGGATACCACATGAAATATTCCACCAGAATATTTCCTATGGGATTTTCCCATTCATTTTAAACGCACCACTTTTTGGTGCAATGTTAAAGATACCGCCGGGCTATTTATTTAATATTTATTCCCCGGTTGGGTCTTTTTGCCAGGACTCGGTTTTAAAATGGCATTTGTGTTCTCCTCTGTAACTCCAACGCAAGTCAAGCCCTTTGTTCCACTTTTGGCGGGCTTCTGCACAGAAGCCTCCAAAAGTGGTGCCACTCTGTCTGGGTCTACAGGATGTGTGGGAGGGGGGAATATGCACCCTGGACTGAGTTGCCTTGGCAACTCAAGTCGCACTCTTGTGTGATTGGCCCAGTGGTGAGCCGCCCGGCTCACCACTTAGCATGTTTGATTGACAGCTAGGCTGATGAATGGGGGTTTTGCTGCATAAAAGCAGGGCTTTGGGGACTGGAACTTGAGAAGTCGCCACAGGACCTAAAAGAATCTGAAGAGGGGAGAAGCTGAGCTATCTACAATGACGACACCACCGGTGGAGCCCTGCTGTACGAAACTCACCACTTTCCCGACGACAGAGAAGATGTTCTTCCAGGAGAGTCTTCTTCCCTTTGAGCTGGTGCGACCAATCAGTTCGCCTTTTTTGCCTTCCTGGATTGTCTCGTGGTCGAATCGCCTGTGCCAAACACCCTGGCGGCCTGATAGCCAGGCTTCACCACTACCGCGAATAAAAGGGTAGTATCTTTGAACCGGGAAACTCTGCGGCTGGTTTCTTCCCTGGCAGTGCAACGACCTCCAGCTTTCCTCCACGCCGAGATCTTCTCTTCCCCTTAATGAAGCACCAACTTGCACCCGCTGACAGGAACAACTGCCCCCGCTGGAGCTTTCTCACCATTTCAGGTACTGTATCACGCCTGGTCTCCCTTGCAACAGACTGTCCAAGGTGTCCCGTAAATCCTTGACTCTCTATCCTGGGGTGACCTCGGACCTGTTAACATTACCTTTCTAACTTGATCCAACCTCTTTTTGACTTTCCTGCAAAGACTGTTAGTGCATTTCCACTGTGTGATCTTGGGCACATTCCGACTTGCTTTCTCCAAGAGTGGGCCTGGCCTATGAACTTTTTGATCTACAGTAGACCCTGCCTTTCTTGACTTGCTGTGGTTCTTTAAAGTGTTGTTATTGTGTGTTTTTCCTATTTCTGCCTTTTTTCTCCCTTTTTAAATAATTATTGGATTGCCATCTATGGTTACGTGCTAACCTCTGTTTTGCTAAATAAGTGGTGTATTAACCTAGACTTGTCAAATAATTAATTAGGGAGGTGTATATATTTCTAGTGACTGTGTTGGAACTTGCTTGACATATTAGTGCCAGTGTATTTTTACAAGTGTGTTTTTAAATAAATAATTATATACTTGTATACCAAAGCTCTGGTCAGTGTTTGCTTGTACTACTGTATTTTTAGCCCTATTGTGTATACTCTATATACTGCCTAACTCTTCTTGAGAGAAGTCTGACTGCTCAGCCACAGCTACCAGGTAAATCTGTGTGGTACAGACTGCTACCAATTGGGTTTACTGCTAACACCTGTAGTCTTAAACTTTTTGCAGTGGTCCCTAAGGGAACTGCACAGGTTTCTGCCTAACAGAAACTTAGGTTGTGTATAGATCTCAGATGTGTGAACAAATGTGTGATTCCAGACAGGCATCTGCTGCCCAACATAGCAGAAATGCTGGGCACGATTAAAGATGCCAAGGTAATGAGTATGTTAGATCTGAAATCTGCATACCATCAGATCATGTTACATCCTTTTTCCAGAAATGTTACAGCTTTCATTACCACTGAGGGTTTATTCCAATGTAGAAGGATGCCTTTCGGGCTTGTATCTGCAGCCGCTGTGTTTCAGCGTGTAATGTATAAATTATTTCATTACATGTAAGGGGTACTATGTATCCAAGATGATGTTTTGGTTTATGGAAAGAATCAAGAAGAACATGATAGTAGGATTCGTAAAGTTTTAGATATTTTCAAGGAAGCTGGTCTTACACTTAGCAAGGACAAATGCAAATTTAATAGATACAATATACAATGTCTAGGTCGTGACATTTCTGATAAAGGTATCAAACCCAAACAAGAGTTAGTGAACACCATTATGAATTTTCCCATTCCTGATAGTAAAGATACATTAATCTCATTTTTGGGTATGGCTGAATATTACGCCAAGTTTCTTCCAGACTTGATGAGTAAGACTTTTTAAATGAGAAAACTAGTGAAGCGAAATTTGACTGGGATGATCAGTGTGAATGTGAATTTAGCAGGATAAAGGCAGATTTAAATGGTGCACTCACTTTAAAGTCTTTTAATCCCAACAAGGAAAGCATTCTCACCACAGACGCCAGTAATCACGGCTTAGGAGCTGTATTATCCCAAGTAGAAAGTGGAGTAGAGTATCCTATTGCGTTTCCCTTGAGAGTTTTAAGGGAGGCAGAATGCAACTATTCCACCATTGAGAAAGAACTGTTGGCTGTTAAATGGGCCATTGAGAAATGTTGCTTGTTCATTCGGGGGACAAAGTTTGTGGTAAGATCAGATCACAAACCACTCA
The DNA here is from genome assembly GCF_040938575.1 of Ambystoma mexicanum. Taxonomy (NCBI): domain Eukaryota; kingdom Metazoa; phylum Chordata; class Amphibia; order Caudata; family Ambystomatidae; genus Ambystoma; species Ambystoma mexicanum. The sequence goes on from NC_090940.1 coordinate 436,174,950, forward strand.
AGGACATTTTTACTACATAAGGCTTGGATAAAGTTTTGTCAAGAATTTGGAAATGCGTGGTAGGTTTGCAAGCGTATAACTGGGATGTAGAATTTGTCCTTGGTGTCAAGAACAAATCTGCTGACTATCTGTCAAGGTTAACCAATTTTGTTGACAGCAATGAGGATGATAGTAATGATGAAGAATAAATATTAAATTTCAATCAAGAAGTAGTATCAGAAGATGAATGGGTACAGGCCATGGCATTGGATGAAGTCTTCGGAAATGTGAAAGGATGACTTGAGAATGGTGTAAAGGGTTGTGAAATTAGGAAAGGTGATCTACCGGAAGCTGTCAGGAATGTGTTTGATGAGCTATGCTTAAGAGTTTGTTGTGCCAACCACTGGCAAAGGCTGCAGTGGGGCAATGACACTGCCTCTGGTCTTGCAGTGACCTTTCACTTCCACTCCCATTCTGGGCCAATAAAGGTGGGCTGAGAGCCTCTGCTTAGTCCTCCCGGTCCCAAGATGACCAGCTAAGGGTACCTCATGAGCCAACTGCAATAGGAAGGGCCTGTATACCTGGGGTACAACCAACCTATTGGCTGCACCAGGTTCAGGGTGAGTGGGTATACTGTAAAGGAGCTCACCCTCCCGATACATCTTAAAGGTCCTAGGCACCTTTAAGATGCCTAGGACCTTTAAGATGTATCCTTGTGCATGGGCTTGGGACAATGTTCTTGCCCTCAAGAGAGTGGCACTCTCTTTGACCCTTACACAAATCCCCCATAGAGGGCCCACTTTCAGCCAGCAGGCATTGAAGATCAGGGTGATCCACTAGGTTGAGTACCTCTCCCGGAGGAGGGCCCTCTGGAGTTGAGTCAAGGGTCACCACTGGGCCTAGTCCTTCAAGAGCTGGGGCCAAATAGGATGCTGTAGAAACAGCAGGAAGAGAAGGAGGCCCCTTCACAGAGATGGTCTCCTTACTCTTCCTCTTAACCTTGAGTTTTCCCTTCGATTGGGTAACTATCAGTCTGACCCGGTTGTACCTGTTACCTAGTGACTGCAGCAGCAGTAAGGGGTAACCCATCTGAGATTAACCCCCTCTCGACTAAATCATTCCCCAACAAAATGTTGGCAGGCACATTGTCCCGAACCGGGACAGGAAGCTTTGTTGTCTTGTCGTTAATCTGATTGGTGGCTGGGGCTACAAGAGATCATTTGGGAGGCCCACCAGCTAACCTAGTGGTCCTCAGTGGAGCACCTACATAGTCATCTGTCCTGAGCAGAGTCCTGTCCACCACTGTCATGCTAGCCCCAGTGTCTCTTAAACCAGTGGAAAGGTGGCCATGTATGAGGACACTTCTAAAACAATCTTCTAGTGTTCCGTGGGATAGTAGCCAGTACTTCTGAGTAGTGGTCCCTGCCCCCAAGGGACACTAAGGATATTGCTACAGGAGTACCAAAGGTGATCCCTGGAGAGAAGGGGAGGACAGTGGCCTCCAACTCAGGCATAGAGTAAAGGTAGGCCAGACTGACAGCCTGGAGACCAGGTGCCTTACCTTTACACTCAGGGTCACCCTTTCTGTGGTCCAAGGACCCACAGGTGCCAGGAATGCGAGGGACTGAACTGTTTCCACTGGGAGCCTGCTTGCCAGCAGGAGCACCACTACTCTTAGTCTCACCCCCATGACCTTAGAGGGAGAATGTTTAGGTTTATTTGGATGTGTCCTCTTCTTGGACTCCTCAGCCTTCTGAGGGGTCCCTTTCTCTTTTTCCTTGTCCTTCCCACTGGGAACCTTATCCAATTATCAGACAACATGGCCAACTTAAAGGGATCCAAAATATTCTGGTCAGCAATGTACTGACACAGCTCTGGTGAACAAGCCTCAGAGAAATGTTTAAAAAACAAGAGGTGTGACAGTTCGGCAAAAGACTTCCCTTTGTAACCATCAATCCATTCCATCAAACTCATATGTGCAGCACTCACCCAATCAACCCAAGACATATTCTCTCTCTTCGTATAATCCCTGAACCATTTAAGGTACTGGGCAGGTGTCTTATCAAACTTGGCAACCAAGCAGCTTTCATGCACTCATACTGGCCTCTTCTACATTCAGTTTCAGAATACTTTCATAACCAGTCTGGGGTACTCTACTTAACAAACACTTAGCCCAATCTCTTGATCAAAATCATGGATGCCAGAAGCCATTTGAAATGCTTCTATCCATTGGAGGATATCAGAACCCTCCACATACACACCAACTAAATCTTTCATAAACGTAGTTGCTGGGATCCTGACACTCTGAACTGGTTGTGCTGAAGTCTCCACTCTAGCTTTCACTAGCTGGATTCTCTGACATTCACTGTCTCGGTCTTTGAGTTCAAGATCCCTGTCTTTGAGTATTACTTGCTGTGCCAACTCCTCTTTCTTTAACTCAGCTTCAGTCTCTAACCTTTTGTATTCAAAGGCCAATGTCATCCTTAATAACTCAAGCTCCAAGGCATTCCCTGGAGAAACAATGCAGGGTTTTGGAATGGAAGTGACGGGAGAGGTGGCAATCCCAGTGGCAGCATCTGTGACTTTGCAAAAAATGAGTGTAGAGGTGTACTCCTATGGTTCAGAAATTAACAAATAGATACTACAATGAGTTTGGAGGGAGATTTCTCACTATTTAGGTGCACCTGGTTCAATCTTGTCTACAAGATCAGGGATATAGGACAAGGAAAAAGAGGTCCCACGAGGATATAGGGACAAAATCAGGGCACACTTTAGGCTGACAATGCCTACACAATTTCAATGATGTAAACAGAATATTTAGTAAGGTTAACTCTTTTAATATTAAAAAACTATATAATGAAAAGTGTAAATTATAACATAGGGAGACAATTCATTGGATGGAAAAGCATAAACATGATAATGTACACATTTTATATACAAGGGGTAAGGACCCTGGACAGTAAGCACGCTTGGTGAACCCCCCCCCCACCGAGAGTGCTCCAAAATGACCACAAAAAATGTATCATGCAATAATTGTAAATATACATTACCACACAGTGGACCTCATTCTGAGTTTGGTGGTATTTCACTAGTAAATCTACTGAAATACTGCCAAAATTAGTTACCATTGCCACCACTTGGGCCCGGAGTTGGGTATTTTTAGCAGAATTACCACCAGCGGGATTACTGAGTGGCAATTCCGCCGAATTTCAGAGTAAAAGTGCAGGATTTACCTCCAGCATCATGCAAGTGGAAGCTCACTGTATTTCGCCTTCTCAGTTTGAAATCTAGATAAATGCAAGTAGATTTGTATTCAATAACTCTTAAATTCCTCTAGGATCATACATATACATTGATTATTTTATCCACCTTGTTGGTGCACTGTTTATAATTCCAAAAACATGGAAGCTAACCCTATTCCTGTAAGGACCTGCATCTGTGACCAGCTGGTTACACAAAGTAATGTAGGCTGCAGCATGTGCATTACCCCACTGGGATACCACACCTCTAAGCATAGCCACAGTTTGGCTGTATAAAGCAGCAACCAGCATACAATGACACTAATGAAGATCTGTAATCTTCAACAAGCTAGAGAACGTGACACATTTCTCGTTGTAAAATTCACATTAAAATATGCCAAACAGGAGGGAGACTTGATTCTCTGACTCCATAGACGCAATGTTTGTTAAACGTGCATATGGAGAAATAAACTCTTCCCTGTATTTGCTGCTGAAGAAGTCATGGGGAAGAGAGGCATTAGAGGTGATAAAGATAGTCGAATTGTAAACAGAGAGAAAGTGTTGAAAAGTAACGCATTTATCCTCTCATTGGGGCGGTCCCGGCGATGAGCACAGTGCACCCACCGTTAACTGAAAGGTAAGCATTATTCACAAATTGCGAGAAGTAAAGGAGCCTTTGGGGAAGCAAAGTGGGACATACAAGCAATAAATGCAAAAGAGATTCCTCCTCACCACTTATTCGACAGAATCTACAGTATTTCCAGCTGCCCCCACAGGGAGGACGTACATTTAGTATTTCCTGTGTATTCAAAACTATAAATCGATAACACATTGTGCTGTTTCTAAAAGATCTACTTAGATATTTTTTTAAGTAGGACTCTGGTTCTGGGTACCATTTCAAAAAAGAGACTACCTGGTGATATAGTTTTGTATTCAGAATAGCTGCATTATTTTCACACCAGTCGTTAGCCATAATGAGCTTCTTTATCTTATTTGGGTTCTGAATCAAAATTTGCTTAGAGGATCCCAAATTCAGCAAAATAGATTTGCTGTCCCTTCTAAGTTCTTTCATGAATACTTCAGAGTCATTTTCACTTATTGTGGGATATAGACCAACCTTCAAAGAGGTAATACATTTTCTCTGCAGTAATAGGGCCTCATTACACGGTAGGCGGTGAGCCATGGCGCTATTAGCGCCATGGCTCATGCCGGTAAAATACCGGCACCGCCTTGGCGGAAAGGGGATTTACCACCCCATTCCAAGGTTGGAGGGGCGGTAAATCCCCTTTCCGCCATTGCCCTTCCCCATTCCCATTTCTGCCCCATAGGGCTCTATGGAAATGGGGAAGGCGCTAATTACGGCACCGCAATTTTGCGGTGCCGTAATTAGCTCAGAGGTCCCTTAGCGGGTTGGATTTTAACGCCTGCAAGAAGCAGGCTTTAAATCCTCCAACCCGCAAAGGGACCTCGTAGTACGGCGGTAAGGGTTAACGGTCACCGTTGCCATTAACGGTGACCGTTAACCCTTACCGCCGTCCGTGTAATGAGTCTTTTCCACTGCATGCAATTTTTCAAGGATTGGAGGCCCAATTCGTAGCGGATTAGATCAAAAGGAACACATTTGGAAATGTAGAAAAAGACTCCTCTCCAAGTAAGGCCCTCCACAACTCTTAGATAAGGTAATAACTCGAGTGGAAAAAACTCCAGACCATAAGACAAGCTTGGCACCACTTTCATGCAGTAAAACTCTATACACGGAACATAGAGAATTTCCTGTATTTCCGTTCTATTAAATGTAGTTGCCTAGATGCCACAATAGCCTTTACCTTCAAGCAATTCCTGTAAAATATTTTGGAGTAAGTACTCGATATGGAGTAACCAAGATAGTGAAGCACATTCTGATGTTTTAGGATCTTGTCTTGACATTTCCCAAAAAATGTTGAGTGACACTTACTTCCTTTCCCTAGATGAAGGATAACTGTTTTAGATGGATTAATCTTCAGATTAAGTTTAGTAACAAAAGTTCCAAATGCATTTATTAGACACTGCAGGCCAATTCGAGTGCAGTCCAACAAAAGAAAATCGTCAGCATGCACTATCCATTTTAGTCTCATGTACTAAGCCACTATAATCTAATGCTTTGCCTTCTCCAGAAACATACAAGTTGAATAGCGTGGGGGCTAAAATGCAGCCCTGTCGAAACCCATTTTGCGTAACGATGTCCTTAGAAATTAAACCATCATCTTTTTAGACCAGATTTTCCTCTGTAAACTAGTTAAGAGGAGTCCTCCGCAGTCTGTGCCAACAATTTCCCTGAAGCCTATTTGTCTTTGGTGAAGAATATTATTTTCGTCAATCCAAGCATGTAATGCTCCAGGACTATGGATGCAAAGATCTTAGAATCAGCGTCCGTCAGCGCAATAGGCCATAGTTCATGGGACAGATGCGACTCCCTTTTTTAAAAAAACAGGAACTACATAGGATATCTGCAATGATGAGGCGTTTTCCTTTTCCTGATAACGTCAGTGAAAAAAATATACAATATTTTAGACCACAGGGAGATATTCAGTTTCAAAATGTCATACGAAAGATTGTTGGGTCCTGGGGTTTTAGAGGCTTTAGATATGGCAAAGTATATTGAGATATTTACAACTGAAACATCCAGAGACCATTTGTGCATACTGTCCAACTTAAGAAGAGAGCCTGGATCCAGTACTTTATAAAGAAAATGTCAAGTATTCAACCCAGACTTGCTCTGGAATAGGGTTTATCACTAGCTGTACTTGAGTGACACCAGCATCATTCAGTAAGGACCAGAAATGATGTGTATTATGACCTTTCACAGATGCCAATTTTTTTTCACTGTCTCTTTGGTGTAAAGTGGACCTATAATGTATCATCCAGTGTTTATATATTTGTCTTGTGTGTCTAATTCTGAGTTTCAGGGACATTTTATCACCTCCACTTTTGAGAATAGTTCTTATTTCTTTGCGTAGCGAGGCTTTATGTTCTAAAACCAACAAATCACAGGAGTGCTTGTGTTTATGCTGAAAAAGTGTAGGTGATGTATCAGAATTGGTAAGTTTGTTCATCTTATTCAACAAATGTCAAGGAAAGTTATCGACAGAATAGTTTGTTATTTTTTCATCTAGAGTAACGGAATAATAATCATGTAGCATAGTTCCAATTAATTTTTGGGTTCTGTAAGGAGTCCACTTTATTCTATTTACTCTGACGTTGATTTCCATGCCATTGCAGTGAGTCGCCTGTTGATCTATTCCGGACAGCCATTTCAAATTCATAGTAAGAATGGAATGGCCACTACAATCAGATAAACGTGTCTCAAATTCAACCATTCTTTCTGCTAATTGTTGAGAAATAAAGATCTGGGCTTCATTATAACCCTGCCGGTTGCAGTAACAACGATGCTGGTGAGCTACCAGCACTGTTGTTAACGGACCGGCAGAGTACAAGTTTGCAGGCGGGATGCCCTCCTGGCCGCCAGGTCTGACCTGGTGGGCGGAATGGCAGACTTTGACGGATGCATTGGCACTGTTGCACACAGTGCTGGTGCATCCGTCCACCCCATTCCCAATGAGTCCAATAGGACTCAATGGGAATGGGGAGTTTCTTTTTCCGGCGCCTGGCCGTAGGGACCGCCGGGGCTGAAATGCCCCGGGGATTCCCCATTGCCAGGCACCGGAAAAGAAACATGACTCCAGCTGCAGCCTGCCGTTTCTACCAGCACGGCTAGCGCCGGAGTCATAATGAGGCCCTACGTAGTCTATAAATGAAGAGGCACCCCTAGCATGCCAGCTGGGCGAAGTATTAGCAACAAGCTCCAAGTGCCAGCTGTTTGCCAAGGTCAGCCAAAGTGCACTCCAAAATAGTTTTCTTCCGCTTTGCGAAACGGATTTACCTAATGAGGCCAACGAGTCTTCAATACTAGTACGTTCCTGATTACAATTAGCGGTAAAATCACCCGCTAGAATGATGAGGCCTCCTTGCTTAATATAAAGCCATTCTTAATTAACATACTCAATTTGTCCAGAGCAATTTCCAATTGACTATCTGCAAGATCTAGTGCATTCCAATAAACATTGATTATCATCAAACCGTCAGGAAGATCAACATAGAAAGTAACAATCAAAAAGGCATTCAATGTTTTCCAATCAGACACTTTATCAATAATTGTTCCCTGTCTACCTGCCAAGAATAGCCCCCCTTTTGGTCGTCCCTTCAGACCACAACTGGCATGCAGACAGAAACGTCAAACCCATCTCACACTAGGTTTCCCCTGGCCCAAGTCTCCTGCAATAATATAAAATCGAACAGTGATAACTCGTGTATGAGCTTTTCATTCAAAATCAAATGCGAGTTTCCTCTGGAGTTCCATGAAACTAGTCAAATATTGCAGATGAGCTAAAGGGGTTGACTTTACGTTTTCAATTGGATAATGGAGTCTTGAAGGGAGAGAGCCAGCCATCTCCTGTTGGGACTTTCAGTTGTTTTAGTTACCAGCCCATCCAATGAACCTGTAATCCTCTCTTTGTGTGTCTCCCCGGCTATAGAAGAGTAGGATTGTCCTCTCAAGTTCTTAGAGATTCAGAAAATGTGTAATATCAAAACCCTGTTTCTGCAAACAACCCGCCTCCTTTAACAACAAAGAGTGTACAGGGCGTGATGGTATAATTAATCTTACATAATCATACCTGTGTGGATGAATGAAATCAACCAACTTAATGTCGACGGAGGTGATTAAAATTAGCTCAGGTATATCTGAAAATAAAGAAAATAGATAGGCTCTATTGAGGGAAGAAGGACCACCGTCCTCAAGAAGATATTTCAGAATAAGACTGGGGTTGTCTGGAAAAACTGGGACTCTAAGACAATTGTCTAGTTTGTGAGTAATTCTTCTATCAAGTTCTTTGTCGCTAGTCCCAACACTATCCCCATGTTTCACCAGATTATCATTGTTGTGATGTTCAACATTATTGTAGGTTGGTCTATATGGAGTAATGTCACGTCCTGGTTTATTCCCTGTAGCATGTAAGCCCCAGGATTGGGTTTTCTGAGGTGCCCGACTCTCTTCACGAGATGGCATCTCTTGGCTGTCAAACAGCTGTCGCACGACTCGTCATTCATAACCTTATCTGGTTGATGAGCTCTCCCCAAGGAGGGCCAAGCATTTACTTGTAGGGTGTGCATCCCTGTCAGGCTAAGTAAGAGTGAGTCCTCTCTTCCCAAAACGGTGGGAACACCCTTCGAAAGCATAAGGTCAATCACATTCATGTTGTTCCGAGGTTCACGTCCCAAAGCGGAGGGGACACCCTTCGAAAGCATAAGGTCAATCACATTCATGTTCTTCTGTGGTTCATGTTGTGAATTTAGTGAGATGGTATTTAACTTTCCTTTCAAGAGATTTGTATACACTCAAGGATCCCTATCAGGAACAAAAGATGATTCATTTACCTGAGCCATAAACCCTTCAGGAATATCCACATTCTCCACCCTCAATAAAATTGGCCCATTTAGTGGTGGAATAGTGGGTCTTGATAGGGGTGCATGATTTTTAAAAATATCAAATATGGCATTCACTCCAGTTTAAATTGATTTTAAATGCTGGTCTATCCTACTAGCATCTTTCTTGTTTTTCAATACTGCTGATAACCTAGTAGGACCGTCTATTTATTCACACTGTGTTGATCCATTCGCGCAAAGTCTCGTAGCCTCAAGTGGCAGTGAGTTTCAGCATTGAGGCTCACTACCACGTGGTGTCTCATAATCTGAGATTATGAGCATATCCTCCTCTGCCACTCTTTGATCAATGAGGTCACAAAGTCCCTTATCTCGTAGAAACCTTTGTGATGACTTATTAAAGGCAGTTTGAGCCAATGGAAATTTGCGCTTGTTTTTTTTAAACATTTATTTCAAATTTTTAGGTTGAATTTTGCAGAATCAGAGGAAAGAGGAGGAGGAATTTCAAGATTTATTATCTCTGCTGTTTCATCAATTGGTGTGGACCCACCACTTTCCAGGACGCCCTGAGCAGCAGTCACTTCGGGTTCCACTTTATTAAATTCCCTTTCACATATCGAGTGGTCCAGAGATTTTTCCAATAGCTTAGGAAGGTTAACAGGAAGTTCAACCACAGCCTTCAATACTTGATTCAGTGTTGTGCTCTGTGTTCTCAATTCCATCAGACTTTGCTCATTCAGCAGTTAAAATAACAGTGCCAAATCCACTGTCCCTTTAGATGGTATTACATTTTTGTCATTTCCTCTGAGGGAGAGGTTTTCCAAGTGCCTTTTCGTTACCATCAGGGTATTCGGAAAGTCCCAATAGTGAGATTTCCCCAGAAAGGAAAATTGGTGGAGCATCTAGAAAGGAGTGGTCAATGACCTGTTCCCTTAAGGATTTCTCCCATTCAAACCCCATGCCCCCTTTTTGTGTATTTCCCACTGCTTCATTGTCACGTTCCTCACCAAAAGGTGGTTGAGAGGAATCCAAACCTTCAACTGTGTCTATAGCAAGGGTCAAAATAGGGGGATTATTAAATTGGTTGGAGCACATTTGAGCACATTCAAGCATATCAGCATCGTTTTCCGGAGACAGGGACAACGGCATTGCTGCCGCCCTTGAAATACTAGTTCTGCGCGTGTGAGGAAATACAGCACCAGGTAAGATATCTTTTTTCAATAACAGGTTTTATTTCTTCATTTTGGCTGTTCTGAGATAGCCAGTTAACACAATTACAGGGGAAAATGTACCAGATTACAACAAGGGAAACAGAGGTAAAGAACCAGGTTGAAATGGAATAACTTTTTTTATGAACAACCACTCAACTCGCAATAGTGAAGCCAGATTGCTAGTTATGCCACACGCCACGGCCCCAGGCCAACAGGTTTACAGGCACTCTGGTCGCACTCCGGGTGCGCATGTGCTGGTGCGTGCTGCCCGCTACCTAAGTAGAGGGAGGGGCTGGCGGGAGGCGTGGCTTCGCAGCAGAAAGGATTTTCAATCAATCTATAGATCTAAAAAGAGATACGTTTCAAGTATGTGTCAACTGCAAGAGTATATTTAGTGTCCTTAAGATTGTAAGTCCACGTACTGAATGTCAGGTGCAACAAAAGTTGTTTTAGGTGTTTTATCACAGCGTTTAGCTGCCATCTGGAGAAATCAACTTTCAGCCAGCAGCCAGTGTGTCCAGGCGATGCAGGCACTCTGGTCGCACTATGGGTGCGCGCGCAGGGGTGCGCGCGTCCCAGTACCTAAGTAGAGGGAGGCACCAGAGGGGGCATGGCTTTGCAGAAGAAAGGATTTTCAATCAATTGAATATCAGGTTCAACAAAAGTTGTTTTAGGTGTTTTTTCGCAGGGTTTAGCCACCATCAGGAGAGATCAGTTTTCAGCCAGCAGCCAGCGTGTCCAGGCGATGCAGGCACTCTATGCGATTGCATTTCTATTACTGTCATTGAATAAAGGGACACAATGACAGACAAGTTCTACTCTGTACACTGACTTTAATTATACAATGCACTCTCAAAAGGTTAGAAGTGCATTGGATGTTACAAGTGCATTGGCTTGCTTTTCGTACAATTAGATGATGTACAGATCGGAAATGCAGCAGGCGCGAACAATATTTTTTCAGAAATGCAATGTACAGGGCCGCTTCTGACCCTAGACGTGTTAGTCCTTTGCTGCAGAGTGGACACCAGCGCAGAGCCATTGACCATCCATTAATTGCAAATACTTTACTGATTACTTTCTATCAAAATAATTTCACGTTTAAATGGCATGGTAACGGAACATACAATGCCTGTTCTGTAAAAACCTGTCTCTGACAACCAGATGAGTGAGTACTTCCAAGTCCAAGTGAGAGGGAATGTGGTGTGATCTAGTGCTGTCTGCAGTACAAAGAAGGCAGTCGCCTTGCATCAGCAATATCTTGTGTATCAGGCCCCTTCAAAGGTCATGAACTATGCTTCCATTTGAATCGTTGTTTGGAACAGTTTATTAGCACATGATAAAAAAATGCATTGAACCCTTTCTGAATTGCAGACGTTAGCCAACTATTTACCAGAGACCATACTTTACTAGTGCTCATATTTACTGAAATAATGTCACTTGTCTGCCTCTAAGTAATATGGTGGGATGTAGCATGCTGGCATGATTGCAGTAGATGAAGGCACAGAGCACATTGACTGTTTATTCAGTTGCACAGCATTCCTTGTTTAATCAGTGTAACTAACGCTTAAAGGGAGGCATGGTATCACAAGTATGACACTGACACAAAAGGTGCAAATTGTAAAACCTTTACTAAAGTTTCTGGGTTTGCAAAAACTCCTACTTTGCCCTATAGCTAGGATGGGAGTAGTTTCTACCAACAAAATAATAAATAAAACAGTCCTAGTTGAGACTGTCAAATCAAAATGGCCTATACTAACAAAACCTAATGTCTGCCCTATGTCTTGTACAAAAAGTGTGTAAAAAATAATGTGTATGCAAAAGAAAATCAGTGTTATAACATAAAGGATCAAGGTGGCTGAGTCAACTCTCCTCCCCACGTTAGACAGCACGAAGGAAGCCAGTCCCCGTAGGCAGAATGACACACTCTGGCTCAGGTTCTTAACACATAGGCAGTTCAAAACGTGGATTGAGGCTCGCTGGCCTTCCACAGTAAAGTCTCTCTTTCCAGCATTCGAAACACAGTTCAACAAATATTTTGCGCCAGTCCCCCTCTGTCAGGCTCAGACCTCTCAAAGCAAAAGTTTAAGTCGGTCCCCCTCTATCGGGCTCAGACCTTTCAAAGCAAAAACAAAAAACACTTACAGGGGTGCCCTTCCTCAAGCTTAATTCACATCCTTTAGGGGTTCCCTTCCCCTAACTTATTACATTTCCGGTCTCCCTCAGTCGGGCTCAGACCGTTGCCTGATGTTGAAGACTTTTGAATGTGCGTGGCTTTTACTACAGACCTCTGCAGGACCACTTTGACTTTCCTTTCAGCTCACACTCTTGTGTTATTTGCCCCAGTGTTTCTTGGTCTGGGTAGTTCGGTGTCATAAGCACCAAAGTTCAACATTCCCTTTTTACTCTCCCCTTTTCTCTGGGTTAATTTTGATCACTTCACTTTTTACAGTGCATTCACTTTATCGCTTCATAACACAAACATTTCACCTTCCACAGAGACTTTCCAGTGGGCTACTTCCTTTCACCCGGACGACTCCGCTACTCATTATCGCTGGTTTCACAGCTATCGATACTTCAAAGGTCATTCACGGGTCTGCCTTCCTTCGCATCTACTCCACACGCGTGCAGCCTTCAATGGTGCAATATGGTGTTGCAACTTCAATCTTTCCTTAACACACACCAGTCTTTCATGTTGCTTTTCAACTCACCGGCTTTGTGCGTTTCTTCCTTGTCTTTACAGTTTTCCAATTCACGAGTCAAGGTTAATACTATAGACTTGGCCTTGTCTCCCCAACTCTGCCGTTCATCCAGGAGGGTCGCCGGCATCCTTGAAACACAATGCATCCCGGGGGATAGGCCAGCCAATAATACTTTTGTGGGTGGCACCCATAGGAGTCTGATAGATTACATACTAATTAATCTGGAATAGCAGATGATGGTTAGGAATTTTGAAGTGAAACCCTTGAATAGAAAGTGTCCATTATCCCCTGGTACTGACTGCTTGTTATCATCGATTCAGACTCCTGTGTAGAAATTATTGAGGCTGATACGAAACTAAACGAAGACTTGGGATGGTTCTTTACCTCACCTAGTGTTACTATAAAGACGCTTTCTTGTAAAAAAATACTCCTTGGTACGACGGCGAGTGCCTCAGGGTCAAGGGAATAATAGATGATTGTGCGAAGTCCATAGCCACCAAGGGGGTTGAAGCACTACAAGAGGCTGGGGGGAGGCATACGAAAATGTAATCAAGAGCAAAAAGGTGGCCTATCTAGACGAGACGTGGGACTCCCTGATGATTGCCATCAATACTAAGGACTGTTTGAAGTTGTGGAAAATAATGTGGGCAGGAAGATCTGTGGAGCAGACCATAATCCAGGGTGGCATAGCTGAACAGGTATGGCATGAGCACTTCAAGGATATCTATCATGAATCAAGAGACCTTGCTTATCAGACATTTTCTGGTCCAATGCAGGGCTCTGGTTAGCTAGAACAATCACCTATAGCATTAAGCGAGGAGGAAGAACGAACAGCAATAATGGGCCAAAAGGCAGGTAAAACACCAGGACCAGCTAAAGTCCCCTCAGACGTTTATTTAACAGAAACGGCTGTGTGGGTTCCCTATTTTACTAAGTTGTTTAATGCTGCACTCAAATCCAATACAATCCAATACAGTTCCTTACTCTTGGACTAAAGCAGAGATGGTGCCAATCATTAAAAAGGCATAAGATTGAACCCAAGTAATTACCGCCCAATTTCTTTATTGGACACTGGGGGGAAAGTATTTGCCAGAGCTGTCTTTGAACATCTGTAGACCTGGATTGAGGAGTGTAACATATAAATTAATCTAAAAGCTGGATTCCAGAGTAGCACAAGTACTATAGATCAAAGTCTGCACTTTCGATTGTGTGATAAATACACGAGCGTAAGAAAGCTGTGTATTTACACAGTGTTCATCGATTTAAGAACAGCGTTTGATAGGGCTCTCAGGTTAAGGCTATGGAAAGCTTTAATGAAATTAGGCATTCTACCATTGCGGCTGAGGGCAAAGCAAATCCTGTACACTAACAATGAGGCAGTAATTAGATGGAACATCAATACGAGCACAACTGATTTTGTAACAATCCAGATGGGGCTATGCCAAGATTGCATTTTAGGCCCCAAACTATTTTGTTTATTTATCAATGGGGTTATTGAGGAACTGATTGGTTTCTCTTCTGATGCCCCCACTGTGGCAAGAGAAGAATTTCTTATCCTTATTTTTGCAGATGATGCCGCCCTTTTATCCCTTACACCTGCAGGGCTCAAGCGTCAATTTAAAGTGCAAAGGAAAGACCATGATAACGCTTGAATTAAACAGAGAGCCCTTTGAGCAGGTTGAAACCTATGATTATTTAGGATTGAGGGTCAACGAGGATTGCAGGTGGGATGCTCAAGTGGCAAGATCTGGGACTACACTAGCTAGGTATAGCGGGTTCTAGCTATGTTTACACGGGAATGTTGTAGTGGGGCAGTAAGTGGGACTCGAAGCTTATATAAGGCAGGCTGCTCTGTAAGGAGCTGAATTGTGGGGAGCTGGATATTATAATAACTTGTCAGTCATCGAGCACAAATTCATGAAGAAAATCCTTGAGCTACCCATCAATGCACCCAATCTGCCAGTTTATTTGGAAACTAATATACAAAAAGTGGAATCTTTATGCAAGTCTAAGCCAGAATTATACTGGGCAAGGATGTGTACGACTGGAAGGCTGGGAAGATACAGAGAAGTCCTCATTGACATAATATCTCAAGAGGGCGATATATCACTACCATGGGTTGCCCACATTAAGACGGTGCTCTATAGCATTGGGCTGAGTGACTATTGCACTGCACATGAATATATGGGGACTCATTCTAAGCAGCTCATTAAAAATGCTTTTTCAACCAAGGCGGCAACAGAGGTATTAAGAACAATAGGGCAATCCATTCAGTTAAGCAAGTATTGGAACTTGAAGCAAGATTTCGGTTATGAAGTATATCTGGGCAACATATGCCACAGGTCCATGAGATCCTTATATGCTAAGTTACAAATGGGCATCCTACCAGCGGCATGCCTGCGTAATAAGTGGAACGGTAACTCCACAGAAGCGTACCCACTTTGTGAGGATTGAGTTGAAAGCATTGTCATTTTATGTTGATATATCCTCTTTATTTAGAATTAAGAAAGAGCTACCTAAAACCACTATTTTGTGAAAGATTTATCAGAACCACCACACAAGTAATGACTCTGGTGTTCCTCTAAGTTCCTCTAAGGACCGCTTGGCAGTTAATTCTGTGGTCAATTATCTTCATATGGCTTGGAAAAAGAGATGGGCTAAACTCACCTAAAAGCGTGTAGCATTCACTACCGCGAAAGAGTTTATTTTGCTTGGATTGTGAGATGTACAACTTTAGCAAATGTGTTTTTGCACCTTATGTACACATGCCCTTTGACTAATAGGTAATCATTTGTTGCTTTTAAAAGTATTTTTTATCAACCTATCAACATGTGACAAGCCGGATCCAATGTACAATTAAAATGCTGGTATCGATTTGCATTATTATAGAGAATTTTTGCCTGATATGCTGATGTGTGCATGCTTCCAAATGATTGTTTGTCTTGACTTTCCTTATATCATGTTATGAAAATTCGTACATTCATGTATTTTATGAAATGCTGCCATATTATAAGTGTATGATAACATACATTTAGTATGTATTTGAATTGCTTTTATAGCACAATGCCGAAATAAAGCTATATTGTTTGATTTCTTGATCAATTGTATGAATTGTAGATAAATATAGGGATTGAAGCACATACTCCTCTACTGGTACTGTACAGTCTTTTACAGGGTAAGAAAATTAAAAAGTCCAAGGCACAATTTTGGACTGAAATGGTAGCAGTCGAAAAGAAGAAACACATTTTTGTATTAACAATTCCAGTGTATCACAATACTATCATGTATTCTTTTTAAGTAATTAATAATCCATAGCATACCATTTCTTAATGAGCAACAACCGATAAAACTTGACTAAATATTACAAAATCAGGGGGAGGGGACAGATATGTGAAAGAAAAGGGTGAGTCCTGTACCTAAGTAATATAATCCTAAGGGCACTCTACCATTACATTGCAGAATATGTCAACAAAGCCCAATACACTGATTTCTTTTTTAACAAATGTTGTGAAATGCAGATGGGGGGTTGGGTTAGGGTATTAATTAGGGTGCTAGGTTTTGAGGGGGGCTGCGGGAGGTCTCCCACTGCAGTGATTTGCTGTGAAATGTGTTAAAATAATTGATTAAATGGACTTCAAGGAAATATTCTTGAAGAAATCATGTAGATCCATCCTAGATGCCCAGAAACTGAAATATAATTTTGTACAATAGAAAAACCATTGAAAACATATAAAAAAATGTATTTGATTATCATACTATATAATAAAAGGCCAAATATATGTTTGTGTGAAGCCGCCCTGCCCACTTTGCCTGTTATCAGCACTAGAGGGAGCTGTTGCCTTACACATACACCAATAAGGCTTCAAGTTCATCTTCCAGGCAAACAAAATGTGTATTTTAACAATCTCAATGTTCTTCATGTACGTTTTAAACTTCATTTGACTTCAATTTACTTTATTTTATGATCTCATGTCTACTTCGAATCATGCTGAATGAGAATTGTATTAATCTGACATCCCTCAACATCATATATTTGAGTCCAAAATCTGTATGTGGAATCCAAGACAATGAGGAGCAGATACAACAATTGGTGGAATGTACTATTCGGAACTTTCAACTGATTTTGTTTGAGGTTACTACTCCTTCATGTAAAAGGAGCAAGATCTGTTAATTACGTTAGAATACACCACATAATATATTTACACTCTGAAAATGTCTTCCTTTCTGCACATTAGCCCCTGTACAAGGGCTTTCCCAATTAGTTAATCAATATAACACTCCATCTATCAAATGTCTACTCTCATGCTAGAACCCTTTTAAATTATTCTTAGGATCTTCATCAGGATGAAGTACCCCTGCAGAGTTTGTTTTTAACAGTTTTTTCCATAATTTAACACCTATATGATAAGTGCTGCTCTGTAATGCGTCTGTTATATTGCATCATTTGAGACATATGTTTCTAATAAATACAATTTAAAGTGCATGTGGCACATGATTCTCATGCTCAATTGCATAAGATTTTAATCTCAAAGTGTTATATTGTACAATATAGTTCTATTTTGTATGACATCATGGGCGAGGCAGTGCACCTGACTTCTCAGGTGGAATTGTTGAGGGTTAAAATGCTTGGGGCGTTCTAGAGTGTGGGGCAGTTGAAGAAGAAGCTAAGAGGTGATGGAGGCTGGTGCCCTGTTTACCCTTATACTGCACCTGAATTATATGCTAAGAAATACGCGTATGCCTTACCTCTGAGGCATTCTCGTTATAATACAAACTTCATTTAATCACTTTGTGGAAAAAGTACGAGTGGTTCCTCTGCTGAATTTCAGGGGATTTAATCGCAGGTGTCAATCAATGTTTCCCATTTTTGATTGTTTGTCATTGTAGATACAGACTTCATCAAATCTACAATAAGCAAATATATATGTGTTACTCATGTAAATATCTACAATTTTTTTGTTATTCTCAAATCCTTAACTTATTGAATGGTTAAAACCACTCACTTACTTCAAGGATGTTTTTCTTTTCCTCTTCGTTCTCATTCCATCTGAGCATCGTGTGATTATTGCTTGTTTTCACCATGTACCTATTAACCACTTAACTGCTAACAAATCTGCTCAGAATGGATGTTCCCATGCACCTAGGACGAGCATACTCGTCCTTAGCAATAAAAAGGTTCAACCGAATTTAAAGTGTTACCTACTATGTTTGATTTAATACCTTTTAATAGCTTTATTAGGTCTAATCATTTTCTTATTTCGAATTAAGGCAGCAATGCTTTGGGTGTCTCTTCTATTCCATTTATCTGCGTTGTGTCAAAACGACTGTGGTGCCATATTCGTCATTTCGAAAACATCTATCGCTACTGACGTTTTTGAATGCTCAACGTACCGCACATATTTTTGTTGCAGGTGTGCGTTCAACAACTAGTCCAATGCTTCTCTGTGGCTGAGACCACAGCCATGTTGGAGTTCCACTATACCTGTTTACGAATATTGTGAAATCATTGCGATTCTTCTTAGTAACTCACATATCCATCTAATTTGTTTCAATATTGTATTTTGTCAAGTTGTTCAATCTCATTCCACTTGCAACATGGTGACCTTTCAACACTGTTATTCTCTCTCATCCACTCTAATCACCTGTTATCTTCACATTGTCATGTTTTCTTTTTAAAAACACAAATGTGACCTTAGTTTGATAAGGACATTTTAATACTTGATTATAAAGGGTTATTATATCCTCAAGCTTGTATGTGCATTTGTGTGGATTACGTGGAATCGAACCCTGTCCAATGGTGCTGCTTGGTGATTATATTCATTTTATATGGTAGCTAAGCTAAACCATTGTATATGTTTTTTCAACCGCATTGTATGGGATGTAGCAGTATATCAATTTCTGTTATTTTTCAAGTAATATAGCTCCTAAATTTCCATTTCTCATATTGATCCCAACTGTTTCTATGACAAACCATTCAAGGGCTTCAGGACTATGGCCTTTATCAAATTAATGCTGTGCCATTGGTTTGGTGTTGTCTTTCCGGCATAAATTAGACCGGTGTTCTCCTATCTTAATTGTAATTTCATGGGTTTTCACACCAATGTACAGTTGCGAGCAAGGGCATTCTATGGCATATATTACTTGCTTGCTTTGATAATTTGAACCATTTCTTCATTCCCCATTAACCCCATTGGGCCTCAGTCCGAGTATGGCGGTCCGGAAAAATTGGTCCTGGTAGCAACGTACCGGCACCCTTTCCGGACGACATACTACAACAATGCCGGTAGAGGCCACAGATCCCCTGCAGGCCTGACCTGCTAGGTTTTCAGGTCCCTACCGGCATGGTTGTCATGGAAGCACCAGCAGCGTTGGCATGGAAATTCGGATTTACCGTTTCCACCACCTGCCGTAATATCCCGGTGGCACCGGGAAGCAAGGCGGCAGAAACGGTTTTACAGGGTTGCTGGTAACCCGCCGCCTACCGGCAGATTTTCCAGCAACCCCCGTAATGAGGACCAATGTGTATGAACTGTTTTATGGCTTTGGTATAATTACAATTTGCACATTGTCCACATGGGTAATGTCTGGTAACGGGCTACATCTCCCAGTGAATGGGACCTGATTGTGCTTTTTTGTAATGTGTTTGATATGTTCTTACTTATTCTGTTGGATGCTCTATCCTTTTTTGAAGGCATAAAGTGGCCTCTTGTCATGCGGCAGCCTTGGAGATTGTGGCATCGATGGAAGGGTTTCTGAGGTTCTTGTTTGAAACCTCGTTCTGTTGAGAGTCATCAGAGAAGCACAAGACGGGTCTAGTCTCCTACCAAGATGGCCGCCGCATTGCAGCGTTACTATAACAATGCTCCGTGATATCAGTAGGGTGCGTTGTATCTTTCTTCCTGGTACCCGCAGCAGCGACTCTCGCTGTTCCTTCTTGTTTACCTGTGCTTTGTGGACTAACTAGGGATCCTTCCTGCCCTAGGATCAGCCTGTGCATGCCTGCTGGTTTTTGCTCTTTCTTCCTTCGTTCGCCTTCTTTACAGCTTTTTCGTTACGCCTTCACTCGAAGCTTACCTCGGCTGGTACCCGCTCTCCAGGTACGCTTTCTGTCTTCATCAACTTCGCTACTTACCTCTTTGTATGCCGCTGCACCTCTAACAGAGAACTTCCTAGTTTTCCGAGACTGCAATTAACTTTCCTGTGCCCTTGCACACCCTGCAGCTGCTCTGGCATTTCCCTTTCTCGCTTATCTAGTTTCTGCTTGTGCTTTCTACAGCTCGCTTCATCCATCTTTACTTTTCTTTTCTTCCTATCCTTACATTACTCAACCCATCTTTCCGGATCGATATTTGAAATTGAGCTGCATTCAGCTTAAAGGCAAACTGCATTGAACTCAAACCTTGTACTCAAACCTCAGTGATTACCTATTGGACTATCTTCAGCAGCCCATCATAATCTACACTACTGCAGGGTTTTTTGGTGCTAGGAAGCTTTTTCCCTGCGTTTGAGGCTGGCATCCTGGGGTTCCCTTTGGTCAGGAATCTATATCCTGCCAAGGTGGCTCCCGGTGGAGCCCGTCCTTACCTGCATGACAAAAAAGTCAAGACTAAAAAGTACATCAGTGATAAGAAATCCCGGAGAAGAGAGACATCGGAGACCCGGAGAAACTCATCAGGGGATAGAGGTGAGGAGGGGTCACGGGAGAGCACACCAGACCATACCAGGCACAACACTGCTCTAGTTGTTCATCCAATATCCCAATTAGTGCCAATGTTTCTTGGTGGATTGTTTAATTTTATTGCTTATGCTGAAGAACGTAGTCACACAAATTAGCCTTTTATCAGGCTGGGTTCTCTCATTAGGATACAACAATGTGTCATGTCACTATAACTTGTTTGTGTAATATGCCTGATTCATGGCTCTTTTGGAGTGTCCACTCCTTCAATTTTTCTTTCAAAGTGCGTGCATGTTTTTTTCAAAATCTTCTTTGGAAGAAAAATGTTGTCGAATTCCAAAGAACTGCCCTACTAGTAGGTTCATTTACAAACTCATTGGGTGGCAACTAGTACAATGTAATAGATTTTTTCAATCCGTGGGTCTTGAGTATACATCTGTAACTAACTTGACATCTTCATCTTTATTATTAAATCAAGGAAAGTAATCTGGTTTTTGCTCCATTGAACAGTTAACCTTATATTATGCTTTTTTTCATGCAACCCCATTTTGAAATTCTTTATGTCATGGCCACCATGGGGGGATCAGAGGACACTGGGAGCAACAACCCCAGAGGGAGGCGTACAGCATGAACTGGGCCCAGAGTGACATCCCGGGTTCATCTTGTAGTGCTATGGAGGCAGAAAGGGTCAGGCACAGGGCAGGCAAAGATGTCCCATCCACCAAGACATATGGGACTTCAGGCCACATCTTGCATGCTTTGCACATCTCGCGTGATTTCGAACGGGCCATGCCCAGCACTCCATACCAGATTGGAAGTTCTTTGTCACCTGGGTTGATCCATCAATCCTACTCTGAACAACCCAAGAAGAAGGAAGAAGAAAGCAAGAACAATGAAGGTAAATATGGTTATATGTGTTATTACCGAAGCAAATTTCAGAGTGGTAAATGTCATCGCAACCAACATACCGAAAACATACCTATATGTTTATTTTTTTATTTAGGGGTATCCACAAGCCGCCTGTTGTTCGATCCTTATAACCCCAACCCAACCCCATCCCGACCCATTTTAACCCCTTACCCCTCTACCCTATATATATTTATTTAATATTTTCAGTATTTTTCGGTATCATGGTGGCGATGAAATGTACCACTCTGAAATTTGCTTCGGTAAAATGACTAGGTACCGTCTGCACCAGTAAGAGAACAACCACTAGACAGGGAAGAAGATGACCGGAATCGAGGGAGAAGGAAGAAAGCAGTTGAAGAAGGAACAGTACAAGACTTACCTGCTTCATTGTGACGTCACCTTTGCGGCCCACTGCGTTTTTTCGTATCTGCAAAACAAAGAAGGGAAAGACAACGTTAGTATCCAGGAGCCCATCCAGGCCCTTCACCACATTCCCGGTTCCACTCCTAGACCTAGGTGAGACCAGGGAAGAAACAAGGAACATTACAAACAAGGATGCAAAACAAGGAACATTTAAACTAAGACACGTTACAGCAATTTTGTACTGACGAACAGGGTGTCGCTAACCCCTGTCTAGCTCAAGCCACCCAGAAGAGTGAAGTAACTCCACTACAGCTATTCACACACTTAGACTCCAGGCCGTTCGTTGCGGGCCAAGACCTGCAATATCTAGTCCCTGATCTACTGACAGGCCTGGGCAAGAGAGAAGACACCACTCGAAAACAAAGATGAATGAGCACTGGGGGAAGATGGAAAGGCTGGCGGGTTGTGGGAAGGACAGGGGCAACAACAGTTCCCTTTGTTCCCCAGAACTAGTCCTGCTAAGCGAAGCTGACACACTCAAAAGAGGGCATTCCACCAGAGTCGGCTGGGTGGAAACTGCCATCCATCCTCCACAGAATGCCTTGTGCTAAGCCTCTGACCTGCAGGGTGCGGGGGGAATGCTCCTGCTGGAGGCACCCCCGACCGGGTGCATTTGATCCACCCCCTCTCTGTGACACTGTGCACTTGCTTGATCCGTACGCATCGCGCCTGAAAATGGTCTGTCTGTTCTTCCTTGTCTTCACCTCTTAATTTCAAGGGCTCTGAGCACTGTTTTATTTTTTCCCCCATGTTCCCACCCTCCTTGAGCACTTTGAAACACTTGCCTGTGTATAGGCGCTATATAAATAAACAATACCATACCATACCATACCAGTGCAGGCAGACAGGAAAACACTACAATTATCAGCACCCTAACATCTCCGGAGGCTGTGAAAACAGGTAGGATGTTACACTTTAACTCCTTGGTATATCCTTGCATAATTGCGGATATATCTTCAATATAATGGTGCCATTTTATGATACATTTTTGAAGGGATTGTTCTCGTTGTTGATCATAATATCAATATATACATTTTCTGCATTAGGGGAAAATGTGGAGCCATTGCTGGTACCCTTTATTTGCCAGAAGATTTGATATTTAAATAGAAATACATTAATTGTTTGAAACAATAGAGCTAGGTCAATTAAAAACTGAGTTGCCACTCTGTGCAGTGTTATATGGTTGTCTAGTGCTTGTAGACATGGGGTTTCAGTATCAGCACACTAAACGTAGCAACATGTACAAACTACCCACATGAAGAGCTCTGACATACTGATTAATGTTGGGCCTTATTGGTAACCCATATTGTTAACCCATTGACATTACTGAGAATACCACTCTGTCACATTAGGCCTACCTACTAACACTAAGATAACAGGGGCCCATGCCTGTTGTCTTAGAAGTAGTTACTAACTACTAACGTGATTGGTACTAACACTGAAGTGTCATTCACAATACTAGGCCCTTTCTTGAACGTTCTGCCATTTGCTAAAATCAAAATGCAGTTCTGCGTCTCCTCAGAGAAAGCCTCCAGGACAAAGCCGTGGTGGAGGGAAAAAAAATGCGTGAGCAATTGTTCCAATAAATCGGACACAGACTGTTCCCTTCATAAAGCTGTTTACAGGACACTTGAATCCCTACAATGTAATAGTCTGTCCTTGGTGCAGCGCAGACAGATGCAGGTCTTACTGAAGGACCTTTCTCCAGTGTAAACAAAGACCCTGGGCCTCATTACAAGTATGTCAGTGTGGAATTAACGTGCCAGTAATAATGCTTACCGGCACATTTCCGCACTGGAATACTCCAGGTTTGGTGGTGGGGTGGCCGGAATTGCCTCTAGCTCGGAGCTGGAGGTAATTCTGTCACCCCACCATCAAAAACTGATGGTATTAAATCCCCCCATGGAGTCCTATGGCAACTCCTATGGAACTCCATGGGATGGGGATTTACAGCTGTTAACTACACCTGTAATCTGCTGGTAATTTCGGCAGACCAGGTGCCGGTAACAGTATTTCCATTTGGTGGTATCTTATCGGCTTTACTGGCGGGATACCACCAAACCTGTAATTAGGACCCTTGTGCAGAGATGGTGCAGAGACTGTGCCGGAGAGCTGGGTCAGGCTGGAGCTTTACTGCCTCCAGGACTGCTAGCCACGAGGTAGATTAGCTTGAAGACACACCTTGCAGGAGAGAAACATCAGACTCCGAGCAAGACTACCCTGGATATACGAACCTAAAACGACCAGTATCAGAGCCCTAGATGCTCATCGTAGACCCATTACCTTCAATAACAACCTTACTCTCGCCATGCCCACCCCTGGACCCTCACAAAAAACGCAGACCCACCACTCTGCCTACCTTCCTCGTAATCACGCCAGAACTTACCTCCCTAAATCTAAACGCCATCCTCTCCAGGGACAGAACAAAACTACTATATCAGGAGCCCTAATCAACGCTAGATCCCTTGTGGCACACACTACTGATATTGCTGATATACTTGCTAATGATGACTTAGACATTCTGGCTGTCACCGAATTCTGGTTACATGAAGCCGCTGGTCCTGCACTCATGCTAGCGATACCAGATAACTATCACGTACTTAGGGTCGACAGGCCTAACTCCAAAGGCGGCGGCCTCGATATTATAGCCAAAACCAAGATGGCATTAAGACTTACCACCCCTCCTGAAATTAAATCTTGTGAACTGCTCACAGCCAAACTCCCTATTTCTAATAATAGCACATTCACTATCCTCCTATTATACAGACCCCTGGGCCCAATAGGAACCTTTGAGGAAGACTTCTCCAGCCTCCTCTCTAATAATATCAAAAGTAACTCACAGCTCCTAGTGCTTGGAGACTTCAGCCTCGTCTTCAATGACAACGAGGACAATCAGGCCCAATCCATTGATACCATCCTGAAAGAACATGGCCTGACCCAACAAGTCCTTGCTCCCACTCACATAAAAGGGTGGGCACTAGACTGGGTGGCCAACTTGAACTGTTCCACCACCGTCACCAAAATAACCTCTCAACATTGGACCGATCACTACCTTATTGGTTTCTCCGCCTCCTTAGACCCACAAAAATCAAAACGAACAGACATAGCTCCCCCTCTACCTACCAGAGGTAAAAAAGGCATCACGGCGGAAACACTACTCCCTCTCCTCCTACCTACCCTCTTGTCTACTACCTGTAGTCCAGACCCTTTCACACTAGTAGAGACCTTCAATAACACCATGACCAAGGCCCTCTACTCTATTGTGCCAGTCAAACTCCGCAAAAGTAAACAAAAGTCTCACCTCAACACCTGTTTCACGCCCCAACTAAAAGAGTTAAGGCTTCAAAAGAGGAAACTCCAATACTTCTGGCGACATGCGCCCACGGCCAAGAACAAAACCCTACTCTCCAAATTCGCAAACCAGTACAAAAAAGAAATCATCCTAACTAAGCGAAACACTTTCAACGAAAGGATCATGAGGGCTAACTAACTCCAATACCAAGGAGCTTTTCTCCATTTTGCAGGAAATGGAAAATCCAATTCCTCCCTCAGATAATATCCCTAAAGACAAACAATGGTGCACCAGCATCCAAAATGCACTTTCCAATAAAATAGCCACCTCGCAGATCAAAATAGCAAAAGAAAAGCATTACTGCGCGACACTGAGATGCACTCTACCCCACCCACTGCTACTCCTAATAGCGTTACACCTTTCAAATTCACCAATATCTCCATACTCGATACAGAAAAGGTCATACTATCACTTAAGCCTTCCAACTGCCAGGGAGACAGCTGCCCAGCACAAATAATTAAGGATGCAGCCAGAGATCTTGCACCGTTTATCACCAAGCTCATCAACGCTTCCTTCAATTCATGCTCTGTCCCTATTACCCTTAAGGAATCCTGGGTGTTACCACACCTCAAGAAACAGACCCTTGATCCAGCCATCCCGACTAACTGTAGACCCATTACAACGGTACCATTCCTCCTTAAAATTATTGATAGAGTAGCCTACCTCCAAATCCAAAGCTACCTTGAGGCCAATCTCCTACTAGGTTCACGCCAATCCGGCTTCAGACGACAACATGGAACTGAATCGGTCCTGATCGACCTAAAGACACAAATCGATGAGTTGAAGGACAATGGTAAAACAGCTATGCTACTCCTCCTTGACCTATCTGCAGCATTCAACCTGGTGGATCATGCAGTGTTATGCGAACACCTAGCGCCAGCTGCACATTTCTCGAGTGATGCCACAGCCTGGGTACAATCCTTCCTGTCCAACCGTACGATGCAAGTATTCTCCCCTTCAGCCTCAGCAGACCCAATCGAAATAACCAGTAGTGTTCCACAAGGTTCATGCGTCTCACCGACAATGTATAATATTTTCACCAAGCCACTCTTCAACAAACTTGCCAGGCTGGGCGTCACATGCACTAACCATGCTGATGACACCCAGATCCTCATACTCCTTTCAGGCAACTTTGTCAAAGACACGGCTCTGGTGAATAGTATTTACCTCATCATTCAGGCATGGATGGCATCTTACAGCTTCTGCCTGAATGACGATAAAACCAAAATTCTGATCCTGGGTTCTGATTCCAACCTAAAGAAACTTAGCCCCAGCTACTCAGCCTTCAATATTGACGGCAACGATAACAAAGTAGCAACTGAGGTCAAAACTTTAGGTTTCTACCTTGATTCCACACTCTCACTAAACAAACAAGTCAGTTCCATGGCCTCATCTAAGCCTACACCTGCAAACTGATCAGGGTCTGTAGACCTTTCCTATCCAAAGCCAGCTGCCTAACGCTGGCCAACGCTTTAGTAATTTCTAAACTAGACTATTGTAATGCCCTCTATGTAGGTGCTAACAAAAAAATACTAAATAAAATTTAAATTTTACAAAACAACGCTTTAAGAGCAGTACTGAACATACCCCGAAGAGAGCACATATCCAATCTCAGAAGAGATCAGCACTGGTTAAAAATTAGTGATAGGATACTCATCAAAACAGTCTTGCTCACGTTCAAATGTCTGAATAATGCTGCACCACCTTATCTCGTTGCTAGATTGACCAGGAAAACCTCCTCTTATCACACCAGATCATCTAACCATCTCTGTCTTGATATCCCGAGATTCAGGCTTGCCAAAGCTGGCGGAAGCAGCTTCCCGGTCAAAGTGGCCCTCTGCTGGAACTCCCTCCCAACAGCATTTAGAGTGGAACAGCCATATGCTAGATTCAGATCTAACGTACTGAACTGGCTCCGTTGCAAGGCCACCTAAACATCACTCAAGGATGAAGCACCTGCACTAGAACACCCTGACCTCTTTGTTAAGACACCTCCCGCTTTTTCCTTGATGCATGTTACTACTAACCACTAACGTCCTGTCAGCATTGTGCAATAACACCTACTACATTATGATTCCTTACCTCATGTAATGTAATTACCTCATCCCTGTATTCCATGTCTGTATTCCTCTATCATATTGTAACCAAGCTTAAATATCCTTGTACCTGCTACGCCGAGCTACCTGAGGGTTTTGTGCGCATTATCAAATAAAGAAACAAACAAACAAACAAAACATAAATATGAAGAATTAGTTCTCTAAGAGTGGAGCCTCCATCACACCTCTCATGAGAACGCCTGCTTCCCAAGAGGTATGGGGCCTTGGCTAGGAGACGGTGTACCGGAGATAGCAACATGGTGCCATAAGAACGTTACAAGAAGTATGCTGCATTCTGGGGGACTACAAAGCCTGGGAACGAGGGTACTGCCAACCTTATGGGTCCCATGGGAGGGAGACCCGTTGTTTCATGTTTGTTGCCAAAGGGGGTCAGCTCCACGTTTTCTACTGACTATGCAATTAGGGCGTCTGCAGGGGGTCACTACACCATCAGGCCTGCAGTAACCAATGAAAGGTCTTTACCTATGTTGTGTTTAGGTGCTCATATAGGTGAAAGCCAATGTTGCTGCACAGATTATAATACACCTGATATCTTCTATAACATGCTAATCTAGTGGTTTTGTCTTTAAATACTGTAACTAGTGTGGGCATGTTGAGAGTTCCTCAGTCTGGCTGTCTTACAAGGCTGACCTCGGGCTGTCTTTCTTTTATTTATTATTTTGTATTAAAACTGTGTTTTCTTGCAACTTGTGTGTTCCTTTATTTCCCCACACCCCCCCAAAAAAAACACTAAGGGTCTATATGCTTCTTTCAGGACATTTATTGATTCAATTCGAGGAATGTTTATATACAATACCTCCACAGTGACTAGAGCGTTGGTGCAGGCATATAGGGACATATTTTCAATCAATTGAATCATATGTTTAGTGTCTTGTACAAAGCTAGGTGTCTCTTGTACAATTGATACATGTATTAAAGGCTTTCATGACTAAAAGGAAAATGAAGGCAGTGCTTCTAATCAAATTGACCTTAATAATTTACTGAGTTCAATTCGTAATTGAAAAAAATCTGCCTGATTGCTATGGACAAAACTTTGCAATAGAGTAGGAAGACAAATTAAACACAGGAGCTACGTTTTAATTTAGAGCTGGGTTCTGTCCATCTTGTGTAGCGATATATTACACGGCCCGCAGTAGCGGCCGTGTAGTTATGGTTAAGTTGAAAAACTCATAGCAAGACCACTTTTTCGGCGGCTTATAACTTCGCTCCCCTGGCGGAATCGTCAGCAAACTTTGCAAAAAAACCTTATGGCCGGGTCTGAATTTTTTTACCAAGTTGGGTGAGGTTTCGTGCAGGGGGCAAAGTTATAGGGGGGTCACAAAACATTTTTATTTCCATGGACTGAATGGGGAAAAACTTTGTGCACAGCTACAGGCCAAATGGCTGGACGGACTTTCACCAAATTTGCGGCAGGAGCAGGGGCTTGGATCAGAAAGCGTGCTTTGTGTGTTTGGTGGAAATCTGACCGGTACTTTTGTTGCAAAGAACTGAAATGTGCGTCTCAAAAATGTGATATATCTGGGTCCCCTCTGTGGACCCATTTCCCTGTTTGCTCCGCGGACGAAAGTCTCATTGGCTTCCAGTAGGCCGTGATGTCGGGGAACATTGGACGTGGCTGGTGGTTGGCTGGAGGGAAGTGTGCCGTGCGTCAAAGTTTTTGGGAAACGCTGCCATGGTATATCAGACAATAGTGTTGTGGAGTGTGTGCCAAGGCTCTAAGCCATTGTGTGCATGGCTGGGCCTCTTGTACGTAGCAGTGTGCCCACTGAAATTAGTCATATCTGGCTCCAATCCGGTGTCCCATTTCCCTGTTCGCTGCGCGGTCAAAATGTTGATAGCTACGCAGTGTGCAGTGACGTGATGTGTGTCAAATGTTTTCCATAACAGCGGCATGTTGTATCGGAGGACAATGAGGCGGCGAAAGGGCCTGAAAAACAAAGTTTACGACATCTGGTGGTGGAAAGAAGGGATGGAAAGGGTGGGGGAGTGAGAAGTGGTTCATGTGATATATCTCATTAGAAGAAGACAGTGGTGTGCCAGCAATATCCCTGCATACAACGCCAATTCACGGTTACCTCAAAAGGCAACAATCTTGTGTGGTCACTGTAGGCAGCCTTCGTTATGGCATGCCAGCTGCAGCAGTGATGTCTTTCTGTGATGAGTGGTTGCAGGCAAATTTGCAGAAGGCGAGTGCATGCCACAAGACATGAACATTTAAACATAGCAAGTCTATAGCCCCCTCGATGCATGGCTGCAGCCCTTGCACAGAAAAGTATGTCCACTGGTTGAAAATGTATGGCCACTGGTTAAAAGTCAGTGCCACATTGTCGCTTTGTGTGTGTGTGTGGTTTGGCTGCATTGCACACATTGTTGGTTGCATGGGTGTGGTGATTGGTAGAACATCCTACAGTTGTCGGTGTATGGGTGGAGATGCTGCAGTGACAGTCGTGTAGTGTGTCCACTGGGTGCACTAATGGAATAGTGTACATATGGAAGAGATTACCGTGCAACTGGTTCTTATATGTGCATGAGTAATGTGCATTGCGCAGATTAGTAAGTGTTGCAGTGCACTACACACCATTGCTTCTATGCACGTACCAGAGTGTTGGGAGCAGGACCAATGTTGTGAAGATTGTGTTCTTTGGTTGGCATGCTTACAATGCTCTGGGATTGGAAGTGGGTAGCGGTGCCAAACACTGCAATATGTTTCTGCATTATGGTAAGTGGAACACGTGTGCTTGCATCCCTGCTTTATGGTGCGGCAGTTGGGTGGAAGTGCTGTGCCTATGTTGCCTTTGTGAATTCCGGCACATGCCTACATGTTCGCCTGCATGGCTCTGTTATGTTGTGGTGGGTGTGACCAAGGCCTAGCCTGTTGGGTGCATGGCCTAAGGCTGTAGGCCGTAGGCCATGCATCCAACAGCCTAGGCCTTCATCACAACCACCACAACATAATGCAGCCATGTAGTTGTCACTCTGCATGCATTTGAAGTTGGTGAGTATCACACAATGGTTGCGAATGACATTGTACACTTGGTAGAACAGCAGAAGTGAGCTGCTATCCGTAC
This sequence comes from Ambystoma mexicanum, assembly GCF_040938575.1. Classification (NCBI taxonomy): domain Eukaryota; kingdom Metazoa; phylum Chordata; class Amphibia; order Caudata; family Ambystomatidae; genus Ambystoma; species Ambystoma mexicanum. The sequence continues at coordinate 436,205,100 of NC_090940.1, forward strand.
ATTAGCACATGGTGTACATCATTGCCCCTGTTGCACAATAGGGAGCCACATGTCACCATGTGCGTTTGCTATGGTAAGGCCCTTATAAGACCCTTGCTTGAGGAATTGTTTTACCACATTACTCCATGAAAGGATGTCATCATCATCAGAAAGTTGCAATATGGACAATGTACACAGCCACTCACATACCGTTCAGCAGAGGCAACGCAACGTCATGGAGACATGTATGTAAAGAGGTGGCCAGGGTGAAAGTTGGCAGGTGCAATTGCAGATGGGGAGTGCATTACACATGGCATGAGGAGTAAAACATGGGGTGTACCAGAGTGTGCTGTATGTGGTGAGGCCCTAGCGTCTTGGATGCATGGCTGGAGGCCTTACAGGAACAGCTATGTGGGTTGCTTGCAATTACTCTTCAGATGGTTGCGTTTTGTGTGTGGTTTGTGAGTTGTGCATGCATTGTTGATTCTATGGGTGTACTCATTGTTAGCACATGCTACATTTTCCACTGCATGGCAGGAGCTTATGGAGTGAACAGTTCTGCAGTGTGTCTACTGAGTGCTGTGGTGAGAAAGTGTTTGTGTACCAGTGCATAGGGTTCACCTGCTTAGTGTATGTGCTTGGGTAGTGTGCATTGCGCAGATTACTAAATACTGTACTGCACTTTGAAGTACTGCATCTTTGCAGTTGGTGGAGTCCTGGGAGGAAACAAAATATTGCTACCAGCAGTTCTTGGTGCTGGGTGCCACTCTGGGTGAATGTGGATGCTGAAAGCATGGATAGGTTTGGAGAACTGTTACCTGGAAGTGCTTTCACATGACACAAGACCTGTACTGTGAGTGTGTAACGGTATGTCTGCAGTGCTGTACACAAATGATAGCCGAGGTCTTGGATGCGAATGCTACATGCATGTGTGACTATTCTTTTTATTTATTTAAAAGTTGTTTTAGCTGATTATCAACTTTACAACTTAAGAAGAAACAAACAAAAAAAGATAAATTCACCAGTTGTCAAATATAATAATAAGTTATCACATTAAAATATGTCCTTTGGTTATCAAATCTGTACATAAAAAAAATGTTTTACACAATTAAGTAACATCGCATATATGACTTATGTAAAATTTCATAAAGTGCAGTTATACAGAACCGTATTTTACCATAATAACATTACTCTGTCTTAAACAGTGTTTCCAAGAACCTTTTTATGGCTGCATACACAGGTATTCGATTTGTTGAGAAGAATAAACTCCATATCTCTTCGTGATCAAGACTTTCATATTGTTGACAATTTTTGCACAAAAATAATTCTCGCTCTCTCAGCACCTCTGGACACTCCAAAAACAAATGTTGCAGGGTTTCCTTCACTTCTAAGTTTTCACAAAATCGACAGAAGTTTGAAGATGAGGCAATTAGTTTTCGCTTAGCCATTAACGATCGTGTTAGCCATAAATGTAATCTAAATGGTAGTATGGCTGAGCGAAGTGAGATAGATGGAGACCGAATTAGATAAGGTTCACAATCACCAAACTTTTTAGTTGCAAATGGATTATCTCTAAAATCTCCATAAGCACCACATAGTTCTCTGGTTCGGATCCAATCATGCAAGTATAGTTTCTTTTTTGCTCTATCAGGGTTTTTCAACAATGTCTGCAATGAGACTTCTGCACCAGCCATTGCGTCATACGCACTTTTACACCAAATGACCGGAAAACTGTGTGAGGATTTCAAAATGTACGATGCAAGAGAGAACAACAAGGTATTGGGATTGTCAGCAAGAACACATTTTCTCAGCAGAGCACACTGTCGCCACCGGAGTCTAACGTGCAAGGACAATAGGCCAAGTTCATGTTGTATACATGCAACCGGCGTGCATTGGGGCAAGTTGAGAATTTTCCTCCAGTATCTCCCCTGCAATTTTGGCAGAATTTTTAGGTTCAAATGAGGCCATGTATCCAGGCCGTACAAAAGTATTGGAACAGTCTTCTGATTGTAATAATTAATGACCGTTTTTATGGAGAATTTGCAATAGGTGCGCAATATTAACTTTGATTGCGAGATAGCCGTCGTCATTCGCTCCTCCAGGGTTTTTAAATGTGCTCCGTTGAGGTGACAATCATCAATTTGCATTCCTAGATATTTGTACCTGCTTACCACCTCTATCACAGCACCTTGTAAAATCCATACATATCTATTAGAGTTCATCTTACACACATTACAAACCATAATCTTGGTTTTATCCGTATTCACCGTAAGCTGATTATTGTTCATGTACATAGTTACGGCATGTAGTAAGTTTAGTAGGCCAGTAGGTGTTTTTGAAAGTAAAATTAAATCGTCAGCGTATAATAATGCAGGCAATGGTGTCTGACCCAATCTTGGAGCATCTGTGATTAGATTTTGGAAGCTATCGGGCAAGTCATGCATAAAAAAGTTAAATAGGGCTTTCAACCCTCTTTTGGTCTGCAGCGAGGCTGACAAGAGACCCTCCGTATTCAGTCTCACCTGTAGTGAGGTGTTTGAATGCAACTCGTGTATGATGTCTACAATAGCGCTAGGGCATTGGGCCCTCTGTAACTTGGAGATTAACAATTCTCGAGACACAGAGTCGAAGGCTGCATGGAAGTCTATGTATGCAAGGTACAATGGTTGTTTCTGAATATAGGCCTGATGTTTGATGGCATAGAGAGACATTAAATTGATTCCTGTGTCCATTCCGCGGATAAAACCAGTTTGGCGGGGGTCTCTTTTTCGATGTTGTATGGTCCATAAATTGAAGTCTCTCAAAACAAATCGAGCAAATACCTTCCCAGCAACATCCAACAATGATATTGGTCTGTAGTTGGATGGGCGAAGACGGTCGCCACTTTTGTAGATTGGTATTATCATGGCTTTACGCCATGACTCCGGAATTGTTTTGGTTTTGAGGACATTAACAAAGATGTTATGTAAGATTCTTGCCCACTCATGAGGAAAAGCTTTAAACATGGCATTGCTTAAAAAATCTGGGCCTTGGGCCCATGAACTGGATGACTTGTTGATGAAATCTACTATGTCATCCACCGATATATATCCAACGGCCAGGAGGTACATGTCGTAATCAGAACCTGGGCCAAGCTCCATTTCGCTGTGCTGTAAAGGTCCGGAAAATTTTGTAGCCAACAATCCTCTGAGACTCCATTGATCTGCCCCAATCTTTTGCTGTTTCCGACTTGATTGAGAATTGACCACATAAGAGCTGTGGTTTTCGATGTCCAGGCTCGTAGCATTATCTTACCATCTCGTTGATATTTCATCGCGCTCCAACTACGTGTCCAGTTTCTGTAACGACATTTTATGGAGCGTAGAGTGGTTGTTCTATCAGACAGTGAGCAAGTGTTTTTTTTGTCTCTTCTCATTTGGGCTTTTTCTGTCTTCTGTTCTGGATCAAATGAGTGGATCAAGGGAGCTTCTTATGCTTTGGGTTGTTCGCCAGCCCATTAGATCTAAATGGAAAGAGAGCCAAAGTATATGAAGTCTTTCCATCTTTAAGTAGATTGTGTGATATTACTTCGTTCAGTTGTCGTAACTTGAGTTAATTCCACCAAAATTGAGTTTTGGCACTATTTATCTCCAAGTCGTGAGAGTAGTAGTAGTTCCTTGCCTCGGGAGCTTTCCTCGAGTTTGAGTTCCAACTCATTGTTAAGATGTTGTGATCGCTAAATGATTGCTCTAACACTTGGAATCTGATGGTCTGATTAAACAGGGCACTGTCAGTATATATGAAGTCAATTATACTATTTGACCGGCCCCTGGACCATGTAGGTTTAGGTGGTATGTCTTACGGGAGTGATCCATTCATCATGATTAGTCCTCGTTCTTTGGTTAGGACAGACCACTTGGACACATTTGATCTTTTTTGAGCAACTTCGTCCAGACAACGTAGGTTTAAGTCTTCCACCAAGATTGTGCTAGTCACTTGCGTATCAAGAGCAATTGCGTCCAGCATATTAATGAGGTCTTGATAAAACCTGGAATCAGATATGCCGACTGGATTTCTATAAATATTTAACAAAGCAATCACTTGTTCATGCTGAATGATCTTAACCAGCTGGACATAGTTATTGGGTGTCATCCTGAGCTGGTTTTAGTCGCCACCATTAGACCTGATGTAGGTCGGCCTTTGGTGGCAGGGATTGCAGGAACTAGCAGAATGTTATGGTCGTTCTACACTGGGTCATTTAATAACCACGTTTCTTGGAGTGCAATTATATCAAAGCTCTCCAATTTACTCTCCAAAGATTCAATAAAATGGGAGTATCCACAAGTATTCCAGCTGGCTAGACTAGTCTGTTTCAATCTGATGTCCTTTTCGTGATTTCTTGGTTTTTGTGATTCAAGTTATGTTTGGCTATTTTCCCAGTTTGTGTCAGTATAATGTTGAGCACTGATGTATTTTTCTGTTGCTGGTCTCACCATGTTCAAAGGCTCATAGCCTTGGTTGTCTTGCAAAATAATGAAGCCCAATTCAAACAATTCGGGATTGGCATTACATATTGCCTGAGCCACCATCCCTGACGGTATCCACAGCCTAACTGTCTCTGGTTTATACAGGTTCGGGAATTCTACTTGCGCAATGTCAACTGACGCAATACTATTTAGAGTAGAAGTATCCTTAAAGATGTTTAAAATGTTGGCACGGCACAACGTGAATTGTTTAAAGGGAGCTGGGTGACATTTCATAATCAGTGTATGCTGAACCGGTTTGGTTTTAATGTGGTTGATGTTTTTCTGATTTCCAGCAAGACCACTAGTGAGACTTTGCTTATGCGAGATCATCATCGTTTTTGGAGGTATATTATATTCTCCCTCAAGCTGTAGTTGTGTGCATGCTTGACTAGGCTGCTTTGGATGTTGGCAGCTACATTTAGAACCTTGCTCAGAGGTGACACTTGGCAGGGCGTTACTCGGTTGCAGCTCATAGTTAGATCCAATTATCAACGGTGTGTTAACTGGCTTATTTAGGTTCTCTGGCAATCGCTGCTGGCAAGGTTGATCCCTTAGAAGATGTTTGACGTTGTGACCACATCCTGAATGCTGAGAGTGGTTTACGCAGGCGGGCGTGTTACTTAGTGCGGAGAGCTATGTTGAGTATACTCGTTGCTTTGAGAGCTTAAATAAGCATCCACTGCTTTCCTTCGGGACTCTGTAGCCTGTCTGTCCAGTTCTTTACTCTCCATCTGGCCCGTTTGATTTTCCTTACGCGCATCAATTGGCTCGCCTCTGTTCTCCTGTGCAAGATCATGTTGTTCTTTAGATATTTCGTGTACCAATTGGTCTAACGGCTCATGTGTAGAGACTTGCAGTGCCATAGAGTCTTCCAGTTCTGTTTCTCTGATTTTCGGCATGTTTTTGTATTTATTTATGACAGCCAAGCTTGCGTTCTGTTTTTGAGCAGAAACGATTCTCTTTATGAACTGCTTTTCAGCTGGTTGGTTCCCAATTCTGACGTTTTTTATATTCTTCGTTTTTCTCGTCATTTCTACTTGCACACTGTTCTTTTTGGTTTTTACAGATCCTTTAGAGGCAAGAGTGACTTGTGACTCCCGTTGGAAGATGTCATAAGTTTTTAGAGCGCTCTCATTTGCGATCGCGACTAGGGTTCTCTTTTTCCCAGAGACAGCTCCAGTAGTTTGTTCTGTAGCTGGACCGATTATTTTGTCAATGATCGGTAAAACTGGAGCCAGGGCTGTGTCATTCTGTAACTCCAGCACAGGAACACAACCCGTTCTTACTTCCCCACAGCTACTGTCTGATGTAAGAGGAGGGACTTGTCTTTGTATGCTTTTCTTTCAACATCCATTCAGTGAGTTTATCTATTTGTTTGTTTTGGTGCGTGATTTTTGCGTCCATAGTTTCAAAGAGGCGACCCAGACTCACTAAGGCATTATTAATCGCCGCCAGAGTAATTTCTAGCAATGGCTGCGGAAGATTTGTCGCCCTTGACAGAGGTAGTGTTGTCGGGCGTCTCGGAGTGGGGGCGACAAATGAAACTGAGACAGAAGGTCAGTGGGCGTTCCCTGTCTTAGAGATTCGAGGTGAGTTTAATACCTCCTGTCCATATAAAGGTTCCGAAAAGCTTGCGTGTAATGACAAGTCCGATAATGTGGTGTGAGCTAAGTCAATCGTAGGGCATACATGGGTGTCAGGTGAAGGGGTCGCCTCTATGGTTTCTTCCAAAGAGTGAGGTTCACGTACAGGTGAATCGCTTTGGTCCAGGTAAGCTCTTTTGTGTTTATTCCCCCTTGTTCTAGAATAGTTAAGTGGGGGACTTGGTGTATTTGAAGCGCAATTTTCACCTTTCTCTGTATTATCCCCACATGACGTCTGCTCCAAGTCAATTATGCTTGGTATTTGCAGACCATGTTCACTTGTACCACTACATGTTGGCACTTTTGTATTGGGTTTAGCTAAATTATTATATAAACTCGAACCAACACAATATTTTCGGATGTCACTCATAACCATGGCTTTCAAGTTTGCCAGTGTTAACGTAATGGCTTTTTTGGATACATTTCTTTGTGTTTGAGGGCTAGGATTGGTTGCCAGGAGTGACACTGTTGCCGTTGCCAGCATGTTCGTTTTGAGTGTGTATGGTATGTTGGACATGAGTATCAAATCCAACAATGGACACAGGAGAGGACACACTGGGCTAGTAAACACAGTTAACTAGAACCAAAATAATAAAAACTGTGTTGTTTAAGTACTCACTTATCACCCGCATGCAATCACTTTGTAATTACTTTATAGATCTTAGTAAGCGTGTGTCGTTAACTCTGCACACGGCACACATTCAGGGGGCTGTGCTAGACGGTAAGATAGAAAAGCAGTACAAACCAACTTTGTCGCTAGCTTGGCTTTCCAGGGGAGCCCCCACCACCCTCAGCAGCCGCGGACAGCCGTAGACAGCCCTTCCTTGAAAGTATGCACGCAGAAAGCGCGAGATTTCCCCTCTAAATGGGTTGTAGGAAAAAGGGGCGGAACACAGAGGACTTTGAAAAAAGTTCCAAGTGTTTTTCTCCTTCTCTTTCCTATGGAAAGGAGAACAAAAGAGTCACTTAAGAGAGTCAATCAGGCATGCAGTTCAACAGCAACCTTTGCTAACTTGTTGCACACATACCAGTAGTTCTGTATCAGTTTTCTCAGCAGGGAGCAGAATCCACACGGACAGCGTCGACAGCCGTAGACAGCCCTTTCTGAGCAGCACTTCCTGGAAAGCGCACGCCTTGGGACTATTTAATACTGCCTAATGCAGCAGTGTTGTAAATAGAATAGTGGAAACAGAAGGAGTGGCTCTGCTTTACTGAGGTGTGGCCCTCTCTGTAGCTGGGAAGGCGCATGTGGTACATTGTGCCATTCTGAGCATAGTGCCTTTGAAAATGGAAGTGTGGGGATTATCCAATCAGGTGTTGAGGGTGTGGTTCACAGGAAGGGATGTTGATATATTTTTCCAAACCTCGATGCAGTGAGGTTGGCAGAGATGGGCAGACGCTGAGTGCTGATTGTGGGTGATACCTTTGTGCAAGATTTGCACGGGTATGCCATGGAAAGAGGCTTTCATACTAACTTTCAGTTGGAAGGGGTGGAGGCTTTTTGGGGCACAGTCTATGAGTGGGGTTCGGGTGCCATGGTTCACCTTTGTACATGTGTGGCCTCTGTCAGTACTGTAGATGTGGTGGTTGTGCATTATGAAGCACTACATTTGGGGTACATGTCGTGCTCTTGTTTGCTCTGTCACCTCAAGAAGTTGATGACAGCAGTAATGAAGATTTTTCCCAGTGCCAAGGTAATTTTCTCATCCATACCGCCAAGAGGTGCATGGGACCATGCCGGTGTAATTTGTCCACAGCCAGAGGTCAGGAAGTGTTTCATAAACAGAAGCATGTGTGACTTTATGTGTAGTGCTGGAATGTTTTGCACTGACTATGACAGCATTAACGAGCAAGACTTGCAGTGGTTCCAAGGAAATGACATTTTTTTAACCTTCATTGGCAATGCTGTTTTGTTTGCCACTCTGCACGAGTCTCGGGAAGATAGCTCAGCGGCAACATGCTTGCCTTGGAAGCAAGACGACACAGAACAGCACAGGTTCGATCCCCGGGTCTGAAGCTTAGAAACCTCTATGTATTAAGCGCGTTATAAATAACCTATCATATCATATCAATACTGTAGAAATGTAAGAGAAACGTTGACTTTCAGTCCGTTCAAATGTCAGGAGGAGAAGGAAACAGAAACTCCTCGAAAGAGATTAAAAAATTAAAAAAATTATGCAAGCACATGCCTAACAAAAACAGGGGGAAAAAATAAAAATGTTTTCTGAGACAGTACTACAGACCCAAACCCCTGCCCTGTTTTATTACCCCCCCCCCCTCCCTAGCATGAAAACTCAGCGGATTACGCTGTACTTTCACGATTACACCTGCCACATCCAGCCATTTTCAAGATGGGAACCATGCAAACAAAACTGTGGAGCGAAAGACACTGTTCTGGTGTTCACGTAAAAACTATGGCAGAAGGTCTCCTTGTACAAAGAAGTGCAGAAGGCTATGGTGGAAGTGTGCAAGGTAAGGGGCAGGCATCCTGGGTGTATGCATGAACTGTATGTATTTCTTTGCAGTTCCTAACATGCATGCAGTGCTGCTTTTGAGCGATATTTTTTTTAACAGTGTGAAGTAAGTGGGGTACTGCAGAAAAAATAAATAAACTTTTCAGTGTATACAGTAAGTGGCAGGCATCCTACTGTTATGAATGCATTGTGTGTATGATAACATATGATGTGCAATTGTATGCTATGGAATTCGTAATGTGCCTATACACACGTTTAGCAAAGCGCAACAAGGCAAGGGACGGGGAACAGAGGGGAGACAGAGACAACGACCCTACTAAGCCAGGTGTGACTTAGACTGCCGAAGTGCATGGGTGGAGGGAGGGGAAGGTACAGTACATGGGAAGAAGAACAAATAACATTAAGTAAAAATACGGGCCGATTGTGGCAAGCGCACGGATAAGTGCACACATCAGGTGGTGGAGGAACTGTTAGGGACACAGAAAACAGTCACCAAGTGCAGGATTTGCAAGAAAGGCAGTGCAGGGGTTTGCCTGGTGGGGGGAGGTGACATGGGCCGACATCACAGAGTCAGCAGGTAACCAGTGCAGATTCAGTTTATGCCAGACAGTCAGCCGGGGAGAGGAGCAGAAACAGCAGACGCTAAGAGAAAGGCTTCCAGGTGCTACTGAAACTGGCAATGGTTCTCCTCGAGTTTCAGGGAGGCAGGGAGGGTTTTGCAGAGGGAAGCCCCAGGCAAAAGAAAACATCTACCACCAACTGGTTTCTTGCAGAAGCGACTGACACTGAGGGAGTTGGAGGCGGATGAGTGAAGAGCTTGCGCATAGAGATATATAGGAAGTCAGAGTTGAAGGTATTGAGGTCCCAGAAGGCCTTCTGCATAATGCCGAGTCTTTTCACTTTCTTCCTCTGAGCCATTGGGAGCTATTGAGGCATTTTAGTGCAGGAGAGATAGCATGCCAAGTCGTGCACTCCTCTTCTGGATGCATTCCAGAGGGCAGAGAGTAGAAGCGGGCAGATTTAAAAAGAGTCAGTTGCAATTGTGCAACCTAGACAGAAGTACAGCTGTGCAGACAGTGATGTTTTCGAAAGTTGCTTTCGGTTGGTACGATACATTCAATGCTGCTGTTGGTGGCATATTTTTACGATTTATGTAGGAGGTGGGTTAGTGGGGAAAACATTTCATAGCAGAGTCAGAAGGAAAGCAGAGAGTTCCTGTTTCGATATTACAATGTGTGATATGGGTAAATGAGAACGTTGCAACCACATATCACTGCAGTGCCACTTGATGTTAGGGGATGGGACAAAAAACAGTATGCTTTTCAAGAACGTAATCGCCGCTCAGTGGCAGATACCGTGCGCAGAGGCACTTATAACACAGTTGTAAACAGACTGTAGAAAAAGTTTTCGTACCTCCATTTTGTGGTGATGGGTGCACATGTGGATGAATGTGGATGCACAAATCTTGCAATCTTTTACTGAAGTTTCTATTGGACGTGCTGTCCAGTGACAGGACATAGCAGGCTGATTTTCTAACGGTACCTACGAAGTGTTGTGCAGAACTGACAGAGGTAGATGCTAACGTCTTGGGTGGCATTGGTGGAATCGTGTATGCCTATTTACCCGTACCCAATAAGGTAGTGGTGGACAAAAGGTAGTGGAAAGGGAAGAAGGATTGCTGCTGCTTTACTGGGGTGCGGCCCTCGCGGTACTTTGGGAAACACACATGCCACAATCTGCACTTCTCATCATGCTGGCCAATGGACATGGGACTTTGGGGATTAGCCAATCAGGTAGTGTGGGTGTAGTTCACAGGAAGGTGCAGTGAAACTGTTGTACATTATACTCTGCGTAGTGAGGCAGGCTGACATGGCGAAACACGTTGTGTTGACTTTGGGAGATGATTTTGTGATAGATCTGCATAAGTATGCCCTGGAAAGACACTTTGATGGCAATTTCGGTTTGGAAGGAGTGGACCCGTTGTGGAGCGCTGTCTATGACTGTAGTTTTGCCAACATGCATGCACTTTGCAGAGGCCTGGCCACTTCGGCGCCTGTTGATGTTATCGTCATCCACTACGGCGGTATGCATATGGGTTACGTGCCTTGTTTAGGCTTGTTCCGTCGACTGAAGAGGTTGCTAAATGTAGTGAAGAGGCTTTTTCCCACTGCAAATGTGCTTTTCTCATCCATAACACCATGAAGAGTATGGGATATTGCTCCTGGATGTTGTTGCGAGCCAGATGCGGGAAGGTGTCTCATCAACAGAAGCATGTATACTTTTTTGTTCGCTGGTGGTATGTTCTTCTGCAACAATGACCTCATTAGTTGTGGAAATGTGGAATTTTTGCAAGCAAATGACATTTCGTTGTCGCCCATTGGTAATGCTGTTTAGTTTGCCTGTCTACAAGATGCCGTGAAGAGGTTACTGTAACAATGTCGGCACAAGAAAACACAACATCAAATAAAAACCGAAAAAAAGGTGTTTCTCTAGAAGCATCTAAAAAAATCTTTTAAAAAAGGCTCTTTTCAGTGCCACCCCTAACATCGAACTCCCCCTATCCTGGTTGCACATTATTCCCCCACGCCCGCACGCAGCACAAAAGCCACATCCAGGGATGATGAGGATGGCAGTCATGGAAATGGGACTGTGGGGCTTGTCCAATCAGGTGCTCAGGGTGTGCGGCAATAGGAAGAAGGACTCCTCCTGCTTTAATGGGGCACGGCCCTCGCGGTACTTGGGAAAGCGCACATGCGTGCGACAATCTGCACTTCTAACCATGCCGGCCAATGGAAATGGGACTGTGGGATTTGTCCGATCAGGTGCTCAGGGTGTGCCTCATAACACAAACTCAAATAAAAACCGAAAAAAAGGTGTTTCTCTAGAAGCATCTAAAAAAAAACAAAAAAGAAAGGCTCTTTTCAGTGCCACCCCTTACAACAAACTCCCCCTACCCTGGTTGCACGTTATTCCCCCACGCCCGCACGCAGCACGGAAGCCACATCTGGGGATTTTGAGGATGGCGGTCATGGAAATGGGACTGTGGGATTGTCCAATCAGGTGCTCAGGGTGTGCGGCAATAGGAAGGACTCCTCCTGCTTTAATGGGGCACGGCCCTCACGGTACTTGGGAACTTGCACGTGCGACAATCTGCGCTTCTCACCATGCCGGCCAATGGAAATGGGACTGTGGGGATTGTCCGATCAGGTACTCAGGGTGTGCGTCACCTGAAAGGGTGGCAGTATATTTTTCCATTACTCTGTATACTGAGGGTATTAGGCAGAGATGGAGAGACGCAGAGATGAACTGTCCTGATAGTCTGTGATGCCTTTGTGGAAGATCTGTTCCAGTATGCCGGCAAAAAAGGCTTTTATGGCAATTTCATTTTTGGAGGGAGTGGAGGCTTTGTGGTGCTGTGGCGGCGAGTGCAGTTTCGGCACTATGCTTGCAGTATGTCGACGAGTGCCCACTTTAGCTACTCTACATAGTGTGGTTGTGCACTATGGAGCGTTGCATTTGGGTTCCATGCCTTGTTCCAGTCTGTACCGTCAACTGAAGAAGGTGATGAAAGTAGTGCAGTGCATTTTTACCCACTGCCAAGTTGCTTTTCTCATGTATACCACCAAGAATAATATGGGCTTATTCCAATGATTGCTGTCGCCAGCCAGAGGTCGGAAGGGGTCTCATCAACAGAAGCATGTATACTTTTTTGTCTGCTCGTGGGATGTTCTTCTGCAACAATGACCTCATTAGTTGTGGAAATGCAGAGTTTTTCCAAGCAAATCGCATTTTGTTGTTGCCCATTAGTAATACAGTTTTGTTTGCCTATCTACAAGATGCGTCAAAGAGTTTACGGTAATAATGTGAGCACAAGAAAACACAAACTCAAATAAAAACTGGAAAAAAGGTGTTTCTCTGGAAGCATCTAAAAAAAGAAAAAACCCTTTTCAGAGCCATCCCTTACAACGAACTCCCGCTACCCTGGTTGTAATTTATTCCCCCACGCCTGCACGCAGCACGAAAGCCACATCCAGGGATTTTCAGGATGGGGCCATGGAAATGGGACTGTGGAGGCAGAGGGATTGCGCATCAACGGTTCTGGGCGTGGTGTGTACGCAGTGGACTGTTGTACAGAACTGATACGGTTACATGGAGAGCTCTTCAATGTCATTGGTGGAAGCGTGTGAGTTCGTAATGACGGCGTGCTGCACAGAAGAAAGTGGAAAGGGAAGAAGGAATGTGTGTGCTTTGTTCCGACAAGGCCCTCGCCATCCTTTGGGAAATGCACATATGCATATTCCCATTTTCAGCATGCTACCCATGAGATTGGGACAATGGGAACTATCGCTCCTGCGGGTGTGGGTCACAGCAAGGGCATTCATTATTTTCTTCATTACTGTGCGTACTCAGCCGGACTGACATGGTTGCTATTAGTTGCAAACGCACTGTAGCACAGCAGATTTGGTGCACTATCACTTACAGGGCAAATCTACGTGGCCTGCTACTCTGTTCTGGAAAGCTGCAAATAGATTGCGGAACAGCTCTGGGGTGTGACCTTTTGTAGGGTTGCTTTGGAGAACTTTCACACGGAAAACTGTCATACCTTGTTCAAAAGCATACATACATTTGCAACAGCACATTGTGGTGTGCTTGTAAGCATGTACTTTCCGCTGAACACTCCGTACATTGCTCAACCCTGTACTTTGCTTCTGTTTGAGGGTCTGGCTCATGTCCCCGCAATAAAGGCCCACGCACAGCGTGGGTATGGTCACATGGTGACGTTGCCACTGTTCTCCTTTGGGACGGATGTCCCCTGGACGCGCTTTGGGTGGAATACTTTGTGCACATGTGCATGGGTGTCCTATACACACCATTGCCACTGCTCTACTGACTAATAGTGTGCCACACGTGCACCGACCATTTTGAGAGACGCTGGCTATTTATATGGTACAGCAGGTGGGATGTTTATTTGTATACCTACCTGTAGGACGTGGGTGGCCGCCTCAACCTAATTAATGTTCCTTTGCATATGCTGCACAGTGCCAATGTTACCAGGACACAGAGAAGCACATACAGAAGCATTTACTTGCACAACGAACAAACGTCCGCTCCCACATGCATTGATAGGTGGTGGACAACATGCGGACATGCAGAGCCTGCTCGCATCGTACGGATGCTTCCATTGTCATTGTGGATAGGCCGGGCAGCTGCGGTGTCTGTAGGACACCTACCTTTTTCATAATTGCGGTCATTGCAACGAGGACACATACACTCAGCAACATTTTCATTATTAAAGTTTACTTGTACACATTCATACACACCATTATCAAAGGGAAGGGGTAGCAGAAGTGGATACTTATTGTGGAGAAATGGGGATTTGCACAACTTGGTTGTGAAGGGAGGAAGAGATTGATGTATCACCGTAACGTCTCCCATCATATGGATTTTGAGGGGATGGCGGGCTCTGACATGGGGAAGGAGTACATGTGCAGGTGTGCCAGTGCTGTTTCATTTTGTCCAAAATATATCATTGTACGCAATCTTTAAGGCAGCACATTTGTTCACAAATGTGTCCACTTTGGCTTCCAGGCTGTGCATTTTCCTATGCACAGAGTTTCTTTCCTTCCCTATGGCCGTATGATGTTGTGGAAGGGTTGCCGCTTGTACTGCCTTCCTTTCCTTTCCAATATGTTCTCTTGTCGAAAAGAGAATGTGTTTGGTGTACATGCAGCAGTATATATTACATAATTTATGGTTCTGTTAAGCTTACCTGGTCTCTGCGGAGGCGTTGGGGCACGGTTGCAGCCCTCCCTGGTGTTAGATCTTCCCTTTCTGGCTTTGTCCCCTGCGGATCAGCTATGGGCGGCAACAATTGGTGACACTGCTCCTGCATGGATATGGGAAAACGTGAATGCGCTGGTAGTTGACTGTGGTATCTCACAACCCCTTCTACCCAAGGTGTGATTTCTGTGGGCACGTACCGGCCCATAAGGCTCACCTGATTAATGTTAATGATGAGCTCTCCGTCCTGCTACTTCTGGCAGGGGTGCTTGTTGGTGGAATCTACTTCCTTCACTGATTCCCGAGTAGTAGTCCAGTCCGGTTGCGACTAAGTTCCTCTTTCTGCTTTCTCTCAATGTCTTTTGTCTTTTCCCTTCTTTCTGCTTTCTTTCAATGTCTTGATGGTATTGCTCTCAAAGTGGTTGTTTTGCACTGAATAACCTTTCTCTCTGTTTTCACCCAAATAGGTGGAAATGCGGTCTAACAACGGCTGTGGAGGCACAGGGACGCGGCTGTGCAGAAGATGGATGCAACCGCGTTGCCCTGTAGCAGGTGAGTGATGGTATTAGGAAGGCGCAAGTTTTAATGGCAGTGAGCCCTTAACATAATGTCTGTTAAGTGTCTAATCTTGTCTTTTGCCTTTCTTTTGCAGGTGTGGCGAGTTCGGATGGAGTGCGTCGTGCCGTTGTGCCTAGATGAGTCTCTGCGTTCCGGGGTGTTTGCCGTTGAGCCGTGTTGTCAGGAAGAAGATGTCTGCGCTCCGAAATGTGTGCAGGTGAGCCGCGGTGCCAGGAAGAAGATGTCTGCACTCCGAGAGGTTGCAGGTGAGCCGCGGTGCCAAGAAGAAGCATACGGGTAATAGCAGGGTTCTCCAGTGACAAGCACGGATGAAGATGGCAGGATAGCTCCAGGTAAGTTGAGTCCCAGGCAACGATAAGTGTTACGCTGCACGGAGGTGCAGAATAACGCAAAGCGTGTGCCTTGGGGTTGGGCTGGCTTTTATAGCTGAGCTCTTAAGGCCTCGCCCCCTTAGCAAAGTTCTGCATGCCACACCCTGGCACTCCTAGAAGTTAGGAGATGCATGTGCAGATGCAGATGAAGGTGGAGACCACACCCAGACTAGTTACACAAATGAGAGTTTTTAAGAGTATTCTTGCTCATAAAAAAAGAGTTCCTGTTTATTCTAAGCACTTCTGCTGTCCTTAATGGAAATGTCCTGTTTAAATCCTTCCATGAGCCTGGCACCAAAGGCGCCAGGACTGTGTCCAACCAGGCCCTCCATTTATAAATGTCCCAAAGGGACGTGCATGACCCATGATGCCCCCTGCTCCCTCCACTTGAAGATACCATTCTTGTGATCCTGGGCAAGTGGCCATGACAGCACTCCCCCTCAAGACCACTCTCAAGGGCGATCCTCCTCCCGGCCCTGGCTTGGTGGGGTTATTACGATGGAATTGCCTGACCAATCGAGGGGCATGAACATATTCGCTGGGTTCCCAGGTTCGGTCTTGGGGTCCGTATCCTTTCCAGTCTATTAGGTAACACAGTTTGGATCGAACCACCTTGCAATCCAATAAAGATTTAACTTCGTATTTGGGTTCCCCATTTAACAATTCGTGCTCTGGCGGAGAATCAATCCGTGTATTTTGGTTCATGGGTTTAAGGAGTGAAACATGGAATACCGGGTGGATTTTCATGTGAGATGGTAACTCCAATTTCATGGGGGCGGGGTTGATTATCGCTTTGATAGAATAGGGGACCAGATATCTGGGGCAAAAAGCCAGTGCTTCTTTCAAAGGTATGTGTCTGGATGCTAACCAGGCTTCATGTCCAATCTGGTAATTGGGTTCGATGCCGGTCAACAAACAGTTTTTGTCTATCTTTGGCCTTGTTCAATTGTTCTGTTGCTTCTTCAAGAACTTGAATGATGGATTTGTGTAAGGTTTTTATTGCTGGCATTTCCAACGTGTCCGGTGGATCAAACACCGTGGGTGTCTCCCGTGTAGAGTATAGAATGGGGTTTGTCCAGTGCTTGTATGAACTGAATTATTGTAGGCATACTCGGCTACCCAAAGTATGTCTTTCCAGGAGTTTTCAGAGTGCTGAAGCATACACCTTAAATATTGTTCTAGCGTTTGATTGGTGCACTCGGTTTGTCCATTGGTTTGAGGGTGGTGGCTAGTGGACAACCGGAGGTCGATTTTGGCAATCGCACAACACCTTCTCCAAAAGGCGGAAACAAATTGTGTTGCACGATCCGATATCAAGATTGATGGAAATCCATGTAACCGGACAATTTGTTCCAAAAACACAGTGGCGAGGGTGGATGCAGTTGGAAGTCCTTTCAGACGGATGTAATAGGCCATCTTTGAGAATAAATCTACGATGACTAAGATGGTGTTGTAACCATTGCAGGGAGGAAGGTCCATGATAAAGTCCATTGATAGTGTATGCCAAGGTGCTGAGGGAACCATTAATGGATGTAGTAACCAAGCAGGGTTTTGCTTCTGAGATTTGTGCTGTGCACAAACACCACCGATTGTAACAAATCGGGCAACGCCTTACCTCCAAGTGGGCCACCAATAGTTTTGTTTTACCTTTGCCTGTGTCTTGGCTATTCCAGGGTGTCCTTCCACCAAGGAATCATGGTAGTTTGTGAAGATTTGAGTTCGCAGTTTCTTGTCCTGGATATAAAACCGACTTTGTAAATATGGTAAATTGTTCTCGATGGGGTACCGGTCTCCCTTTAAAAGCCATTCCTGTTGTTTTACCTGATTCATCTGTGACCGTAAACTGTTTTTTAAGTCATCTACACACGTGGTGCACAGAAAAATCACAAGAATGATGATGTTATTTATATAATTTTTACAAGCCCGCACTATGAATTATCCATCTTTTTAAAATCACAGATGCAGTGCCCCTCCCAGTTTCTCCCAAGAGGAAGCCATTTTACGACCGCCCCCCCCAATATAACATTTGCCTGAGTCCAGGACAGGGCTTTGTTCAATTTCCTGCAGTCTGCAGGTACCACTCCCCTAATTCAATCAGAGAGGTGTCATCTCCTTTTGGCAGGGGCAGCAGGATGCAGCCAGGCCTGCGAACACAGCTGCTGAATTCCCTCTTCTGTCGGGGGTAGTTGTCAGGCAGAATCCAGTTTCATTAAGCCAGGCTTCAGCTAAATGTCACTTTTGTTCCCAGTTTTTCTTCATTCAAATCAAACTCACAATGTTTACACGTGCAGCTAGAATGCTGATTCTAAGTTCAAAACTATGACATTTAACAGTACAAACTATGTGACACTCAAAAGTAGGTCACTCATTTAATTTAAACATTTCAATTTTAGTGGTTTTAAATCCAATTTCAGTTAAGCTGCTGACATCCACAGCTCAGCCAGTTTTGTTATAAACATTGTTTTGGGGTCTTCATCTTTCCAGATTTTGTATGCACACAAAACTTCATTCTGCCAGATGTCTGCTGGTGTTCAGTAAGATTTTTGAATATCCTGCAATGTTTGAAATAGGCATTTTGAGCTTGCATTCAGGGAAACAAAGGTGATTTTAAAGTGCTTTTTTAGCCAACCGGCACTGCTGTTTTTCCTTTAGTACACATTTTACTCATGGCACTCCTGGCCCATCATGCTTGCACTGGTGGGTGGCAGGTTAGGCAACCATTTTGGTGTGCGCACAAACTGTGCGGTTTTCCCGGATTCTGGCGCAACTGTGGGCTTTTCCGCCATCTTGGATTTTCTAAGCCCACAGCACCAAATGTTGCAGCTTAATAGTCCAAACGTGGGTCAGGACACCCAACAAGCCCCCCCGCCCGACTGCACTTTGATTTCGAGTCGAGGGGGAGTCGGGTGCAAAGGATGTCTTGATCCACGCGCTGGTATGTCCGCATCATCTTCTTCCAATTCCGTAGATGGCACAGTTCAGCATCTTTTCCTCCATCCAGTTGGATCGATCGGTTCTCCTCGCTGGTCCTGATGGGAATATTGGGCGGTACCCCGGGCCCCTCGGATCTTTGCTCCCGATCCCCGGGTCGTACTACTTGGTCGATGTCCATGGTTTCATCTCTCCTAGGATGATAAAGCAAAGCGGCAATACACATTCCTAGACATTTTTCCACCACTATTAATGGTGTGGCGAACATATACATTTTATACATCCGAATACATTTTGCAGTATTATTTTTAAAAAACAAGATATAACAGGAAATATTGACATTAGGTTACTATATTTTTGGTATGTGGAATATTTTAGGGTTGGAGCTTTTATTGATCTGGGGCGGCCCCCTCTGGGATTCCAGATGATTCCTCCAGTTGTTTCAGAGTGTGCCTAGGATGGCAACACTTTAGCTGATTTATATGGACCCACTTGTCTTCCCCTTCCGCCAGACTACCTTTGGGGATGCGGATCTTATACGCTACTGGGGAGACCTTGTCTATAATTTCAAACAGTCCCTTCCATGTAGGCAAAAACTTTCGCTGTTTGGCCTGCTTTCTTTGGAAATTGTATAAATAAACCCGGTCTCTCACAGTATATTCCTTCCTGGTGGTCTTCAGGTCGTAGTGGGTCTTCATGCTATCAGCTGATCTTTATAGATTCTGCTGAGCATAGGCAAAAGCATGTTGGAGGTGTTTCCTTAAATTCTCCACATACTCATGAGTTGTGGAGGCATTTATCAACGTCTGCTCTTGGGTCCTGTAGAGCAAATGCTGGGGAAGCACCATCTTGCGTCCGGTCATCAACTCAAATGGTGACATTTTAGTTGCAGATGAAGGGGTAGATCTGATGGCCATTAGGACCAGAGGTAGTCGGATATCCCAACTTGGCCCAGAATCTGCCACAAACTTTTTTAAGATGCTCACAATGGTTCGGTTGTATCTCTCCACTGCTCCAGAAGAAGCTGGCCTGTAAGCAATATGTAGCTTCCTTTTGACCCCCAGTATCTCCGACATCTTTGTCATTACTTCACTGGTGTAGTGGCTACCCATGTCTGACTCAATCCTTTGAGGTAGACCAAAACGGGAAAAGATGTGGTTAATCAGCAGGGCAGTTGCTGTTTCTGCCTTGCAGTTTGGGGCCGGGAGACATTCCACCCACTTGGTAAACAAGCATGTGACGGTCAACATGTACTTGTTTACTCTAGATGAGCGAATTACAGGGCCTACGAAGTCGATTTGCAAATCTGACCATGGCAGTGTCACCCCCCTCTTTTGGAGAGGTGCCCAGTGTGTGAGGGATGTTGGCTGAAATTGTGCACCCACGAGACACCCCTTCAAGTATTGGTTGAGGTCCTGGCCCATATGTGGCCAGTATGCAATCTCTCTTAAGATTTCAAGTGTTGTATGAAACCCCCTATGACCAGCGGTGGCCGCATCATGGGCGTGACTTAACATCAGGCTTCGGAATAAGGTAGGAACCACCCACTGATCATGGCCAGCTTGGGATTTCCTTGCCAACAAACCGTCTTGGATTCGGAACCTTTTTGGACATTTCATCAACACTCTTAGGTCCTCTTTCCCAATGTAATCGGTATCCGTCAGGGGAAAGTTCTCAGGGTCCTCTATGTGTTGGTAAAACTTACCAATTATTGGGTCCCCCTTCTGAGCTGTAATCAAATCAGCATCAGGGGTCTCCTTACTCCATTGTGCAGTTGAAAGATCACTGTGAGCATTTGTCTGGGACCTAGTGATAGCAGTCACCTGGATTTCCCCCAACAGGTACTCAATCTCTATTAGATCCCCTTGGATGGCCCCGGTTTTGGCCAGCTGATCAGCTAAGTCATTTCCAGTTTTGTCTGGTCCCTCTACTTTGGAATGACCCTTGATCTTCTTTAAGTAGATGGTCATCCCATTCGAGGTGACCAGATCATCAATGTTTTGAATTAACTTCCCATGTTTCAAAGGTTTGCTATTAGCAGATAGCATGCCTCTGGTTTTCCAGTTAACCAGGTGCTCCACGAACCCGTTCCGTACATAATCCGAATCTGTGATTATGACCAGTTCGTGGAGTTGATGTTGGACGGCAGTGAGTATGGCCTGATGCACAGCCATCAATTCTGCCACCTGACTACTTTGGGGACCAATTTGGTACCCAGCGGAGGGTTCTGGAAACTCCTTCACCCATGCATTCCCTACGCCGGCCACCAGTTCTTTCTCCCCGTTGTTGTCAACATGGTACGAGCATCCATCCACATAGACAGTGGGCATTCCCTCACACTTGTCTTCTTCAAAGACTTTGTGTGGGGAATTAAGGTATGCCTCCATGTTGTCCTTGATTTTTAGACTTTCGTCCTCGAGACAGTTTTCTCTGGCACAATCATGCAAGTCAGCCAGGCCTTGCGTGAGGGGACTCTTCTTGTTTTTGCCATATCTGATCTCCACAGGAAAGCCTTGCATTGACAGAATCCAGGAAGTAATTCGGGATTTACTCACATTTCCGGCCCAGATTCTGTCACTTTGGAGATATTGCAGAGGCTGGTGTGGAGTCTCCACTATGATGTGTTCCCCCTGAATAAACGGGCGGTAATTCTTCAATGCCCACACCGTTGTCAGGAGTGCCTTCTCACAATCGTTGAATTTTTCCTCCACAGAGGATAAAGTTTTGCTCGCATAGGAGATTACTTTATTGACCTTGTCATGCTTTTGGTATACTACTGCCGTCAAGCACGTATTAGAGAACCCTGTCTCCAGGAAGAACTCCTTGTTTCTGACAGGGTAAGCTAGGTAAGGCACTTGTGAGAGGCTCTCTTGAGTTGTCTTACTGCCTCGGATTGTTCTGGACCCCCTACCCACTTGACCCCCCCTTCAAGAGATGAATAAGGGGTCTGGTGATCTCTGCATAGCCCTCAATGAACTTTGTGCTGTAATTAGTCAGTCCAAGGCGGCTCCTTAGTTCCCGCAGATTTGTGGGATCCTTCAGTTTCTGAAGTGCTTCCACTTTCTTTTCTTGGGGACAGAGACCCTGAGGAGTAATCTCATGCCCCAAGAAATTAACACGGGTTCTACACCACTGTGCTTTCTGAAAGGAAAGTTTTCCTCCGGCGGCCCTCAATTGCGTCAGAACATAACGGATCCCCGCTATGTGTTCCTCCATAGATGAACTTTTAATGAGGACATCATCTACATAAGCCAGCTTACCCCTCGCACCCAGGTCGGGCATGGCCTTATGTAGGAAAATGTTGAATTCATTGCCGGAGTTGAGGTATCCGAAGGGAGTCCGGGTCCATGTGTACTGCTGGCCCCCAAAGGTAAAAGCCAGTTTGTATCGGTCCTCCCTAGTGACAGGCACGGTCCAGTATCCATTGGTCAGGTCTATTGCAGTGAATACCTGTGACCCCTGGATCTGGGCCAGCCCTTGGACAATGTAGGGCAGAGGTCATCGGGAAGTATGGACCCGTTTGTTGAGCTCCCTAAGGTCGGCGCAGAGTCTCCACTGGCCGTTTGGCTTCAATATTCCCAGCACCGGATTATTGAAAGTGCTGTGGACTGGACGGATTATTCCCCGGGACTCAAGGTTCTTAATTATTTCAGTAAGGGACTCCATGGATGCGAGAGGCAAGCGATATTGCTTCACAAACACTGGAGTCATGCCAGGGTCTGTGGGAATTGTTGTTGTGTGGATGTCGGTGCGACCACAGTCATATGAGTCTACCGCAAAGAGATCTTGGAAATCCAAGAAAACTTGTTTCAACTTTTGCTTCTGTTCCAGAGTCACACAGGCATCAGCTAGGTTGACTCTCTCTTCCACCATCTGCCTGAAGCCTGGAAAGACTTCTGGTTTGGCTATCTCAGCGGCCTCCTCCAGCTGGGTGGAGAAGTCCCTGGTCAGAGTGCTGATTTGGACTGGAAGTCACAAGTCACATCTTCCTTACCATAAGGGCAAGAAGTGTACACTAGGTAGTTCCCCCCATGCCGGGTGAAAATCCTGTCTGGTGTTGCATTGTCCTCACTGTCACTGTCAAAACAGTCCTTGGGGATTGGTCCTAACAGTTCATTTCCTAAATCAATGGAGAAATGTCGGTCATCAACCGCCATTCCAATAATGGTACCTGCGGCTAGAGTAATACTCTTTAAGTCGCTGTTATCCACTTCTATTGGAATGGTGTCATGTTCTATGTTGACTAATGGTGTTGGGTTTACCCCCAACTCTTGCTGTTGAAGGAAAGCATTTAGATGAATATAAGCATCAGGGTTTTTCAATTTTTGTCCTCTTTTAACTTTCACTTCCAGGGAAAATTGTCGGGTCCTTTCTGGGATGGTGACTTCCTCTTTAATCTGAATTTCAACTGCATAAGGTAGCAATTGAGCTGACCTAAATGCTTTTTCTGGATCATCAAAGCCCATGGGATTATCCGCTAATCGGGACCAAACCTTGAAGTTTATTAGGTCCAAACTAATGGCAAAGCGATTGAGAATGTCACTGCCTAAAAGGCGGCAGTGACGTCTCGCACGACCCAACAATTATGGACTATGCTCTTGTTGCCAATGGAGATTTTGAGCATACACCTGCTTGGCAGGAGATGCTTCCAATTGGTTGTTTCCAGATCCATTTCCCATTTGTCTATCAGTTTGAATGTGGGAATGGCTGGATCTTTTGGGAGTTGGCGGAACATGGCTTCGCTGATGAAGCTCTTACCGTTGTTCACACACACTCGAGCGAGAACCTTCCCATCATTTAACTGAATAGGGATGAACAACTGCTCTCCAATTTGCTGAATATCGGCCAGGCTCTGAGCTGATTTCACATCTTTCTGGACTATAGGAGTGGGAGTGTCTGATTGTGGATTGGTAAAGAATTTCAGAGTATTTCCTTCCAGTGTGGAATACCACCTTAAACTAGAAGGAAGGTTGATTTTCAGAAATAGAGAGGACCCCCCATCACCAATCTGTTGTCCTACTGCTATTACTGTCACGTGTGGAATTTGGTTGTTCTGGAAGTGAAATTCTACTTGATCAGATTTTTGTTCAACCATGTGGCAGGTGCCATTTAAACTAACATGGTTGACACTATGTTTTAATTTTATTGGTCGGCTAGTCTGGGTCCAGAGGACCTTGTTTATGCAATCTATTAGGGGTGACAACCTTCTCAGGAGGTCATTCCCTAGTGAACAAGGGGTGCCCTCTGGAATCACTACTATGACCGGGTGTTTCACCTTGTGTCGCCCAATTTTGATGTCCAAATCTGCAGTCCCCTCGACGGGAATTTCCTTCCCGTCAAAGTTCTGCAGTTGTCCAGGAAGAGAGGTGAGAGGAATATGGTAATTCTCTCCCCTTCCTGCATTTAGTTCATCAAAGGCCCTTTTGGACAGAAGGGTAGCTTGGGATTCAGTGTCCACCAGTGCCAAAATTGTACCCTGCCCCTGTACTTGTACCGGGGCTTAATATCTTCCCTCCTTCTCCTCAAGGGGGCACAGATAATGCACATTTTTGGACAACTGGTGGGCTAACTTTCTGGTTCTGGACATGGCGAGAGAAGAGATTTGGGCAGAATTCTGTGGAGAGCCTGGGGAATCTGACAGATAAAGTTGGCAACTGGAAATGGTTTCGGGTTCTGCGCCGCCCCCCCCTTTTTGGAGGCAGTCATCAGGATGGGTTTGACCCATGGGATTTTGGTATTGTTGGTTCTGGGATAGAATGATGGGCGGCGACAGCTCAATCCTCACATCTACCCAGTCTATTTATTCGGTTTTAGGTTCCCCTGGTTCCGGTTCTGGGCCGCCCCTGCCTTTTGGGAGGCAGTCACCAGGATGGGTTCGAACCAGGGGTTTTTGGTTTTGTTGGTTCTGGGATAGGATGATGGGCGGCGACAGCTCAATCCCCACATCTACCCAGTATGGATTGGAATCTCTTAGGACCCATTTTTCCTTGGGAGGAGTTCCCCCATCTATGAAGGAGAAGATCATTTTCCCAGGATCCTCTGAGGATCCCTCTCCCTCAAATTGGAAGACCTGTACCTCCTCCACAAAGTGGGTCTGTTTGGGTCCTTTGTTTCTCCTACCTCCTCTCTGCTCCTTGGGTGGCAGACTTTCAGGGGTAGGAGATTTTGTTTCCGGTTCCTGGTTTTCCAGGGGCTGTTTACAAGTTGGGAAGGAAGCTTCCTCCAAGGCTTTACACCCCTCTTCCCCTTGTGCCTCCTCCCTGGGAACCGGTGGGTTATCGGGGTGCTGCCCCGGTCATTGTTCTGGAGCACCAGGTCCAGAGTTTGGGGCATTCTACGGTGGCATGCTCATCTGAGGTTTCTGTTGCGCCCTCAGCATGCGACCCAGATCCCGTGCCATGTTTTGGACCTGGCGCTCAAGTTGTGAAACCCGCTCAGGCTGATACAGGGCTCTATTTTCTCCCCTGGGCTGATCCCCGAAGGGTAGCTATCCCTTCTCTGGTAATACCCTGGGTTGGGAAGATTTGGGTACCCCTCCACCCTTGGCCTCCCCTCTCCCGGATTAGGTTGTCTGGGCTCAGGGAATTGGGGAAAGAAGGATGGATGATTTTGGGACTGGAAATTGGGTGGATACCTGGGAAAAAAGTTCTGCCCAGGATTTGGTGAATTTCTGCCCTCCTGGGGGAAGTTAGGAGGGAAGTTCCCTGGGTCAGGTGCTTGGCTGGATCCCCCCCCCTTGGGCTGGAGGAGTCCACACATAACCCACGATGGGTCGGTTTCCCTTGTAACGGGGACTTACATAATCAGGGGAGCGGGGGACCCCATTTGTGGGACTACCTCCTCGACTCCCTGTCTGTGACTGGCCCGAGGGCCTTCTGGGCTGTGAATTATTTGGCGCAGGCAGGTTTTTAGGCCCCCCATCTCCAAATCTAAAACAGGGGCAACCTTTACCTCTGCCACCTTGGCAGCAGCAGGGGTGCTGTTGGTTTTGGGTTTTTTCTGCGCATTACTTTTATTTTCTATGGGCTTGTGCACCTCATAGATCCGGGTGGCTTGCTCAATGACCCAGTCTAAAGATCTTTTCTCATGAAAATCTCTCACGGGCTGGGTCATTATGTACTTGGGAAGAGCATGGAAAAATGTGTTGATGAATTCTCTGCTGTCCGTGCGCACCCTTCTGGTGGTCTGCGCAAAAGCACGCTTTAATTCTTGCACAAATTCTTGTGGGGCCTGATCCTCCCCACATTGCAAATTGTAGACTGCCTTGCGAGCCTCTTGGGGATTTCTATGTACGGAAAAATGTTTCAAGTTGGCCGCCCTATATGTGGACCATCTTGAATGGTTTTGGTCCTCCAGCCCGCAAAGAAACTGGAGTATTCAGGGGAGAATGTCCATTTGACGTACTGGATGCAACTACTGCTGTCCTTCAAATGGAAAGTCTCCATCATTTGCTCATAGAGCTCCAAGTGTTCCCAAACAGAATACTTGGCGTTCTTATGATAAGGCATGATGACACTACTGATTGCCTTAATCTGTTTTAAGGGGTCCTTAAGCAAGGCCCTTTTCACCTTATTGGCCTTTTTGGTTCAGGTAACCCTGGTCCATTCATCCTCTGATTCAGAAGCACTGCTCCCAGAGGTGCCCGTCTGATCTTCCAGGTTTTCCCGGATTCTGTGAGCCTGGGAATAGCTGGCAGAATGTGGGGACCTGGTCTCCTGTGTCCTGTGACGCTCAGAGGAGTCTTCAGATCCCTCCTTGCTACCAGGATTTGATGGGTACCCCCCCCACTGACCTAACTGGGCAGAGGTTTTCAGGATGCCCTTAGTGGGCCTACTCTCCTGGGGTTCCCCACTAAATTACACTGTACTTAGGTGCCCATACCCGGATGCCCGCCCATCCATTTCTGGGTGGTACTGGCCTATGAGCCCCATCCTTTTGGCTGGATAGTAATCTGCCATCCCTGTGGCCCTGTGCTCATGTGCGCCAGGGGACATGAGGGTGGCAGAGTCCACGGACTGGGAGAGATGAAGGCCTCTGGTACTAGGGCTCCTGAGGTTATGCTCAGGCGTTTCCCTTTCCCAGTGAACCTCATCTCTATCAGACCCTGCTCCCTGTTGCAATGCAAGAGCCTGCGCTTTCAGTTCCTCAGTTAAGGCCTTACTAGACTCTATCAGTCTCTCCTGCATGGCTACCTGTTGCTGGAGCATATCATTGTGCTGACAGAGAGCCTCATTCTCTCTCTGTGCCTCCTGATTGGTCCTGGAGTACTGGGCCAATCTTTGCTGCAGGAGGGTTACCTCCTGAGTCCCATCCCTACTTGCCTGCTCCTTTCTTGCCAGAGCCTCTTCCACCCTCCTGGTATGTTCTAACAAGTTCTGATGCTCTTTTTGGAGGTCACCCAGCCCCTGGAGGGTCAAGTGATTTTCTTCAGTTTTTCTTTTTAAATGGCAGACTTCCTGGCCTAAGATGTCCCTTTCCTGACTAAGAGTCTGCATCTGTGCCGCCAGGTCATCCCTTTGCCTTTGAAAGGCACCAGCTTTCTGGCGCTCCTGATCAAACTCTGCCTGGGTATCCAGGTCTTTCAGGATCAGTTTATTGCTCTCTGCCTTTTCCCTATCTAGGTGGCTTTGCAGGGTGAGTACCTGCTCAGCACATGCCCTATTGAAATCTAATTGTTGCTCCAGCTTTTTCTGGCTCTGCAGTAGGGAGTCCAAACCTTCTTGGTACTCCTTCTGCAAGGCCAGAAATCTGGTATTCTGGTCAGACTTTTCCTGTTGCAGGATAGACATGTCCTCTTTGATTTTAATGAGATACTGTCTGCTCTCATTTTCTGACTCCTGGCTTCTGTGCATCCTCTACTCAGAAGAGACCAGGTCAGATTGGGCCTTCTTTAACGCGATCTGTTGCCTATTTGCCAGATCTTGACCTTCAGCACATTTGTCCTGCATGGCTCCCATATATAGATACAAATATGCCGCTATCCTAACCATCTTGTCTTGTTCATCTTTAGCTTTAGGAGCCATGTATAGTTCACTCAGGGCCACATGTAAGGGACCCTGATCTCTCCAGATATCTAACCCAGTTGCAGTGACCTGTTGTGTGATTGCCTGCAACCACGCATCCTGGCCCTGCTCAGTCCATTCACCTCTCACAGATAGCTTATGTAAGAAGTGCTCTCTGGCTATTTTGATGTCTACCAGTGTCGTCATTCTGGAATTTGAGTTCCTTCCTGACTTACAGAAGTTTTGTATTTTATTTTGCAAAACAGTCCGTTTCCTTAGAGCGTTCCTTTGAGGGGTGCTTTCACAGTGTAAAACAGCGTGTTGATCTAACCGGATATGTATATCCGGTCAGTTGGCACACTGTATTAAGCTGCACAAGTGGTAAATCTAACCCAGAATATCCCGGCTCCGAGCCCCCACTTTGTAAGCGGATTCAATTCAACTCTACAGCTAAGTCAATGCCTAGCCTGGGATGCTGATGGAAGCCCTTATTGATGTATTTTTATGCCCAGTTTGTTTACTCTGGATGACAACCCCTATATAACACCCCTCTCTCAGAATCCCCCTGACCCCGCTGAGCCAAGAAGTAGGTTTGTTTTGCAAATTTAAAAGGTTTATTTGAAAATTAAGCAATATATATCTATCACACTTTTATAGTAAATTAATATTTGATAGCACACTTGTGAAGATGATAGTGATCAACAATGGATAATGTTACAGTGGTACACTCTTTTTGATGGCTTAGAAGTGATATAGAGAGGATGAAGTAGCTGAGAATGCTTTTATGGCTTCAAGGACAATGCAATGATGAATGAAAATGCAGTACAGAAAATACACTTGATATGACTACAACAAAAGCCAATGTAATCACTTTTCTTTGACAATTCACCCCCGCCCCCCTTTATGCAAGGTAAAGAGATGGAAGGAAAGCACACAGTTCTCAGGAATGCAATCAAATATAATTCAGTTCCCCCCCTAGCAAGTTTAGAGGAACACAGGTAGAAGTTTTAAACACAGGCAAGATACTTTGATGTGGTTGTAATTAAGTGAAGAATATGCTGAAAAGGCTTTTAATTCTCTATAGGGGGTTCAGGGTAGGTGATAGCTACTTTGAATCAGTTCAGGCCAGCCCTATCTATGATTCAGGCATGGTTATTAAGTTGAAAACAGATTTCAGGGATGGAAGCAAAAACAAATAATTTTACCTGTGGCTAAAATGAAGCAAAATGTCAAATCGCAGCAATTAAGTTGCGTGCGTCGAGCGCAATTACGGAGGCACTATAAGGGGTAGCAAGTCGGTTTTAGGTTCGTTGGAAAGCTTAGAATCTTAGCTTTAAGACAACAGTTAAAACTCGCTCCTAGCACGGGAGATACGGACGATTTTGTGAAGGTAGTTTTTCGGATTTGAAATTTTAAAGCTCAGAATGACAGATGACAGTTTTCAGTTTTAAAGATGACAGAATGACACAATTCTAGGAGGCCGTTCTAAATAGGTTAAATAGTTTGGATTAGATTATTTTAAACTAAGAGATTGGTTTTGGCACAGTGCTAGCTGGGTACTCACACTAGATTTTGGACAGGAATGCGACTTCGTCACGGATCGGGTCAACCGGTTGGACTGGACTCCTGGCGGTTCTCTCGCCACGAACAATCTCTGCCTGGTTCTGCTCACAGCGATCTGGGTCAGCTCTGCTAGCGGCACTGCACAGCGGTCTGGATCTCTGGTTCTGACAAAAGTTCTTGGCACTGCACGGCGGTCTGGTCTCTGGTTCCGGGTACAGCTCTGCTTTCTCGGTGTTTCTGGCACAGGGTTTTAGCCAGAATCAGGCAGCTCAGCCCGGCTGTCTGAATAGTTTGGTTTGGTTGCTAGGTTTTGAAGGCCTGCTGATAGGAGTTCAGCTGTTGGGTTCTAGAGTTCTTGGAGTTTCTGGATGTGAAGTCTGAAATCAGGATGTGGAGTTGTCTGTCAAAATGCTCCGCAGAAAGTGAAAAAGAAAAAACCTATCTGGCTTCCAGTGGCTCTTTTTATGTGTTTAGAAAGTGGGAGGGTCGGCTCATCTTCTATGCCCAACCCTCTCAACTTATCAATGGCCAGTTCCTCCTCTCTCCCTTGATTGGGGGAACTGGGTTGTGAGTCAGAGTGATGAGGTAGGTTTATGGTCAGAGGATCCTCCCCTTGTCAAATTGCACACAAATCTATTTCTGATCCAAATACATATTTATCTATGTACCATTTTTCTAATATTAAACATCCAGTTAACATATTTTCTGTAGCACCAAACCATCTGATCCGTGTCTTTGTAAGATGTCGTGTCCACTTATGACGGAATTCTCCCCTTTTCATCCAGATAACGACCTCTAAACCTTTCCAGATTTTACACAAATGTGCACCAGGGATATGGGTTTCAGATGATAAAGTGTCAGATTTTTAACATCATGCATTTGGAGTAACAAGCTTTTTTCCGCTACTATCCCCAAGAACATACCACAGGCTCCTAACACCTCTTAAAATGTGCACAGAAAAATCACAAGAATGATGATGTTATTTATATAATGTTTACAAGTCCGCACTATGAATTATCCATCTTTTTAAAATCATGCTCTGGCCCCAAAGGGTGTGGTTTTCCAAAGCATATGGTGGAATTTCTGGTTTATCCACTTCCCCCAAGCTCAGCTTGCTCACAGATGCAGTGCCCCTCCCAGTTTCTCCCAAGAGGAAGCCATTTTACGAGCGCCCCCCCCCCCCCCCCCAATATAACATTTGCCTGAGTCCAGGACAGGGCTTTGTTCAATTTCCTGCAGTCTGCAGGTACCACTCCCCTAATTCAATCAGAGAGGTGTCATCTCCTTTTGGCAGGGGCAGCATGATGCAGCCAGGCCTGGGAACACAGCTGCTGAATTCCCTCTCCTGTCGGGGGTAGTTGTCAGGCAGAATCCAGTTTCATTAAACCAGGATTCAGCTAAATGTCACTTTTTTTCCCAGTTTTTCTTCATTCAAATCAAACTCACAATTTTTACACATGCAGCTAGAATGCTGATTCTAAGTTCAAAACTATGACATTTAACAGTACAAAGTATGTGACACTCAAAAGTAGGTCACTCATTTAATTTAAACATTTCGATTTTAGTGGTTTTAAATCCAATTTCAGTTAAGCTGCTGACATCCACAGCTCAGCCAGTTTTGTTATAAACATTGTTTTGGGCTCTTCATTTTTCCAGATTTTGTATGCACACAAAACTTCATTCTGCCAGATGTCTGCTGGTGTTCAGTAAGATGTTTGAATATCCTGCAATGTTTGAAATAGGCATTTTGAGCTTGCATGCAAGGAAACAAAGGTGATTTTAAAGCGCTTTTTTAGCCAACCGGCACTGCTGTTTTTCCTTTGGCACACATTTCACTCATGGCACTCCTGGCCCATCATGCTTGCGCTGGTGGGTGGCAGGTTAGGCAACCATTTTGGTGTGCGCACAAACTGCGCGGTTTTCCCGGATTCTGGCGCAACTGTGGGCTTTTCCGCCATCTTGGATTTTCTAAACCCACGGCACCAAATGTTGCAGCTTAATAGTCCAAACGTGGGTCAGGACACCCAACACCATGTGTCGTGCCCCAAGGAGTTAATGTCTCCATGCCTTAAATCCAGCTTTGATTGCAAGCAGTTCCTTATCTGTGATTGCGTAGTTTAGTACAGGAGCCTAGAATTTGCGGGACCAGAATGCGACGGGATGTCCTGTTTCCGGGTCTCTTTGAGATATCACCGCTCTCATGGCTATGTTTGAAGCGTTGGTTTCTACTGCGTTTAGTAGGTCTGGACGGGGGTGTCGAAGAGCATGTGCTGTGGTAAACACTGATTTCAATTTCTTGAAGGCTTCTTCAGCTTCTGTGGACCAATGGAATTTCTTGTTCTTATTTAGCAATGAAGTGATTGGGTGAACAATTTTCGAGAACCCAGGAATTAATCGACGGTAGAAATTAGCGAAGCCGAGCATACTTTGTACTCCTTTCATAGAAGTTGGTGAGGGCCACTGGAGGATTGCGTCAACTTTCCATGTGTCCATATGCACTCCCTGCGGTGTGAGCATGAAACCAAGAAATTCGACTTTGGTCACATGGAAGAAACATTTTTCCAGTTAAGCATATAATTGGTGCTGTCGAAGCTTTTGGGGCACGGTTGCAGCCTTCCCTGGTGTTAGATCTTCCCTTTCTGTCTTCGTCCCCTGCGGATCAGCTATTGGCGGTGACAATTGGTGGCACTGCTCCTGCATGGATATGGGAAAACGTGAATGCGCTGGTAGGTGACTGTGGTATCTCACAACCCCTTCTACCCAAGGTGCGATTTCTGTGGGCAAGTACCGGCCCATAAGGCTCACCTGATTAATGTTAATGATGAGCTCTCCGCCCTGCTACTTCTGGCAGGGGTGCTTGTTGGTGGAATCTAGTTCCTTCACTGATTCCCGAGTAGTAGTCCAGTCCGGCTGCGACTAAGTTCCTCTTTCTGCTTTCTCTCAATGGGCCTCATTCCGAGTTTGGAGCTAACCATGGAGTAATTAGCTCCATGGTTGCCTCCGAAACCGTCCCAAATCCGGCATGGTGAATGGAGTAATTACCGGTCCATTCCAGGGTTGGAGGGACCGGTAATTTCCCATTCACCTTTTGCCCTACCCCATTCCCATTTCTGCCCCATAGGGCTCAATGGGAATGGGGAAGGAGGTAATTACGGCACCATAAATTACGGTACTGTAATTACCTCTGAGGTACCTTTGCGGGTCCCGTACTTAACTCCTGCTAAAAGCAGGAGGTAAGGAAGGACCCGCAAAGGGAACTCGGAATACAGAGGTAAGGGATTACCGGCATCAGCACCCTTACCGGTGCCGGTAATCCCTTACCTCCAACCTCGTAATGACCCCCAATGTCTTTTGTCTTTTCCCCTCTCTCTGCTTTGTCTTTGCTTGTTCCCTTCTTTCTGCTTTCTTTCAATGTCTTGATGGTATTGCTTTCAAAGTGGTTGTTTTGCACTGAATAACCTTTCTCTCTGTTTTCTCCCAAATAGGTGGAAATGCAGTCTAACAACGGCTGTGGAGGCACGGGGCGCGGCTGAGCGGAAGATGGATGCGACCGCGTTGCCCAGCAGCAGGTGAGTGATGGTATTAGGAAGGCGCAAGTTTTAATGGCAGCAAGTCCTTAACGTAATGTCTGTTAAGTGTCTAACCTTGTCTTTTGCCTTTCTTTGGCAGGTGTGGTGAGTTCGGATGGAGTGTGTTGTGCCATGGTGCCTAGATGAGTCTCTGCGTTCCGGGGTGTTTGCCGTTGAGCCGTGTTGTCAGGAAGAAGATGTCTGCGCTCCGAGATGTGTGCAGGTGAGCCGCGGTGCCAGGAAGAAGATGTCTGGGCTTCGAGAGGTTGCAGGTGAGCCGCGGTGCCGGAGGAAATGGCCTGCTTTCCCACAATATAGACAAAGTTGTTGTTGACTTCTTTTTTCTGTTCTGCCTTGGTTAGCGGACTCCGTAACCCACCGATTTGCAATGGTTCAGAGTGTTCATGTGTTTTGGTGTGGGTCTCGCAGGGTTGCACAAAAACGGTCCTCCCTTCTGATCTGGCTCAATCCATTTTCCTATTCTGCAACCTATGGTCAAGTTGCACTGTGAGGTCTATGTAGTCTGCACACCCCTCAGGTGGGTTCACAACTTGCGCCAACACATCCTTAAGTTCCCCACGTAGCCCTCGATAAAAGAGTGTAGTTCTTTTCTCTTCTGGCCAGTTGGTTTGAGCTACGAGACAATTGAAAGATGCAATGTAGATTAATAGACCTTGATTTCCCTGTCTGAGTGACAGTAGTTCGTTGTCCAGAGCTTGTCACTGAGCATTTCGGGCAAACAATTTCTGCATTTCGTGTTGGAAACCCCCAAAGTTCCGAAGCAGAGGACCATCTTGGGTTACTAATGGTATTGACCAGTCCGCCGCATTACCCCCTAGATATGAAAGTACAAATGCCACTTTGGCTTGATCATTGGGGAAGGCTCCCGGTCTGCATAAGAAATGTAGATGACATTGGTTCATGAAGATGGCGAACTTGTTTTGGTCGCTGTTGAAGCGTTCAGGCGGGGCTAAGGGCACTGCCCCTGGAAGGACTACCTGAACCGGTGTGGATTGTTGTGGTGGATCAGCGTGGCTTATCCCAGGCAAGGCAACCTGTCCTGCTTGTGCCTGCAGCACCTGCCTTGCTATATCATCAGTCTTCTCGGGAGTTACGATAAGATCCCGCCTTAATGCACTGGTTTCTTGTTGTGAGGCATGTACTTCAGTCCGTAATTCCCCTAGTAGTTGGGCCAACAGATCTGTCTCAGAGGTTTTCATAACGCCCAGGCAGAGAGTTGTTGAGGCTTTGCGTTCTGTTACACTCACCTGGTCTCTGCGGAGGCATTGGGGCACGGTTGCAGCCCTCCCTGGTGTTAGATCTTCCCTTTCTGGCTTCATCCCCTGCGGATCAGCTATGGGTGGCAACAATTGGTGGCACTGATCCTGCGTGGATATGGGAAAATGTGAATGAGCTGGTAGGTAACTGTGGTATCTCCCGACCCCTTCTACCCAAGGTGCGATTTCTGTGGGCACGTACTGGCCCATAAGGCTCACCTGATTAATGTTAATGATAAGCTCTCCGTCCTGCTACTTCTGGCAGGGGCGCTTGTTGGTGGAATCTAGCTCCTTCACTGATTCCCGAGTATTAGTCCAGTCCGGCTGCGACTAAGTTCCTCTTTCTGCTTTCTCTCAATGTCTTTTGTCTTTTCCCCTCTTTCTGCTTTCTTTCAATGTCTTTGCCTTTTCCCTTCTTTCTGCTTTCTTTCAATGTCTTGAAGGGTCTCTGGTCAAAGGATCGAATACAAAGGGTCGACAGGTCAAAGGATCGACACCAAAGGGTCGACAGGTCAAAGGATCGAATTTTTTTTTTAAAATATATTTTTTGTTTCGGTTTTCGTTTAGGGAAAAAAAGTGTTTTTTACCCAAAAAAAGGGGGTTGGGCGGGGGACCCCCCCAAAAAAAGAAAAAGTAAAAAAAAAATAAAACAAAAAAAAATTCAATCCTTTGGTTTTCGACCCTTTGGTGTCGATCCTTTGACCATTCGATCCTTTTACTGTCGATCCTATAACTGGCAACCGTCTTGATGTTATTGCTCTCAATGTGGTTGTTTTGCACTGAATAACCTTTCTCTCTGTTTTCTCCCAAATAGGTGGAAATGCGGTCTAACAACGGCTGTGGAGGCGCAGAGTGCGGCTGAGTGGAAGATGGATGCGACAGCGATGCCCAGCAGCCGGTGAGTGATGGTATTAGGAAGGCGCAAGGTTTTAATGGCAGCAAGCCCTTAATGTAATGTCTGTTAAGTGTCTAACCTTGTCTTTTGCCTTTCTTTTGCAGGTGCGGCCAGTTCAGATGGAGTGCGTCATGCCGCGGTGCCTAGATGATGCTGTCTGCATTGCGGGGTGTTTGACGGTGAGCCGCGTTGTCAGGAAGAAGATGTCTGCGCTCCAAGATGTGTGCCGGTGTGCCGCGGTGCCAGGAAGAAGATGTCTGCGCTCTGAGATGTTGCAGGTGAGCCACGGTGCCAAGAAGAAGCATACGATAAGAGCAGGGTTCTCCAGTGACAAGCACGGATGAAGATGGCAGGATAGCTCCAGGTAAGATGAGTCCCAGGCGACGGTGAGCGTTACGCTGCACGGAGGTGCAGAATAACGCGAAGCGTGTGCCTTGGGGTTGGGCTGGCTTTCATAGGTGAGCTCTTAAGGCCACGCCCCCTTTGCAAAGTTCTGCATGCCACACCTTGCCACTCCTAGAAGTTAGAATATGCACGTGCAGATGAAGATGGAGACAACACCCGGACTAGTTACACAAATGAGAGTTCTTAAGAGTATTCTTGCTTATAAAAAAAGACTTTCTGTTTATTCTAAGCACTTCTGCTGTCCATAATGGAAATGTCCTGTTTAAATCCTTCCTTGAGCATGGCGCCAGAGGCGCCAGGACTGTGTCCAACCAGGCCCTCCATGTATAAATGTCCCAAAGGGACGTGCGTGACCCATGATGCCCCCTGCTCCCTGCACTTGATGGTACCATTCTTGTGATCCTGGGCAAGTGGCCATGACAGGTTCACACTACTGTGCGTACCAATGGGGTTACTATATTAAGTCACTGCGTCATGAGGGAAATGTTCTTCCTGCCACTCTAAGGTGTTTGCCATTGCTGCGTTACAACAAAGACATGTTATGCTTCTGTAATATTTTATACTGCAGTACCTGTGCAATTATTAGACAATGTTTAGGGTCCTTACTACATTGTAGTGATGTTCTGGTCTTACTACTTTGCAGTCCTTACTCTAGCCGTTCGTTCTTTGTTCCCATTTACAATAGCAGTGCAGTAAGATTGTTGAAGGCAGACGTCACTTCTGTTGTTGATGGATTCCATTATGGTCTACTCCCTTTTCCTGTGTCCTGTTTGCTTCATAAGTACACAATTTGAAAACCTACTCTATTTTCCCTTGCAATTCCTGTACATGGTGCTGTTTGTATATGTTGTTTGAGTTTGGTGATTGGTACCACTATGTAAGAGAGCACCTGTCTTCCTGAGCAGGTTGGATGCCAATCGATCTCCGGAAACAGATGCATAGTCCGCTACTGTTGTCCTCATTAACATGGTCCCAGCAGTTTCACTATGTTGCACCATACATCTTTACAAATGAAGGCTAGCCTACTAAAAACCAATGAAATTCACTGACAAAAAACGTTTTTAAAGGGACGTTATGGTTAAGTTGCACTAGTAAAAAACTATGCAATTCAATGGACAAACGTTACAGGGACGTTATGGTTAGAGGTAAAACCGAAAACCCCATAAATTCACCAGTTATGGTAAGCTAAGCAATCATAACTTGCGCCACCACTGTGCACTGCAAGAACTACCACCCATGACATCAAAGATGACATCACAAATGTCATTGATGACATTACTGATGACTTCACATGTGCATTTGGTTTTCATAACAGCCTCCACAAGGGATTTTCATTATAATGTTGGCAGAAAAGTATCAGAGATCATTGGAAGAACTATCATGTGACAAATAGTTAATTAAGCAATGCATTGCTACAAACACCATTGAATTACTGACTTCTTTCCAGTACATGACCAAACTCATTTACAAACGTAGGCATTTTCTGTAGCATGCGCCATAGAGGTGCACTATTCAAAATCTTCCCATGTTGAATAGTAAAATAATGAATGCTTTCATTTCAGAGTTTTGCGTACTGTGAAACATGTAATAAGTACCTAACAATGCTTCAATTACTGTATGATTGTACTACCACACACAAAACATAAAGAGACCACAATGCATACAAATCCGAGCATACACAGGGAAAGTAAAGTAAGCAAAATAGCAGCAGTGTTACCAGAAAGTGTTCATAACGTAACTAATTACATTCATGCACAGAAATGATTGCTGTGTTTCAGGCTTGCTTCTTCCCCTATGTATATGTATCACATGATGTGACTGAACCCTAAGGAAAGTAGTGTAAGAACATATGAGAAGGGTAAGGTCTCCAAATAACATACCTTTTGCATTTTTAGTTCCTGACTGTCAGTGAAGATAACCACCTGGCCTAGATATGTCAGTGAACAAAAAAAAAAGAGGGAGCCAGACATGTGATGTCATCAGGGATGTCATCAATGACATTTGTGATGTCATCTTTGATGTCATGGGTGATAGTTCTTGCAGTGCACAGTGGTGGCGCGAGTTATGGTTGCTTAGCTTACCACGGCCCTCATTACGACCCTGGCAGTAAGGAACAGCCATTACTGGCATGGCGCAATTAACGTGTCTGTGCTGGCCAGAGACCGCTAAAAGCGGCACATTACGACTTTTTGGGCACGAGCATTGCGCCATGCCGGTAATGTAATCACCGCCATGCCGCTAAAGGAGTAAAAACCCCACTTACCGGCATCGTATGCCATGCAAATAGCACCTCCGCCACTCTAGCCATTGATATTACCGGTCACCGCTAATAGCGGTGACCGAAAATAGTGGGAACCGCTGTGCACAGTGGTGGCGCGAGTTATGGTTGCTTAGCTTACCACGGCCCTCATTACGACCCTGGCAGTAAGGAACAGCCATTACTGGCATGGCGCAATTAACGTGTCTGTGCTGGCCAGAGACCGCTAAAAGCGGCACATTACGACTTCTTGGGCACGACCATTGCGCCATGCCGGTAATGTAATAACCGCCATGCCGCTAAAGGACGTAAAACCCCACTTACCGGCATCGTATGCCATGCAAATAGCACCTCCGCCACTCTAGCCATTGATATTACCTAGTGGGAACCGCTATTAGCGGCGACCGCAAATAAGCGGAATCCGGAAGTTGCGTCACCGCACAGGAACGGGAAAGAGCACGGCGCCCATCTTAAAAAACACAATCCATTGCCATCCTCTGAAACCAGTGGACACCTGACCCCTACAACCTCCACAAACCTTCTCCAACACCCATTCCACATCATAATGCCTAAAGTTTTGAAAAAGACCGGAGATCGGCTGCGGCAGGAGCGCTTTTCTAGGGAGGAGTTAAATATGTTGGCTGAAACCCTACAAGAGCATGCCGATGTAGTCTTTTCAACGGAGATGATCAGACCGGCACTGATGAGAAAGAAGGCCATATGGGCCATGGTAGCCTAGAGGGTCAGTGCAGTCGGCACAACACCCCGCAATGCCAGACAATGCAGAAAAAGGTGGGACGATCTACATCTCCGCGTCAGGAGTATACTGGCGGCCAATAGGAATCTGGGCATGGCGACTGGCGGAGGAGCTGAGTCGCCCATCAAACTGCAGCCGTGGGAGGAGATATGTGCCGCAACCATAGGCACAGAGAGCATAGAGGGGGTCGGAGATATGGAGAGAAGAGCCCCGACATCAGGCGACGCAGGTAGGTGCCTTAAATCCAGCTATGCAAAACTCAACACAATGAAGTCCAGAAGTTTGTGAAGTGCAATGATGCCTAACAGAGTCCACACGACACATTAGCACAAGACTGCCTACAGGCAGTGCTGACCTCCACCTTGTACACATGCATTATGCACACCCTTTCTGTAGCCACCCACATGCCTCCATGCTTCTACCACCTAAGAGGGAGACAACCTGTATATCACTGCCTCCAATGTGCACCATCTAGTAATCAAAATGAATGCAGCCATCACAATGCCTGCTCAATGTCCGCAGACCCATCACTAACCCTTTCCCTCCTTTGGTCCACCACAGGCTCTCATTCGGACAGTGCCGATGAGGACACAGGCACTACACCTGCCAAGAAGCCCAGGCCCGAAGACCCAAAACACCGTCCCTCCACCTCTGGTGCAAAAAGCAAACCCCCACAGCAGCCAAAATTCCACAGCACATCACAGGCCACGGCACTGATGTGCAGCAAGTCAAGCACTACGGCACCACCGACTACAACCATCCGCCCAGTGGTGTCTACTGAAGGCACTGGGTCCGCAGGAAGCAGCACCATTGGTGAGACTGCCGCCACCGCAGCTAGCTCAGACAATGATGAAGGGGATGTCGATGTTGTCGTGGGTCCCCCCACTGGCCCCCTGCATTCCCCCTACCTGTCCCTGTGCAGCCAGCATGACAATGGCATACAGGAGCAATCTCCTGAAAATACCTGGCCGGCCACTCCATGCCCATTGGCAGATGTGCAGGGGGGGAGCAGCACAATAGACACGCCAGAGCCATCATCAACAGGCCACAAAACCCAGGAGTCGATGCATGAAATTATCACGCGGCAACAACAGCTAAGCTCCCTCTTGATACAGCATGTCGCAGAATGCGCCAGCACATGGGGGGAAATGCGCGAATGTGCTGAAACTGTAAAGGCTGCCATAGAGTCCACCTCTAAGGACATTTGTGCTGAACTGGCCGCGGTGCGGCACATACTTTCTGAGCTTGTCCAGACAATGAGGGACATGCGTCCCTGTGAGCAGCCCAGTTCCTCCTCGGCTGCCAGTTCTACCCAAACCAGCCCCGTCCGCAGATTGGGCAGGAACCTGCGCCGTACAGACAGGGGTGCACCAGGTGCCGGGAGAGGGGGGTGGCAATAGAGGCGGCCACGTAGACC
Organism: Ambystoma mexicanum; assembly: GCF_040938575.1. Lineage (NCBI taxonomy): Eukaryota > Metazoa > Chordata > Amphibia > Caudata > Ambystomatidae > Ambystoma > Ambystoma mexicanum. The sequence goes on from NC_090940.1 coordinate 436,244,505, forward strand.
GATGCCACATGATGCACTTGAGCACAGACATCCACACCATGTTAAGGGGAGTTGAGGGGGGAGGGAGGAGTGGGTGTGTTGGGGAGTTGAGGGGGGAGGGGAGTGGGTGTGTTGGGGAGTTGAGGGGGGAGTGGGTGTGTTGGGGAGTTGAGGGGGGAGGGTGGAGTGGGTGTGTTGGGGAGTTGAGGGGGTAGGGGGGAGTGGGTGTGTTCACTTATATTTACTATTTCAATACACATTTTGGCTATGCACGAATCACTTGTGTGGACATTCCTCATTGCGTACGTGTGTTTAATTGGTGAACAGTGTACAGTGTGCATGTCACAGACACAACCAGTGCCCCAAATGCCATCTCCATGTGACACCCCCCCATACTTGTGTGCTAGTAGATTATTTTGATCAGAGTCCGACGCATGTCACGTCCATCCTGTGCATCGCGTACTTCCTGGGGTGCTGTACCATCCCCACCCTCCTCATCTTCTTCGTCAGGTGGTTGCTGTTCTGCGTCAGGGGCAGGGGCACATTCCGTCTGATGCACATATTGTTTAGCATCACACATGCCACGACAATTTTTGCCACCTTCTCATGGCAGTACAGGAGTGACCCACCAGACCTGCTGAGGCTGCGAAACCGTGCCTTTAAGAGGGCAAATGTCTGCTCAAACACCACACGGGTTCGTGTATGGCCACAATTATAGTCCTCCTCTAGCCTGTTCTGTGGGTTCTGGACTGTGGTAAGGAGACACCGCTTCAAAGGATAGCCTGCATCACCTGCATGTGGGCAACAATGTATGTGTAAGTTAACTCATCATGTTTAACCTTATTGAGTGATACCATGGCATGTATTTGTTTCTTCATCTCAAGGCCATTTCCATGCATGGATGGAGTCACACGATGTGAGTGCTATGTGTGTATTCCTCATATGGACTGTTTTGCATGCCATCGACTAGTGTGCGCTAGGGGGTCCAGTTACTTGTGAGTGCACATGCACTGTGTTAGTCCACAACGGTTATTTCTGTGATCTTGCAGATGTCCACTCATTTGTATGCTTTCATCCTGGCAATGGTGATGTCAGCCTCATGATGCTATCACTATGCACAACAAATGGTGTCATGCAATGTAGTTGGGCATCTGTGTCAGTGTAGTGGTGTATCGATGTATTTGACCCTCATGTGACTCCTGTATGCGCAGTGATGAGGGACTGGCCTTTCTGTTCATGGTGTTTTCTGGTGTGTATTGGCTATAGTCGTTGCTTGTAGCTGTATTTTGTTGAGGGAGATGCGGTCTGATTTCGGACAGTGCACATGCAGATGTCTGTGGGATGGTTGGAACACTGCTTCATTCGCATGGTAGGGCTGCTTACATCTTGCATTATGTGGTTAGGTGTCAAGTCCAGTCTGGGCTGCTTTTGGGGTATGAGCTTGCTCCATTTACTCTGGCACTCGCAGCTAGGTGAAGTATGCATCTCTCCCCCCCATCTCAGCCAGGTGAAGTATGCATGTATGCCTCAATCACCTACCCACATCACATTTCCATGAGCCTAACATGCGACTCACCGATTAGCCAGGATCTCTGCCCTGCATGTCGCTCCATGTAGCGTTGAATCGTGAAGTTCCGCAGGACCATTGAATCATGGGTTGATCTGGGGAATAGGGCACAACATTGTGTGATGATGTAGTTCGAGTCACATACCATTTGCACGTTGATTGAGTGGTATAGTTTACGGTTGCGGTAAGCTACCTCCATGGCATGTGGAGCCACAAATTCAATATGGGTGCAGTTAATGGCGCCAATGCAACCAGGTATGCCGGCAAGTGAATGGAAACCAACTTTGGTGTTTGAGATCTCCTGGGCAGACCGTGGTAAGGAAATGTGTTTGTCTGTGTGCTTGAGGAGGGATCAGGCACTTGGTTCAGCGTAAGTGAGGGTAATGGTTGTGAAATGCCATGCAGTTGCCCGACTGTGTGTTGGTAGGGGCCTGTGGCCAGGAAGTGGAGCACAGACACTACCTTCAGTAGGGGCAGTGCCTTAAGTGGCACTACAAATCGAGCCGGGGCCCATCGAGGGGGCGTGGCCTAACAACGGGGGCCTTGATGGGCCGTTAGGCCGCGCCCCCTTGACGAGCCCCGGCTCAATGGGCTACTGGCACCCCTGCCAGGCAGCCTTTTGTAGAGATTTGCACCCTCTCCCCTTTGGGGGAGAGGGTGCTGATCTCTGCATTTCTATTCTATAGGCTTGCCTGGCAGGGGACAGCGCCTCTCCTATTCAGCCTTAATGGTGGCGCTGCCCCTCGCCAGCTGGGGAGGGGCAGCGTCACTATTAAGACTGAAAGGGTGAGGCCACTGGAAGCAGAGGCCTTTTTCCTAAAGACTGAAACTCCCGAGAATCCACGGGAGCTTCAGTATTTAGAAAGCAAGGCCTCTGCTTCCAGCGGCCACACGTTTTCTCCATAATGGTGGCGCCGGCCCACGTGCATCCCATGATTAAAGGGATGCCTCGCAGGTGCGGCGCCACCATTATGGCTGAAAGGCATTTTTTTCTGAAGCCCGAAGCTCTCGCATACGAGCGAGAGCTTCAGGCTGTAGAAAAAAATGCTTTTTCCTGTAGTGGCCGGGGCTGACAGGGGAGATTAGTGGGCCCCGGCAGGGCCCCGCCTCAAAACGAAATTTCGGAGACTGCCGGGGCCCAGCCCCGGCAGGCCCCGGCCCACTTAAAGCCCTGAGTAGGGGTGGGATGGCGGTGCGTGTTTCAATGAGGCTGACTATGTCGTCATGTATCATTTCCACAATGGTGGTGATGGTGTCCCGGTCCAGGGGGGACAGGGTGTGGATCTGGTCAGCGGTTAGGTTGAATGGACTGGTACAGATGTGTGGAATTGGGGGGTGCCTGCATGGTGGCACTGGCTGTACTGGTGGGGCATGCTGGCCCTGTCTTGCCCTACTTCTCCTCCTGCGTCTCCTCTGTGCTGCCTGTTGTTGTACTTCTTGTAGTTGTTGTGGCACTTCCACTGCAATCAGGTCCTGCAGCCCCGGCATTGCTAGTGGTGTTGGAATCATTGTGGAGTGTAACTGTGTGTGGGAAGGGGTGGGGTGTGCTCCTTTTGTGCTTGCCCAGTCTGTATTGACTCCACCTGTGCTGCTTGTGTGCACCTGTTGCAGCTGGGAACACTGCACATGGCCATTTACGGTTGGTCCGAGATGGCGTTATTAACGCCATGGCGGTAAGGTACTTTACGGCCTTCACAAAGGCATTATTTCCATTTCCGCGTGACTCATAATGTTCACACCTTAGCGCCATGGCGGTATTTCCGGCATAGGAGTCGTGGGCCCGCGCCCTTGGCGCTTTTAACGGCACTGTTGATTACGGTGCCGCTATTAGCGCTATCTCGGGTCATAATCGGCCCTAGTGGTAAGCGATGCCAGTAATCCTTTACCGGCATAGTTTTTCACTTACCGCCAGGGTCGTACTGAGGGCCCATAACCGGCGAATTTCTGGGGGTTTTCGGTTTTACCTGTAAAAATAACGTCACTGTAACAACGTTTGTCCATTGAATTGCATGGGTTTTTACTAGTGCAACTTAACCATAACGTCCCTTCAACGTTTTTTGTCAGTGTTTATATATATGTGTAGTTATGGTTAAGTTGCTAATCCCATAGGAAGAACACTTTTTAGGCGGCTTATAACTTTGCTCCATCTGGACGAATCCCCACCAAACTTTGCAATAAAAGTATATGGCCCACTCTGAATTTCTATTACAAAGTTTGGTGTGATTTGGACCGGGGGGGCAAAGTTATAGGGGGGACCCAAAATTTCATTTTTTCCCATAGACTGAATGGGGAAAAAACTTTGCTCACGCCTACAGCCCAAACCGATGGACGTATTTTCACCAAATGTGCGTCAGGAGCGGCGGCTTGGTCCTGAAAGCGTGCTTTTGTAAATTGGGTGAAAATCCATCCAGTATTTTTTTTAAAAAGACCAAAAAGTAGGTCAGAAAAAATTAGTGCTATCTATGTCCGCTCCGCGGACACACTTCCCTGTTCACTACGCGGACAGGACACAGATTGGCTAATCGCCTTGCATCATGTCCACAGACATGTGACGTGTTCGCTGATTAGCTGGAATGAAGTGTGAGGTGCGTTGTATTGTTCCGATGCACCAGCCATCTTGGATACACAGACAGCGCGGCGGCAAACGGGGGAAAAATAAAACTTCGGGAAGTGTGTTGGTGTGCAAGTGTGCTTGGGGAGAGTGGGGGAGTAAGAGATGGGTCAAATGCTGTATTTGTTTAGGTGACAGGCACACCTGATGTGTTCGTCATGTCCGCGGTCACCACGGCTGTCCGCGGACATAAAAAATGCAATGCAGAAGCCCATATAGCCAGTTAAAATGTTTGATTCTATGGGTGTGATATGGGTGTGATATGCTGCGGTGGTTGTGGCCAGGGCCTAGAGTCTTGAGTGCATGGCCGAAGGCAGTAGGCCATGCACCCAAGACTCTAGGCCCTGGCCACAACCACCGCAGCATATCACAACCATAGATCACACCCATAGAATCGAATATCTATCAAATATTTGCAAATCTACAGTTTGTGTACTGTTTGATTTGTATAGTTTGTATGTGAAGTTTTGGCTCGTTATGTCATTAAGATTGTAGAGTTTCGTAACAAGCACTGCAGTATAACATATCCATGGAAGTAAACATTTTGTACTGTGGTGTATGGTTAGATGTTTGCTTCAATGGTTGTGCTATGGAGCAGTATTTATGAGTTATGTTTATTATAATATACTTACTGTTTGATTTTTTGTGATTGGATATATTTTTTCATGACGTGGCTAACTGGAGCAGATATATTCTTTTGAAATTTCTGTGATAAAAGAAAAGATCATGTTAGTGTATGTAGTTTATAAAGACTTATTACATTGAATAATAGACATTTCTGCTTTATTTCGACACTCATATTTAGTAGTTTACAAACCAGTGTACTGTGCAATTTGCTCAGTTTCTGTGTTGCTTAAATCATTGGGTCTGTGGGAAAAAATACATGTTGGATTAAAAAAAACCTTTTTTTGTTATGGGACAGTACATTTCTTTGTTTGTTTTCAGTGTTTCCTTGTTGTTTCTGGCTAATGTTCTATCTGTTGGCTTGTTGCAGATTGTTAGATACCTATTGTCGAATTGTAACTGGTAATAGTTTTTTATTTATATTCTCAAGTTGCTAATCTATCTGTTGGTTTGTTGCAGATTCTTGGGGCAGTTAGATACATGGTGGCTTATTCTAACTGTTTATTTCTTTTTATAATTTAGTGGTATTGATTTATCTGTTTGGTTGTTGCAGAATTGTGGGGCAGTTAGATACCTGTTGGCGTATTGTAGATGTTTATAGTTTTCTAATTGAAGTTGTATTAATGTTTATGCACAGATTAGTTATAGGTGGTATTAATTTATTTGTTTGGTTGTTGCAAAATCTTGGGGCAGTTAGATACCTGTTGGCGTATTCTAACTGTTTATTTCTTTTTATATTTCAGTGGTATTGATTTATCAGTTTGGTTGTTGAAAAATCTTGGGGCAGTTAGATACCTGTTGGTGTATTCTAACGGTTTATTTCTTCTTATAATTTAGTGGTATTGATTTATCAGTTTGGTTCTTGCAGAATATTGGGGCACTTAGATACCTATTGGCGTATTATAACTGTTTATAGTTTTCTAATTGAAGTTTTATTAATGTTTATGTACAGATTAGTTATTAAATGTTGGTTTTAAGAATATTAAATAAGAGTTTACAAGATTTGCTAGTAATATTTGCTTTAGAGTAATGGTACTATCATTACATTGGAACCAGCCACAATTCTTTTTTTATATAAGCACTGTAGTGACCTGCATTGGTTGTGGCTCCTGCATGGTAGATTATACCTATTGTTGTGAAGGTTTTCTTACCAAGTGATACTTGAACATGTGTGAATCCAGTCAGCTTGCAGTTGTTTTTGGTAACATCTGTATTGTAACGTAAAAGCATTAGTATTACGTATTTACTATGTGTTTGTATTTGTAAGGTGGAGCGATTATCTGAATTGCAGGTAGTACATAATCTGCCATGGTTTGCATTTTGTACAAGTTGCTGAAATGGAACGGATTCACAGTTAGGTATGGATACATGCAGGGCTTTGGTATAAAGCGCTATAAGACTAATAAATACAAATACAATATACAAATGTTCATTAGGGATTTGTTCCTGTGCCATATTGTTGCACAGAGTGCATGTATGTTTCCACATGTATGAAATCTGGAAGATTTCATTTATAGGTATGTTTTTGTTTTCCAGTACTTGTAGTAAGTACATTAGAAACTCTTGTGGACCTTCTTGTGAGTTTATACTGAATTTCACCATTCCAGCACAGTAGTCCAATTCTTGTCTTATTCCATGAACACTATATGTGTTGTCAGGATTGTTGCTTGCATTTCTATGAAGGAGTAACATTTGCAAACACAATTGGTCTGTATTGTGTAAGTAAATGTTGTCAACAATTGGTGGCAATTGCAATAGAATATGTATTGATACATTTGCGAGCAGTTTACACCAGTTATATTTGAAAATTTGAATGGACCAGATAGTTCTGTGTCCAAGTCATTTCTTCGGAGTGTGTGTTGCTTCTTTAAAGAAGTACCTGAGTTACTTTGAGTAGTACATTCTTCTTTGGTTGTCGTAATTGATGCAGTATTAGCTTCTTTTATTCTCTTTGGAGGATTTGCAGTGAGATCCTGTTGCATTTCTGTTTGAAGTAGTTTTCTTTTACAACGTTTTACTTTTTGTGGAACAGGATAGGTTTTTAGATGGGGTGTATAGTGAACGTAGTCTATTCTATTCTAAAATGCAAGGAATATCAGCGTTTCCTTCACTTGCATCAAAGTTGATTAGAAATAGACCATCAAGTGTACATACGCGTGATAGTGCTACGTAGCTAATGCCTTCTTTAAAGACTGTGTTCCCAATATCTATCAATGCTTTATCTAGGGTAATACCTTGCGATTTGTGAATGGTGACTGCGTATGCTAGAGTTAGAGAAAATTGTTCTCTGCGTACATACATGTCTTTGAAAAGAAGGAATCGAGCTGTTGAGCGTCCTATCCTTTTTACTTCTGATAGTTTGCCAAAGATAATATTGACAAACTGAATGTTGTTGTCACGTGGGTATGTTTGAAAGCCAACAGCAGTACCAAGTGCTCCATTAACTAGTCCTTGCTCCACATCAAGGTTACGTTTAAGCATTATTCTACAGCTTAAAGATAATTTTAATATTTTCTCCAAACCAGCCCTGTTGGAGATAGAGTTTTCTAAGGTATTTAGTCTTGTTGTGGCTTGTTGACATATGGGTAGTGTCATATCATGTGTGTCCAGTTTGTCTGTGGAACAAATTTCAATTATTGGTTGCATTTCTTTTTTCAACATTGTTTCATTGAATTTGGAACAGCTTGCAAGAGTTGGCATCAAGGACATACAATTGACATTTTTGTGTGCTAATTGTTCCATAACATTAGTAGCGCATGAGTTATGGCCATAAAGTGCATGGATGTGCCGGGTTTTTAATATTTCTTGTGCTTCTTGAGATAGTACACCAACTCTAAAACTTTTTAAAATGTTGGTGTAGGTGAGGTCTGCAGACTGGCGCATGTTTTCTGTTAATTCTCTGTATTGGAAATGTTGCCAAAGGTTAACATTTCCTATGCTACCAACAGTTTTACTGCAGAGTTTGTATCCTAAGGTTTTAAAAATAGCTTCACCTTTCACTGGTGACAATTGAAGAAGATCTCCGAAAACAATAATGTGTTTTCCTCCAAAGAGCTCTTCGTAGTTTGTTTTGAGCACTTCTTGTAATCTGAGGTGAATCAAAGCCAACATTAGGTTGGAGACCATGCTCACTTCATCTATTAGTAGCATTTCCGTTTGTTTTAACACTCTGCGTAGTTCCATTGCAGCTTCTGTAGAAAGTTTGTAATATTCTAATTTGTTTTGGTGTTCTACTGGAAGGAGTAGTAATCGGTGTAAAGTGACACCGCCTATGTTGTAGGCAGCTAAACCTTTGGGGGCAGTTACAACAGCGGACAGTTTGTTGTTTGTCCATTTTTGAAGGAACTTGCTGATGATTTTGATTAAGAATGTTTTGCCTGAACCAGCTTCACCACTGACACATAGTAGTATAGGTTTGTAATTTTGGCAGGTACATTCTTTATTTTCATGTTGTACACCATGTGCAATTTCTTTTGTTACTTCTTGAAAAATGGTACGCTGCTCTTTGTTCAGTTTTGATTGTAGTACAGTTAAGTCTTCTGAATCTTCTTCATAGTGACACATGGGGCTTCATTACGAGTCGGCCGTGCCGGAATCCGGTGATTCCGTGATGACGGTTACTCCACTTCCGCGACCGCAAGGTTGCAGAAAGAAGGGCCGATTACGGCACTTGGGTCGCGTGCAACACACCGAGGCGGAAACAGAGTCACCGCCGTCATGTAAACACCCACGCACATGGACTTTACGCCACAGAAAACGGTGCTAAACCCGTGTCCGCCCCCGCCGACACCGAAACACCCGAAGCGGAAACACCAACACCGGAAGCGGAAACAGCATGACCGCGGGAAAAAAACGGAAACAGAGAGGCAGCCATTATATAAAGCACAATCCACTGCCATCCTCAGACACCACAGGTCAGATTACCTCCCTGCTGAGACTGACAACTCATCGAATGGTAAGGATACCAGCACGCAGACAGCAAAAGCCGTGCTTTAGTGAGGCTGAGCTCACAGTTCTCGTGGACCACATTGTTGAGCATGCGGAAATGCTCTTTAGTGCAGATCAGCGGCACGCTACTCAGCAACGGCGCAAGGAGGTGTGGGCGGAGGCAGCACGCAAGTGCACAGCGGTCGGTGTGACCACATGCTCTGTGAAGGACTGCCATAAGAGGTGGGATGACCTCAGGTTCCGGGTGCGCAACCTCATGACTGCACACCGCCAACACAGCACTGGCACTGGTGGAGGCCCTGCATCCCCTTTCAAGTTGCAACCGTGGGAGGAGCGCTGCAGCAGTGTCATGCACCTCGAAGGCATCCACGGCATAGGAGAGGCAGAGGCAGGAGTAGGCCCACCTGCACATGCTGGTAAGTGCACATAGTACAAAGCCATAAGTGTGAATGGGAGTGACCCAATGGACCCACTCACAATGCCCCCCCCAACAGGGCAGGAGTGACCCAATGGACCCCTCACAATGCCCCCCCCAACAGGGCAGGAGTGACCCGATGGTTCCCACTCACAATGCCCCCCCCCGCAACAGGGCACGAGTGACCCAATGGACCCACTCACAATGCCCCCCCAACAGGGCAGGAGTGACACAATGTACCCACTCACAATGCCCCCTCAACAGGGCAGGAGTGACCCAATGGACCCACTGACTGGCCAGATGACAAGTAACACATCCCCAAAGCATGAACCCTGGAAATGCACACAGTGCATGCCTGACTGGAAGCAGACACACACACACCTGTGTGCATCAATAGTCACAAGTGTGTACATGCAAGTGGTAATGGATTATCATGTTGGATGCATGTGATGGACACATCTAGTAACATCACTCAACTAACAGCATGCCCGCTGTATCTCACAGTCGAGACAAGTGACAGCGACGGCCAAGAGGCAACGCAGCGGCCACCTGCACGCGCCCAACTCAGCACTTCTGCCCAGGAGGATGATGCTAGCTGCTCCAGCACACAAGCACAGGCTGCATCAGGCACCCTGGCTACAGCAGGCACACCGGCTACATCAGCCAAACTGGCTACATCAGGCACACCGGCTACATCAGGCACACCGGCTACATCAGCCACACCGGCTACATCAGACACACCGTCTACATCAGGCACACCAGCATACGCCACCATCCCCATGCAGGCACCCACCCTAGTCCCGGATGATGATTCGCAGCCCATCTGCACAGCTGAGGGGGCTGCATCAAGTGATGGAAGTGCCCCGGCCATGCAGGCCGAAGCAGTACAACAGGGTGAGGGGGACAACATGGATGAGGTGCCTGCCATCCACGGCCTACAGTTCAGCTCCCAAGAACTGCACAGTCTCATGCGCTCCCCAACTCCCTCCATGGCTGAGCTCAGTACACGCTTGCAGCACTTTGAGCAACAACAGGCCACCTTGACGCAGCTGGTGGAAAGTCAGCTGGAGGAGGCCAGGCTGCATTGTGAGGAGGCCGTGCATCAGCGGGAGGAGGCCAGGCTGCAGCGTGAGAGCAATGCTACATCGGTGCGGCAGCTCTCCAGGTCGATTGGACAATTTGCGTCCACCATTGTCACCCTAGCACGCCATGTCAGGGAAGGGAACAGTGTGCAATCCAGCATTGCTCAGTCAATGTTGGTAGCCCAGCAGGCGTTTCAAGGTCGCTTGCCCACAGTCAAACCGACAGTCACCTCAGCCAGCACCACCCCATCCAGCTCTGCCACTGCCAGGACACAGAGGCGTTCTAGTCGGGTGACTGGAGCCGCCAGCAAGGACACGGCACCACAAAAGCGCCCCCGCAAATAGTGGCATGTGGGGATGCCAGTCAACATGACATTTGGGGACACCATGGGTGTAGGGGGGTGGGTACGTTTGGGTGGTGGGGTAGGTGCATTAGGGGGTTAGTTGTTTGGAGCCTGTTTGGGGGTGTGTACGTTTGGGTGGTGATGGGCACGGGTGTACAGCTTACCTACCCAATGCACTTTCTTACCTGGTTTATCGAAAATACAACACCTTTGAAAAGTACCATAATGAGTGGACATCTGTCATTTCATATGCAGTACAATTAAATGGTATTTCTGGTCCTAAATTTTTATTGTCCCTACGGGTCGGCCATGTGTCTTTAAACATTAATCGGTCAATCATAATAAAATTTGCTATGGACCCTACCCGACCTTTCGTCCACTAAACAAACGATAAATCACTTTTACATAAATAGACAATTATCTCCATATTTATGGTTCTCTAGGGCTGCAAAGCACGCGGACAATATACAAAGATGGAGTGTAAATATCAAGTTCTCAGGGATGGCTTTACACAGAATGTTGCAAAGTAAGAATGTATGCACGTTCACAGTGAAGGTCAGCTGCTTCAATTTATTGCTCGCGGGCCGGAGTGGCCCACGACTCGTAGTATAAGGTTCTATTGTTTTTTACCTTGACAGACAGGCACCGTGCCTAAAGACTTCTTTTGAAGGAGGGGTGCAATAACGTAAGAGATGATAAGGATGAAATTTCAGAAACGAGACAGATTTTCATGTTTGTTCACTATAAGAAAGATCGTTGGCACAGACGGAGTGGTATTTAGGGACTGCATTACGCCTAGACAATGGAAAATGCAAATCTAATGTAAGTAACCCTTTAGATGATTTTATACCGGAATATATTAACAATAGCGTAGCGTTAAAGGCCGGTTAAATTGTACTTGTTCGTTCAATGTGGCATTCTGTACCGCGCACTATCAATGCCGAAGTGGTCCCCTGGCGCTCAGGCGGTTCTGAAAAAGGCGGAGGAGAGGCGGTGGGTTAGTGGGACTAACGTAACATACTCCGTTTCACTATCCTTACTAGCAAATAGTTTCAGGCCCAATAAATAAAATGAATAATTTTAATGAAGATCGGCTGGAGAGACTAATTTGTGTTTTTAATACAGGTACATCCTTCCATACTGCCAATGCCATCATTTCCAGACTCCGGCTGACGGATTCTTCAGCTGCCAGGTGCAGCTCCATGTCAACAACTTCACCACCCTGAGCATTTTATGGGACGATCGGCAAGGACCAATATGCCCTTACGCGGTACTAGCGGCTAGAAGCAACATCCCAACCGTTACGGTGGTGTAGTGCCTCGTTGTTGGAACAGCCTTGCGATTATTAGTGCGACCATAGTGCTTCTTTTATCGTAAAACAACACCCTGTGTACCGCAAAGGAACAGCGCGTGACTCAAGATGAACTTTTGCGGATCGAGAGCAAAGACAAATGCGATTCGCTGAATATTCTCTAAACATTTGACATCAAATAAATGTACTTTACCAATTGTACAATCTTGCTGTTTGCTTTTAAACCACAGTTTCATATTCCAAATTGTGGCGCGCTGTGTTGTGAGATGATCTGTGTTGTTTTATGGGTTCTGTGTGAAGTCGTGTAGCCGTTGACTGGGCGCGTTTGGCTACGCAGCCCAGTAACGTCACGGAGAGAGGCGGGGAATATGAATGCTTTGTTGATATCAGGCTCAGGGGTGGGGGATATGATTTAGTGCTGCAAAAGCAGGTCAGCCAGGGCGATGGGACAAGTGATAGGATTATCACCTAATGTCGGCGCACAGCAGCCTGATTTATCATTTGTTTAGTGGACGAAAAGTCGGGTAAGGTCCATAGGAAATTTTTCTACGAACGACAGATCCATGCCTGAAAACACATGCCGACCCATAGGGACAATTAGAATTTGGTCACGGAAATACCCTTTATTCATTTAGTGGCATCACCATATCCCTGAAATGCTGTGGATATGCTGTGTCTCAAAAGTAAATGTGAATCAGTGCATCCCGTGCTTGTTGTCCATCTAGTGGACCCCCAAGAGGTGGTTGTGCCATCCCATCCCCATCCCCGTCTCCGTCACCGTCACCATCCCCAGCTTCATCATCTCCGTCTGGGGGCATTGGAATGTTCCTGCGCAGGCACAGATTGTGCAGCATGGCACAAACGAGCGTAATTTTACCCGTCTTCACTGGGCTGTACAGCAGTGATCCGCCAGATCTGCTTAAACAGCGGAACCGGCCCTTCAGTAGTCCAAATGTCCTCTCAATCATGCCACGTGTGCGGACATGTGCCCTGTTGTACGCATCCTCATGCCTGTTCCTTTGCCTCCGTACAGGCGTCATCAGCCATGGCATGAGTGCATATCCGGAATCTCCTACGTGGGACGTAGATGTGGGAGACATGTCAGTGTTGGTAGTGTCATGTCTTCATCAGATGCAGTGCAATCTTGTATCATTGTTTATTCATGCGTATGTGTCATTCAGTGTTTTCACTGATGGGTGGTAATCTTCTATGACCATCATAGTGGGGGTTGGCAGCTGGACATTGACCAATGCATTGGTGTGCATGTGGCTTGTGAGTATGGCATTGTGCAGTGATGTGCACACATTGCAGGGTCACTCCACAGTGAAGATATAGTAGATTCAGGACGTCTCATGTACAGCCATCATGTGCATTGTGAGTGCTGTGCTGCTTATTAGGGGGGCGGGGGGGGTTGCTGTGGCTCCAGGTGTGTGTGCCAGCGGGAGTTCAGGCTGTGTGTGTCAGGTGGCAGGGTGTGTACGGCCACACTGTGGCTACATGTCATGTGTTGCTTTGTGAAGTTTGGGTTCTGCTGTCTATTCAGTGGATGGGCGGGGGGTGATGCATGTGCAGTCGCAGCAGCCCACTCACGTAGCTCATTGCCCTGGTCACACACACACACCCCACTTACACAGGTCCAGAGCATTGGCAGCTGTACTCACCCAATAGCCATGTGCTTTGTCCAGCATAGCAATCCATGTACCGTGGCAATGTTGAATTCCGCAGTACCATTGAGTCATGGGTTGAGCCCGGGAAACGTGCGCAGCAATGTGTAATCACTTTCGTCGCAACACATACCATCTGTACATTCAGTGAGTGGTACTGTTTCCTATTGCGGAACACCATTTCAATTGCACGTGGTACTGTCAGCTCAATGTGGGTGCAGTCGACTGCACCTATGCAATTTGGCATGCCTGCTATGGCATGGAAGGCCAACTTGGTGGCAATCACCTGGGGGAGGGTATGGGGTAGGGCAATCTGTTCAGCAGACACATGGCGCAGCAGGGCATCCAGTCCCTGAACCAGGATTATTGAGAAACAGGGTTGTGATAGGCCGTGCAGCTCACCAACTGTGTGTTGATAGGTACCGGTGCCAAGGAAGTGCAGTACTGACACAACCTTCAGGAGGGGGGTAGGGGGTGTGGTGGTGGGGGTGTCTATGTGGTTGCTGATGTCGTCCTCTATCAGGCCAGTGATGTACAGGATTGTTGGACGGTCCAGCCGGTTTAATGTGTGGATCTGTCCTAGGGTGAGGTTCCAGGGTGAGGCCCTGATGCGTGGTATTGCAGGCTGCCTGCGGGGTGCTGCCAGCTGGACAATGGGGTTTGCCATGGGTAAAGGGTTAGCTGGTTGCCACCTGCGCCTCCTACGCCTCCCCCTCCTCCTCCTCCTCTGTAACATTACTGCCATCATCTGCAGTTCTGCCTGTTGGTTGAGTAGGCCCAGTCCCAATGCTACTAGAGCTGCTGCCTGCATGGTTCTGTTTTGAGTTGGGCTGGGTGTGGCCCTTTTGTACGCACCCAGTGGCCTGCTGGGTCTAGCTGGGCTGATTTGGTGCACCTGTGGCCTGATTCAGGACACCAGGCACAGTTTAACGTCATGTTCGCTGTGGCGGCGGTACCGCCACCGTGATCACGGTTTTACCGCCATTTTGTTGTTGGTGTTTCCATGTCCGTGCTAGTTGTGATGCTCGCGGTGTTTCGTATTGCCGGCAACGGAGGAGTTTCCGTGCAGGCGGAGTTTACGGGAGCTTTAACTCCGTGGTGGCGGTAGGAGGGGGTGCTATTTCCGGCTTCGCAGGTCATGATTAGGCGGACACGGAAACGGTGCCAGTATGGATATACCGGCTGCCTTAATTCCGGACTGGAGCACTTGTAATGAGGCCCTAGGTGTTTTCTACTTCTGTCATAGCTAACTCTGCCTCTTTTGCTATTAGTGGCTGTCCCAGTGGTTCTTGGCTTCCTGTTACAGAAGGTTGACTACTGTCGGGAGTGTCCATATCTAGTTGGGCCTGGAGTTCTTCGTGTTGCTGTTCATTGTGCAACATTGTTTTGTACTGTATAAAGTTTACATCGGTTATAGTGCTTTCATTTGCTTTGAAAGTGGCTTCATAGGAGTCATAGATATCTAGTATCTCTTCTTCTTTTCTCCATGGTTTAAAAAGCTGTAGCAGGGACATGGAATATAGTTCTTTATGTTGAGGAGTTTCTAATGAGAATTTGATATGCTTAACTAAGCTTTGTTTGGTAAGTTTCACTAAGCTGCCTTCACAATTTGTCACTCTGTATCTACCTTTATTTTCATCAGGTTTTATATTATTTTTGTATGTGAAGTTTTGGGCTATGTGGTATAGACACATGGTTTCCAAAGTGGTACTCCTGTTTGGGTGGTATGTGTCCAGTAAATTGTTTTTCAAAATGTCTTGGCTGTTGGGATAATTTTTGGCTATTGTTTCTATGTCATCGTATGATTTGAGAACTCTTTTTCTAGATTTAGCAGGACCAAGACTTAGCCATACTATATTTTCAGATTTTCCATACAAAGCAGTACCGGTTAAACGATCTGCAGGTTCATAGCAGCCACATTCTCTATGAGAGAGCATTTTTATGCCTAAGCTGTACAATTTCTGAGACAGTGTTTTGTCCGATGATAAGTCAGTCCAGAGGTCTTGAAGCTCTGTTTTTTCTGCTTTGGTTAAATAGGCTGTAACACATCGTGTAACTGCAGTGAATTGTCTGCAATGTACTGCACATCTATGTTTGCATTCCATAAGAGGGAAATTATTGCATTGTAATCATTGATATATTTTTCTTCTTCTGTTCTTTTTATGTAATATGTGTTCTTAGGTGATTTACCTTTAACACTATGTCTAACTGAAGACATGAGGTTGTTCACTTCACCTGTTTCTGTAACTGGTCTAGGGAAACCAAAGTGGCATTTGGTGTAGTATTTCCCTTTGTTTTTGTATTTGTGATGACAATATTGCCCACATTTTTGTCTTTGAAATTGTACAATTTGTGCATGAAGATGACTATTTGTTGCTTCTGATGGAATTTCACAAGTGACATATTTTTCGATAAACTGTAAAACAGTGGCATCACTGTCTTGACCAAATTTAGGAGCATGTTTAATCCATAAAAGCATGTGGATGTGTGGTGCCCCTCTGAGTTGGTATTCTTTTCTCCAAAAGAAGTGTTGCACTTCTCCGAGGGGAGGAACAGTTTTATTACAATGAAGTGTAGCATAGCAATGAAGCGATGATGGAAATATCTTGAAACATCAACAGGATCTAGAGAGCAAAGTTCTCCAAGTGTTAGTATATCTATGTTATTTTTGTTTTTGTTTGATATGCGTAGGAAATCATGTAAATCTTCCCATGCATATTCTGCACAACTTAATGTAACAAACCAAGTGGGTGGGCCAAGGTTTCTTATCATACAATGTACATCTCCATGACGTCAGAACCAGTACTCTTTAGTACCACACATGTTTGCTAACAGATTTGTTATGCTTGATTGTAAAACCTCATCTTTTTCTTGCACTTTTTGTAGGAATTGCATAGCTGACATATTTTGAAAGTGGGTACCTGATTTCAATGTGTGTGCAACTCCGTGACATAGAGTTGCTAGTTCACTTTCAAAGAGTAGGTGGAATATGTATCCCACATTTTCTCTAAATCTGGGATCTTCAGAATACATTCGTAACGAGCGGTCTTCTGATGCTGTTATCTGAATGGGTCTATCATCGTACCTTCCACCTTTCCCAGTAGGAAAGAGTAGACGAAAAGCACGTGCGTCTATACTTTTTTCCCATATGCTGATTGGTGATCCTTTGGTTTGTCGCATTTGGTACATTTCTAGAGCATCATCTATGGTGTCATTAGAGTGTAATGGATTAATTGTGTAATGGTCTAAAATATTGGATACTGTAGCAGGATATAGAAGTTCAAATTGACCAGTTTCTGGTGACTCTTAAATTATTTCAGTGGTTTCCCTCAAGTGTTCTTCAATATTCATTTGTTTGTAGTATTCATTATTGTCTTTTAGATATTGCAAGGCTTGTCTAACTTTATGTAAGTCTATGAGTTGTTGCCAATTTATTTTGTCTTTTGTAGGTACACCATTTACTAAGACAATTAAAGATTGCTCTATTGGAAGTTGCACTCCCAGAGTGTGCACATTTTCTTTCAGATCTAATGGTAAATAAACTACTTTGCCACGAATGCCTTTCACTAATTCAGAGGGAGGTAATTTTGCTGTTTTTGGTTGAAGGTGTATTATTGCTTGAAATGGGTGCACTGTTTGAATTATGATGCTCTCATATAAATTGAGTTGTTGCAGGGGTTTTGGTAGTGGGAATAATTCCAAGTTATTTGTGATAGCACGTGAAGGAGTTTGGTTGTTGTCAAGTTTTGTAGTGCAGTAACTGCAAAGTATTAAAGGGTCAGTTATTTCGTATTTGTTTTCTGCTATAAGGTAGAGAGCTAATTCAAACCATTTGGAATCTTCATTGTCTTCTATTTTGTATGTTAGGTCTACAGTTTTTGTGTTACTTTTATAAAACGTTATGCGGCAACACATACACACATGGTTTGGTACTTCAGCGGACGTACTTTTAAATGTTAGTATTTCTTTTTTGTACGTGTGTAGTAGAAGGTTGCCATCTGTACAATTGTTGCTAGTCTGTTGTAAAGCTATTGCATTTTGTAAGTGGCTTTCACTTCAAAATATTTTCTCTGGATATGCTCTATTTCTTCGAGTAGGTTTTTGGCTGTGCCATGTAGAAGATTGTTATTTAAATTGGTTGGTGCTAAAGCAGGACTTTTAGCATAGTACAGTTTATAGACTAGATTTCTCATAGTTGAATGATGTGTTGATATAATTTTGATATGATGGAAGATGCTTTTGCAAATAGGTCCTGAAATGCAGGCTAATGAATGTCCTTGTAGTCCTGTGTATTTGCGCACTGCACAGGTATCCAGATTTTGTAGTAGTTTCATTTTGAATTTGTCTTTGCCTTTCACATACTGATTGAGGAACTGGCGTAAAGATTTGAAAGATTTTTTGGCAATGTTACACATTGACATGCATGGCCATTTGTATACTGGACGTTCTGGTTCAGTCGAATGGAGAGGTGATACTGAGTTTTCTGGGGACATTTTTGTAAAGCAGTATTTCTTGTTGCATTATGGTATTATTAATTTTTTCATACCCTCGTCCACAGCTATGTATGGCAATTGTGTGTGTTTGCTTTTGTTTGTATGCTTCTTCATTGAAATAGTGTTCTGTGCTCGTGGTGTGACTCACCTCCACAGATATTTAAGAAGTTATTTTTGTTGACATTCCGTTTATTGAGAAGTCTTTTTTGTAATTTAGTAGTTCGTTTTGTTAGTGGTTTCATTCTGTTTACCACTAAAATAAATAACTTCCTTTTGAGAAGGATTGCACTGTCTATCAAAGCTTCTAAAATTAATTGTCTACGGTAGGTTTTAAGGGTTGTGCATGATTTGTCTCCTGTTTCTATAAGATTCTGAAGGACTCTGTGGCGGAACATTTTTACTAAAATACTTTTTTTGGTATGGTTACTTGCCACTACATCAAGATTTATAGGAGCAGTGTTAGCAGTAGTGGTAGCTGAATTCTTGTTAATCACTTTCTGTTTCGTTTTACATTTTGATAGAAGAGGCAAGGTTTCTGTACTGGAAGCTTGTTTTGTTTCGCTTAATGACTGTATTAGCTGTTTTGTTTGAACTTTTTGTACAAATTCTGCTAGAGATGGATGCTTATTTTGGACACTTATTTTCATTTGCTCTACTTCTGTGTTGCTTTCTACGGACTTGCTTTTTGGTAGGCATTCTTTGAGGTCTGTTGAAAAAAAAAGAAGATGTGGGTTGGGCTGTTCTGCAATGTATGTGTGCTGTGTGCATGAGTGTCTGAGTATGATGGTAAGGATGTATGTGGCGGTGTGTGATTGTGCATTGGGCAGCTGCAACTAGTTGGGAAGGCTATTCTTCTTTTTGTGTGTTACTATACTGGCGTTCAGATGACAGTAGAAAGTAAGCTAGTGGTGAGGAGAAGCACTAATACTAAATCTAATGGTATAGAATTAAAACAGTTCTTTGTTCTGTAATACTAACATTCTAGGGGCTGTGTTATGTCATTTGTGCGCTGAAAAACAGGGATTTGTGCGCCATTCTGCCTGCTAATCCCTGTTTAACAAATGGGGATTTGTAGGCAGAATGGTGCACAAATCTCAGTTTTTTGGTGCACAAATTCCATGAATCCACCCCACAATGTGTTTGAGTAACAGTAAGAATATTATGGTAGTATTGTACTTTTTTGTGTGGAATGAGCAGGTTTCTTCTGAGTTGTTGTTTGTACTTCAGATGCTGCTGCTTTTCAGGAGAGTGGTCTTCACTGCAATTGTAAAAGAAAGAAGTTAGTAATTTTGTGTGTTTATAGCACTGATGTTAATGTAGTTGTTGATTTTTATGTTTTTGTAGAAGTATTCTTGTTTGATATCTGACCATAGTGTGTGCATGCAGTTTCCTTTGACTATGTGCAGCCTTTACATTTTACTTACAATATGTTAGTATTCTACTCATTTGCAAAGCATGTAGAACTAAGTGTATGAAACTCACATGGTTTTTTAAGGCTGTGTTATTGAATGTTAGGAGGAATAAGAAATAATTATATACTTATTTTGCAATTTCTAAAAGGTAAATGGCAGAAACTGCATAGAAAAGCATGGACTGTATGCATTTGTGAAGGTGTGGGTAATAAATCAGAAGAATGTGATTTACAGGCATTGGTGTTATTGCAGTTGGGAGCTTTTCAATGATAGTGTCTATCTGTGTGTGTGTGTATGAAGATGCATGACCTTATCCTGGCTGTGTGCAATTTTATAATACAACTCTAAGTGTTTTTCTACAATTATACTGTTATTTCTCCCATCTTCTAATATTATAATTTTTTAGATAGCTGTGTGTGTAAAACAATGTTTAGATAGCAGACAGGTTTGGAAGTGACAGTTGATTATAGCAGATGGGAAAAATGACAGTAAGTTCATTTTATAGGTTATACGGGTTAAGTGGCAGTTACTCTGTTTATATGCATTCATAAGAGTTGTACATGTACTGTGCAGAAAATATGCATACCTGTAGTTTGTATTCATGCATGTGGATATGCATGCAGGTGCAAGTAGAAATCTTGGAGACTTGTACAGTAGTTTTTGTAGTAGGTGCTTTCCAATGATATGAGACTTGTACTCAGAGTGATCAACCGTACATTTGAAGTACTGAATTCTGATGATGGAGTTAGATGTGGAGGTCTTTAATGTGATTGGTGGATGGTTGTGTGAATGCTTAGCTGTATCCAATGAGGGAATTGCACAGAGAGTGATGTGGAAAGGGTAGAAGGGCTGTCTAAGAGTTCTGCGGTCTGCGGACACCGCGGATGTCCGCGGACAGGGCGTGCCACATCCGGGATTTTCCAGCAAATCCAGCATGGAAAGGGGACTGTAGGGCTCAGCCAATCAGATGTTGAGGTTGTGGATTTGTGTTGAAAGAGACTGTGTGTAGTGAAGATGGCAGAGGTGGAAAAAGTCAGGGTGTTGGTGCTTAGAGATATGTTTGTGCAGGGTTTACAGCAGTATGCTCAATGCAGGCATGTGGCAAACAATTTTGATGTTAAAGGAGTGGAGGTGGTGTGGAGCACTGTGCCTGATGGCAATGTACAAGGAATTGTACACGTTTGTGAAGATATGGGCAGGATAAACAGTCCCCATGTGGTTTTTTTGCACTATGGTGCTTTCCATTTGGGCTATGTCAGTGCCCCTACTTTGTTGGCAGATTTGGAACACTTGGTTCAAGCAGTAATGAACATTCTTCCAAATGCCAAAGTAATTTTTTCTGGATTAGTACCTAGGGCAATATGGGACAATAGTTCTGTTTTTTGTCCTCAGCAAAACATTACTAGGTGTGCAATCAATCAAGACATGTGTGCTTTCATGCTTAGAGCTGGTATGTTCTTCTGTAATAATGACAATATTGATTCCAGTAATGCTGTTTATGTTAAAGAAGATGGGAATTTCCTTATCTTTTATGGGAAATGCTGTTTGGTTTTTTTGGAATTTAAGGGTTGCTTTGGAGAAGCTTATGTGAAGATTTTAGGAGTATAGTAAGAAAAAAAAATTAAAAATACAGGTGTCTGTCAAGCATCTGCAAAAAAAGAAACATCTCTTTTCAGAACCAACCTCAAAGGGGAAATGGGGTACACTACTTAAATTTACATTCACCACGCTCAGATTTTCGATATGTCAGCGGACATGGCAGTAGTCTGCGGACATCGCGTATTACATACAGGGATTTTGGGGTGGAGAGGCATGCAAATGAGAATGAGCAGAGCAAGGGATTGGTCAGTAAAGTTTACTGGGTGTGTTGTGCAAGGAGAGAGTTTGTCAGAAAGTCTTTTTTCCTGAGAGAAGAACAGATAGCTATGGCTGTGTGTTTCAGAAAACAGATTATCTGGATTTTGTGAGACTCATCTTTACATTGGTTGGAGGTGCATGCTGAACGCTGTGGAGTAGCTGTAGATCTTGGATTCCCTCATGTGGAAGTGAACTGGCATGGAGTGCATGGAATGAAGTGGCTGGACTTGGTACCTCTCTGTGCTACTTTGGACACAGAGCATCATCCAGACATAATTATAATTCATTGTGGAGGGAACAGTTTAGGACATGTGTCTGGAATTTCATTGCAATTTGCAATGAAAGAAGGACTTGGGAAGGTCATGGACATGTTTCCAAATTCCCAAGTAATTTTTTCTCGTATTGTGCAAAGACAAATGTGACTGCGTTCTTCTTCATTTGGTCCACAAATGGAGAAAGCGAGGCGGAATGTCAATAAGGCTGTTTGTGCCTTTCTAACAGATGTTATATTTCAGTGGTTTTGATTCATCTGTTTGGTTATTGCAGAATCTTGGAGCAGTTAGATACCTGTTGGCGTATTCTAACTGTTTATAGTTTTCTAATTGAAGTTTTATTAATGTTTATGTACAGATTAGTTATTAAATTTTGGTTTTAAGAATATTAAATAAGCGTTCATAAGATTTGCTGGTAATCTTTGCTTTAGAGTAATGGTACTATCATTACATTCGAACCAGCCACAATTCTTTTTAATATATGCAGTGTAGTGACCTGCATTGGTTGTGACTCCTGCATCATAGATTATACCTATTGTTGTGAAGGTTTTCTTACCAAGAGATACTTGACCATGTGTGAATCCAGTCAGCTTGCAGTTGTTTTTGGTACCATCTGCATTGTAACGTAAAAGCATTAGTATTACGTATTTACTATATGTTTGTATTTGTAAGGTGGAGCGATTATCTGAATTGCAGGTAGTACATAATCTGCCATGGTTTGCATTTTGTACAAGTTGCTGAAATGGAACGGATTCACAGTTCGGTATGGATACATGCAGCGCTTTGGTATAAAGCGCTATATAAGACTAATAAATACAAATACAATACACAAAACGTTCATTAGGGATTTGTTCCTGTGCCATATTGTTGCACAGAGTGCATGTATGTTTCCACATGTATGAAATCTGGAAGATTTCATTTATAGGTATGTTTTTGTTTTCCAGTACTTGTAGTAAGTACATTAGAAATTCTTGTGAACCTTCTTGTGAGTTTATAGTGAATTTCATCATTCCAGCACAGTAGTCCTATTCTTGTTTTATTCCATGAACACTATGGGGGTAATTCATAGAATTCAGCGCACAAGTGGCGCACGCGGCTGGCGCACAGTGTGCGCATGTGGCAGTCTGTGCCAGCAGCATGCGCCAAAATCAATTTCCGCGCACAGCGTATTCATGGATTTTAACATCCATAACCAGCCGGGGTGCAGAGTGGCGCAGCGACCCTGCAGCAGCGCCAGTTACGCCCCCAACCCCTCCCCATACGCCATGAACAGCGCACAAATCCCGTACATGGCGCACAGGCCAGTGGACAAGCAAACAGCCCCCCAACCACGAATGCAAGCCGGGTACATGTATTACAGGGGTGCGCGGGGAGAATCGCACGCGATTGGCCCTGTGCAAGCGGGCTACGTGTATTTCGGGGGTGCGCAGGAAGTTATACACGCGATTGGCCCTGTGCGAGCTGGGTACGTGTATTACAGGGATGCGCGGGAAGTTATACACGCAATTGGCCTTGTGCGAGCGGGGTACGTGTATTTCATGGGTGCGCAGGGAGAATCACACGCGATGGGGCCTGTGCGAGCGGGGTACGTGTATTTCGGGGGTGCGCAGGAAGTTCTACACGCGATTGGCCTTATGCGAGCGGGGTACGTGTATTACGGGGGTACGCTGGAATTTCTACACACGATTGGCCTTGTGCGAGCGGGGTACGTGTATTTCGGGGGTGCGCGGGAAGTTTCACACGCGATTGGCCCTGTGCGAGCGGGGTATGTGTATTTCGGGGTGCGCAGGAAGTTTCACATGCTATTAGCCTTGTGCGAGCGGGGTATGTGTATTCCAGAGGTGCGCGGGATGTTTCACACGCGATTGGCCCTGTGCGAGTGGGGTATGTGTATTTTTCGTGGGTGCACGGGAAGTTTCACACGCGATTGGCCCTGTGGGAGCGGGGTACATGTATTCTGGGGGTGCACGCAAAGTTTCACACGCGATTTGCCCTGTGAGAGCGGGGTACGTGTATTTCGGGGGTGTGCGTGAAGTTTCACACGTGATTGTTCTTGTGCGAGCGAGGTACGTGTATCCCGGGGGTACGCGGGAAGTTTCACACGCGATTGGCCCTATGCGAACGGGGTATGTGTATTTCGGGGGTGCACGGGAATTTCACACGCGATTGTTCTTGTGCGAGCGGCGTACGTGTATTACGGGGGTGCGCGGGAAGTTTCACACACGATTGGCCCTGTGCGAGCGGGGTACATGTATTTTGGGGGTGCGCGGGAAGTTTTACATGCGATTGGCCTTGTGAGAGCGGGGTACGGGTATTTTGGGGTTGCGCGGGAAGTTTCACACGTGATTGGCCCTGTGCGAGCAGGGTACGTGTATTTCGGGGGTGTGCAGGAAGTTTTACACGCGATTGGCCTTGTGCGAGTGGGGTACATGTATTTCGGGGGTGCGCGGGAAGTTTCACACGCAATTGGCCTTGTGCGAGCGTGGTACGTGTATTCCGGGGGTGCCTCAACTAATTGCCAGTGTGTGTCCTCCCAGGTGTGCCCTCTCCCTCCTCCCCAGGGCCTGCAGGCAGACCACAACACAGGGGAACACACTGCACCCCTGGCCATGCCCCACGGGCAGCCCATCCACCCTGTCGAAGCCCCCAGCCAGACCACATGTCACCACGCACAAGTGAGCACTGACATGTCCCCCAGCACCCCCACCCGCCCAGTATTGAGGGTCAGGCCCAACTCATGTCCCCCAGCACCCCCACCCACCCAGCATTGCCGGGCACCTGCCAGCAGGCCCCGACTCATGTACCCCAGCACCCCCACCCACCCAGCATTGAGGGTCAGGCCCCGACTCATGTCCCCCAGCACCCCCATTCCCCCAGCATTGAGGGTCAGGCCCCGACTCATGTCCCTCAGCACCCCCATCCAACCAGCCTTGCTGGGCACCTGCCAGCAGGCCCCGACTCATGTCCCCCAGTACCCCCACCCACCCAGCATTGACGGGCACCTGCCAGCTGGCCCTGACTCAGGTCCCCCAGCACCCCCACCCACCCAGCATTGAGGGTAAGGCCCCGACTCATGTCCCCCAGCACCCCCATCCCCCCAGCATTGACAGGCACCTGCCAGCAGGCCCCGACTCATGTCCCCCAGTACCCCCATCCACCCAGCATTGCCAGGCACCTGCCAGCAGGCCCTGACTCATGTCCCCCAGCACCCCCACCCACCCAGCATTGAGGGTCAGGCCCCGACTCATATCCCCAGCACCCCCATCCACCCAGCATTGAGGGTCAGGCCCCGACTCATGTCCCCCAGCACCCCCATCCACCCAGCATTGCCGGGCACCTGCCAGCAGGCCCCGCCTCATGTCTCCCAGCACTCCCACCCACCCAGCATTGCCGGGCACCTGCCAGCAGGCCCCGACTCAGGTCCCCACCCAATATGTCATAAAGATGCACATTTATGGGCCTCATGTCCAAAAAAATCCCACTGCACACCACCCCAGTCTTCAGACACAACCAAGTTTCCCATCCACCCCACAATGAAAGGCCTATTACTTGTCACTAACCAAAAGTCAAATATGCACATCAACACATGTCCGTCACACACACACACACTGGCAGCGAGTGATTGTGTAAACCCACATTGTGACATGCAGTAAACCAAAGAGCAAATACCACACATGGAAGCAAGAAATCAAAATGTATTGTGCACAAAAATATCAAAAAAATTTCAAAGCATATAAAGAATCAGAAACAAGAAAAAAGGCATGTCCTAAAAAAAATAATAATAATGATGACACAATCCAAATGAATCCAAAATAAAGTTTGTCAAAAATCCTTGTCCAACAAAGTAAATCCAAAGGAAATCAAAATTCAAAACTCCATTGATCCATGGTGAGGGTAAAATATGTTTTTTTTTTAAAAATCCACTGTCCAACTATGTACAAATATTGCAACAAGGGTCCATGAGCCCAACAAATGAAATGAAACCTATATAAAAAAACCCTACCTAATTTACAACTATATACAAAAACGTGGGGCATTGTTCAAGCGTCCCAAAAGAAAAAAAAGAGAAAGGAAACCTATCACTAACTAACTATATACAATGGCGGCGGGCAAGTCCTGCGGCTCACTCTGTGATGTTGTGGGTCAGGGCATCATCGAACTCCATGTCAATCTCCTGTGGCTCAGTCCTGCGTCGCACACATGTTTAGGGTGTGACAGTCTGTGTGGGTCACAGGCCTCAGCCTGTTTCATGCCCAATGACTCTGTCCAACTGGTGTAGTGTCTTCTTCACACGTGAATGTACTCCGGAGGTTTCATCATGTGTCCTGCTTACTGTCCCATCATCATCTACTGTGTTGTCACTTGACTCACATGATGCAATTGATGCTAGTCAACACTGTCTGTCAATACACAGGTCTATGGTCATCCTTTTGATACCATGCAAGGCATCCCTGAATTTGCACTTGGGGGGAGGGCTGGTTTGTTTGTATCCCATTGCATGCACATTGCACGTGATGCCTGAAGTTGACCTTGCACTGCCTTCACATTTTCTGATACACATCATGAAGTACTTGTACATGTAGATAGTGAGTAACGTACAAATTTGCTGCACTGCATCAACCCACTTCTGAGCAATATAACACCCTTCTACATGCCTAATCACAGAAGCAATGTCAAGTTGACCCAGCATGCATGGCAGGTTCTCTTTTGTGTGTGACATGTCTGCTTGATGTGTTTGGTGTCTGTGTGATGTCTATGTGTGTGTGTGTTGTGTGCTTCTAACATGTGTAATGACCTTTTTTCTCTCTACTTTTCAGATTATGACGCAATGGAGCCAGAGGATGGTGTTGTCATGCCAGGCACCAGGGTTGTTATCACTACAGCAACCCGATACAAGTGGGGGTCGTGGGGTGGTAGGCCACGAAAACCCACATGTGCTACAGTCCATCTTGTCTTTGGCTGGCAATGAGTCCAGCCCTGATGACCACTCTGACGTCCATGTCGAGTTGGATGTGCATCAGGTCCATATGTCAGGGGTGAGTGATTCTAATGTGGGCACTTCTCTGTCCGCGACACCTGCACTGAGGGGTCAGACAGTGTTGGAACCTCCGCCTGTGGTGGATCGGGATGCAGGATCACCCTCCACACCAGTCACTGATGTGCCTGGGCCATCACGTCGATGGGGGCATGTAGTCGTGCAGCCGTGGGCGCTGCCAACACAACGAGGACACCCGGTCCTTGGGTCCTGCAAGTGTCAAGCCCAGCAATGTGGTGGCCGCGCGCTACCACGCTATACTGAGTGGGAGCAAGACATGACTGCCAATGCTGAACGCCAGGGGGCAGCAATGGAGAACATCACTGTGAGCATGGAGCGTGTGGCCCAATCCGTGCTCCCCCCTGCTAGGCAGGTGCTTCTCCAGCAGCGGGCGGCACGGTCCACGGCTCGCTCGCTCAGGCTGGGCATGACGGCCTCAAACAGGGCACGCCAGGCTGAAATGTTGTCTCTGCGTCAAGCAATTGCTGCTCACGCAGAGGCACATGTGGAGGCCCTGAGGGCTGAGTATGAGTCCCTCAGATCCACTGTGGGTGTCCTCTTGATGTCCCAGAGGGCGCGGTCAGAGGAGAGGTTTGAGCAGCTTGAGCGTACCATCTCGGCTGAGCTACGTGCTTGCCGGGAGGTGCATCAGTTGTCCAGCCAGGCCTTGCAGGAAGAACTCCGTGTTACACATCTTACCTTGCAAGAGGAAGCATGTGTATTACGGGAGGTTCTGCATGCAGACCTACGTGTCATCGCCACACAGAACCAGGCTCACCCGTCCGGCAGACTTGCTGCCGACGAGGGGCAAGCTGCGGCTAGGCGTGGTCAGGCTCCTGTGCCACGTCCTCCTTTCCAGGAAGAGCAAGACTCGGACGACGAGGTATCTCCCACATAGGTCGGGCTGTGCAGGCGTTGAGCCCATGGAGGTTTTTTTTTCCCTCAACATCATCGTATGTGGGTGTTGAGCAGCACCCTGTACCTCCCCCCTCCTGGGTGCCTCCCCCCCGGTTCAATTTTTCTTTTAGTTTAGTTAGTTAACTTTCAATTTGATAGTTAGTTTAATTAGGTAATGTAGGTTTTTCATAGTTAGTCTAATTAGTTAATACAGTTTAAAATTGCTTGTCTATTGTGCTTTCATGTGACGTGTGGTGCTTTGTGGCTTTTGAAAGCATCCACTGTCTGTTCCAGCTGGTCCCTTCAAGCTTATCTCGTGTATGTGTTTGCAGCTTGGGGTCCTGACTCACATATGCCACTCCTGTTTCCCTTATCCATGGGCTCGCAAGGATGGTTCATGTTATAGCCTATTACTCAAGGGCTTTGGACTGTCATATCTGTTGCATGTCTGCTGCTGTACTACTTGTGTTGACACCCCTAGTAGGGATGATAGGGGGGATATTGACCACAGTTCTTCCTTTGCTAGATGGGTGGTTTCATGATTCATGTGTGCATTAATTGCTATACATTGTGTAGTATGTTTCTTATCTTTGCTGTACATGTGCTTGATGCAATTCATGCTGTAGACAGTGGCTAACACACTTTGCCTGTGAAAGTTGCACTGATGGAGTGATTTCTGATGTACATCTCTGACATGGTCCAGTCATGACATGCCTGAGGAGACACACACAGGGAAATTTCATGCATTAATCATGTGTTTTCTGCCCTTTCTGCAGGGGGATGAGCCTCCTGACCACCTTTCCCAGCAGACATGGGTCATTGGACGTCTGGAAGATGGCCACGTTTGGTGGTGCAGACATACGCATGTGTGCGCAGGCAGAGCCACAGGGATTGCGTTTCAAGGAACTCCAGGCAAGGTGAGCAGCACAAGGGGGCCACACCGCAGCCAACCGTCCACCGGGCCAGTTGCACATGCATGCTAAGTAGCACCACTGATGGTGAGCTTGGACAGATATTGGTGTTGAAGTGCACAGTACAGCTAAAATGCGTTGGTGGACTAATGGCTAGTTGATCGGAAAGTTGTCAGGGGCACATGCCGGGGCAGTGGCACATATCCTCCGATCCACCACGGTCCATTGAGGCATTTGTATTAGCCATGTGGCGTTCCAACACAGGGAAAGAAGCAGCTCACAGGGACAGTCAGCAAGTGACAGACTTGTGTGCAGTGCATTTCATTTTCAGGTTGAAATTGCCACATGCACTACCTACTTTATGCTGGAACACGACTTGTACTGAAGTCGTACCTTGCTAAATGCATCTGGCTGCTTACCCAGGGAACATTGGATGTTGTGTGAATCTTGACACATTGGTCTTCCATTTGCCACGCACCCACCAGCGCCTGACTTACTGCATTGACTGTGTATGAACCATCACAGGGGAATCTTACGTATGGGTACGAAACACCACACCGGATAGTTTGTTTGTACAGTATTTTGTTACTTTGGGGCATGCATGGTGGTGTGTGTGTGTTATGGGCATGCACAGATTAGTGACTCTGGCTCTCTTTGCAGCATTGAACTGCTCATGTTACCGGACCTGAGAGTGCGCAGGCAGGAGGCCAGCACTCACCCCAGAGATAAGTTTCTCTTTGACTTCAATTTGAGTAATTTGGTACTATGTGCATGATTTACACGTTTGGTCTGATTGTGTATGTGTTAATGTGATTCTTATGTTTTTGTACATTCCCTACTTTCCCATGTCAATCCTACTCCCCTCTCCTGCCCTCATTCTGGTTATCCAGTATACCAATGCCTGTCCCGACTGCACAGCGCACATTTGTTCCATGAATCGGCCTGTATATGTGTTGTCAGGATTATTGGTTGCATTTCTATGAAGGACTAACATTTGCAAACACAATTGGTCTGTGTTGTGTAAGTAAATGTTGTCAACAATTGGTGGCAATTGAAATAGAATATTTATTGCTACATTTGCGTAGCAATTTACACCAGTTATATTTGAAAATTTAAATGGACCAGATAGTTCTGTGTCCAAGTCATTTCTTCGGAATGTGTGTTGCTTCTTTGAAGAAGTACCTGAGTTACTTTGAGTAGTATATTCTTCTTTGGTTATCGTAATTGATGCAGTATTAGCTTCTTTTATTCTCTTTGGAGGATTTGCAATGAGATCCTGTTGCATTTTTGTTTGAAGTAGTTTTCTTTTACAACGTTTTACTTTTTGTGGAACAGGATAGGTTTTTAGATGGGGTGTATAGTGAACGTAGTCTATTGTATTCTAAAATGCAGGGAATATCAGCGTTTACTTTACTTGCATCAAAGTTTATTAAAAATGGACCGTCAAGTGTACATAAGCGTGATAGTGCTACGTAGCTAATGCCTTCTTTAAAGACTGTGTTCCCAATATCTATCAATGCTTTATCTAGGGTAAGACCTTGTGATTTGTGAATGGTGACTGCGTATGCTAGAGTTAGAGAAAATTGTTCTCTGCGTACATACATGTCTTTGAAAAGAAGGAATCGAGCTGTTGAGCGTCCTATCCTTTTTACTTCTGATAGTTTGTCAAAGATAATATTGACAAACTGAATGTTGTTGTCACGTGGTTATGTTTGAAAGCCAACCACTGTACCAAGTGCTCCATTAACTAGTTCTTGCTCCACGTCAAGGTTACGTTTAAGCATTACTCTACAGTTTAAAGATAATTTTAATATTTTCTCCAAACCAACTGTGTTGGAGATAGAGTTTTCTGAGGTATTTAGTCTTGTTGTGGCTTGTTGACACATGGGTAGTGTCATACCATGTATGTCCAGTTTTTCTGTGGAACAAATTTGAATTATTGGTTGCATTTCTTTTTTCAACATTGTTTCATTGAATTTGGAACAGCTTGCAAGAGTTGGCATCAAGGACATACAATTGACATTTTTGTGTGCTAATTGTTCCATAACATCAGTAGTGCATGAGTTATGGCCACAAAGTGCATGGATGTGCCGGGTTTTTAATATTTCTCGTGCTTCTTGAGATAGTACACCAACACTAATACTTTTTAAAATGTTGGCGTAGGTGAGGTTTGCAGACTGGCCGATGTTTTCTGTTAATTCTCTGTATTGGAAATGTTGCCAATGGTTAACATTTCCTACGCTGCCAACAGTTTTACGGCAGAGTTTGTGTCCTATGGTTTTAAAAATAGGTTCACCTTTCACTGGTGTCAATTGAAGAAGATCTCTGAAAACAATAATGTGTTTTCCTCCAAAGAGTTCTTCGTAGTTTGTTTTGAGTACTTCTTGTAATCTGAGGTGAATCAAAGCCAAAATTAGGTTGGAGACCATGCTCACTTCATCTATTAGTAGCATTTCCATTTGTTTTAACACTCTCTGTAGTTCCATTGCAGCTTCTGTGGAAAGTTTGTAATATTCTAATTTGTTTTGGTGCTCTATTTGAAGGAGTAGTAATCGGTGTAAAGTGACACCGCCTATGTTGTAGGCAGCTAAACCTGTGGGGTCAGTTGCAACAGCTGACAGTTTGTTGTTCGTCAATTGTTGAAGGAACTTGCTGATGATTTTGATTAAGAATGTTTTGCCTGAACCAGCTTCACCACTGACATATAATAGTATAGGTTTGTAATTTTGGCAGGTACATTCTTTATTTTCATGTTGTACACCATGTGCAATTTCTTTTGTTACTTCTTGAAAAATGGTACGCTGCTCTTTGTTCAGTTTTGATTGTAGTACAGTTAAGTCTTCTGTATCTTCTGCATAGTGACACATGGGGCGTCAATACAACCCGGGCGCAAAGGGATACCGGGCACCGGTAATGACACTGGTGCCGGTAATCCCTTTGCGCTCAATTCCGAGGTACTTTTGCGGGTCCTTCCTTAACGCCTGGCTTTAGCAGGCGTTAAGGACGGGACCCGCAAAGGGATACCGGGATCAATAATGGTACCGCAATTTGCGGTACCGTTATTGCCACCTTCCCCCTTCCCAATGAGCCCTATGGGGGCTCAAATGTGAATGGGGAATGACATTTCAAATGGGGACTTACCGGTCCTGCAAAGGGTGGAATGGACCGGTAAGTCCCCATACCACCACGTCGGTGGCGGTACCGGTAGTGGTGCTAGTCATGGCGCTAATAGCGCCATGACTAGCACCAACCTCGGAATGAGCGTCATGGTGTTTTCTACTTCTGTCATAGCTAACTCTGCCTCATTTGTTATTAGTGGCTGTCCCAGTGGTTCTTGGCTTCTTGTTACAGAAGGTTAACTACTGTCGGGAGTGTCCTTATCTAGTTGGGCCTGGAGTTCTTCTTCGTGTTGCTGTTCATTGTGCAACATTGTTTTGTACTGTATAAGGTTTACAGCGGTTATAGTGCTTTCATTTGCTTTGAAAGCAGCTTCATAGCAGTCATAGATATCTAGTATCTCTTCTTCTTTTCTCCATGGTTTAAAGAAAAGTTGTAGCAGGGACATGTAATATAGTTCTTTATGTTGAGGAGTTTTTAATGAGAATTTGATATGATTAATTAAGCTTCGTTTGGTAAGTTTCACTAAGCTGCCTTCACAATTTGTCACTCTGTATCTACCTTTATTTTCATTGGGTTTTATATTATTTTTGTACGTGAAGTTTTGGGCTATGTGGTATAGACACATGGTTTCCAAAGTGGTACTCCTGTTTGGGTAGTATGTGTCCAGTAAATTGTTTTTCAAAATGTCTTGGCTTTTGGGATCATTGTTGGCTATTGTTTCTATGTCATCGTATGATTTGAGAACTCTTTTTCTAGATTTAGCAGGACCAAGGCTTAGCCATACTATATTTTCAGATTTTCCATACAAAGCAGTACCGGTTAAACGATCTGCAGCTTCATAGCAGCCACATTCTCTATGAGAGAGCATTTTTATGCCTAAAATGTACAATTTCTGAGACAGTGTTTTGGCCGATGATCGGTCAGGTCAGTCCAGAGGTCTTGAAGCTCTGTTTTTCTGCTTTGGTTAAGTAGGCTGTATCGTGCAGTGAATTGTCTACAATGTACTGCACATCTATGTTTGCATTCCATAAGAGGGCAATGATTGCATTGTAATCATTGATATATTTTGCTTCTTCTGTTCTTTTTATGTATTATGTGTTCTTAGGTGATTTACCTTTAACACTAGGGGCCTCATCACGAGTTTGGCGGTAATGCAGCGGTTTTCCCCTCGAGCGTAAATAGCGCTAACGCCAAGCCCCCCGGCGGATAGTCCGCCAGATCACGAGTTTTCGTTCATGCGCACAGGGACATGGCGTTAGCGCAAATAGCGCTCGACGGGTAGAACCCGTAAATCCGGCGCACTGTGCGCTACCGCCATACTGCGCTAATAGCGTGCACCATGAGCGCACACTATTAGCGCACGGGAAACGCGTCACCGTCGGAAGGGGAAACAATGTGGTGGCCATCTTGGAAATCACAATCCGTTGGATATCACAGCCCCTGGAAGCCATCCACCCCTGGGAACACTGAATCATGTCACAGGAGCGCTCTAGGGGCAAGTCTGCCCTGGACAGGGTGAGGAAGCCCAAATTTAGCGACCAGGAGCTGGCCGTACTGGTGGAGGAGGCTGAGATCCACCATGAAGAGCTGCAGCAGCGCAAAACCAGTGGCCAGCGCCAAGCACAGATTTGGCGCAACATCAGCCAAAGGGTAACTGCAGTGGGGCACGTGCCCCGGGATGGCGAGGATTGCCGCAAGTGCCTCAACGACCTGCAGTATGAGAGTCTGCGGCATCCTCTCACAGCACAGGAGTGCAAGCAGGAGCACTGGAGGAGGGCCAACACCCCCACCCGAACTCACACCCTGGGAGGAGAAGATGACATCGGCACCATCAAGGGAAGGCGGGGTAGGCACTGGCATTGATCCGACTGCAGGTGAGTCCTACCCCAAATGCATGCAACTGAAAGTACCACACATGCAGACCCTGAGTGAATGAATGTGAAGAAATGTGTGTGAGGCACTGCAGACACCCATAAGTGACCCCTTGATCCATTGAACCGTAGTGCTGCCTAGACAACCCTGCACGTGCAGTGCATCAATAGAAGGGGCAGGGGACAGACATCCATAGCCATGGGACAGCTACGTAGAGTGTGAGTGTGCAGGAATACACCCCCAGGACCCTGAGCGCAGTGCACCCCAACCCTGCATGTGATCTTGTCATACAAACATTCCCATGCAGTCTACCTCCACACTCACACATCACACCAATCACCACATGGTGACTGAACAAAATGCAAGTTGAATGCATAATTGATAGTGTCTACAATCCCACTTGATGACATGAACTGCTTGATACTTATGTAGGTTGCCTTGAACTCAATCCACACCCTATGTACCCCACAGGCACACGGCAAACCCCACGGGATGAAGATGATGGGGAGGAGGCCACACCATCATGGCACCCGAGGCAGCGTGCCTCCACCAGCACCACCACCCCACAAAGGGGCTGCATGGAAGGGAACCGACGCAGGCCACATCCCACATCACCACAACGCAGCCCAACCAGACCGCTGCAGCACCCACATGTCCGCAGGGAGTCCACGGCCAGCTCTCCGCAAGCCACCAGGAAAAGCCCGGATGCAGTGGGAGTCACCTGTGGATCGGAGCCCGACGTAGGAGTGACACCTCCACGTGCGCATCAGGCAGGATGTCTGCATTCACCTGGAAGATGTGACGCTGAAGGGATGGGCACACCACAGGGGACCCCAGGGCCAGGCACACAGCTAGCACAAACCCCACCTGTGCATGTGCATTGTGTCCGCACACCACAGCCAGACGAAGACACGCCATCATATGGCTGCCCTGAAGACCAGCACTCAGAGCCCGGCAGCCCAATCCCAGCCGGCAACATGTCCCCATGCAGCCCCCCCCAACAGCGCACGGTACCTGCCACACCAGGGGTACCGTTTATCATGGTGGCAGCAGTGATGGGACGACTGGATGTGATCGAGGCCAAACAGGCCAAAGTTGAATCCATGGCCAAGGTGCACAGCCGGCACATCAAGGCCATCAGTGCATCCATACGCCATGGATGCAAGTACATGGCGCGAGACAATGAGCGCACACGCAAAGTAGTGGAGCAATGCACCGCAGCCCTGACAGGACAATGGGTGAGGGAGTTGGACAAAGGGTGAGGGAGTTGTGCGAGGCAGTATCAGCCCTTGCTGAGCAGACAAGGGAGGGGAACAATCTTCTCTGTCACCACATGCAAGCAACCGGGTCAGTCCCATCAACCTCCACTACACCCACGGAGGGATCCCTTGAGCCGTCTCCTAGGCGCCGTTCGATAAGCCACCTGAGGTCACACACACCAGAGGGTCCTGGACATGGAAGCGCCCACAACCATCATAGTTCGACATGGCATCGTTGTGGGTGTCCTGATAACAAACATGCACCTACCTGCACTGTTGTGGGGAGTTCACTGGGGGGAGGGGGGATTGTGTGCTGGGTGTTCACTGGGGGGAGAGGGGATTGTGTGCTGGGTGTTCACTGGGGGGAGGGGAGATTGTTATACTGAGAATAAATCACGTTTCAAAATTCACAAAGCATGGACAGTAGTGATTGTGATAAAGTGCTCTTTAATGTTGAAGTGACATGTGTAAAATGTAGCCGTCACCCGTTTAAAAAAAAAACATCAATGAAGCCCTGTCTGGCCAACCTCCCCTCCCTCAGCCCAACCCTTTGTGCACGTGCAACACCTTCAGGCACGTCATCACCTTCACTCCCATCCTCAGGTGGCTGCACATGAGCATCAGGGGGCAGTGGCACATTCCTGCGACAGCAGATGTTGTGCAGCATGGCACATGTCAGTACAATTTTTCCAACTTTTTCAGGTGCATACATCAATGCCCCTTCCTTACGGTCTAGGCACCAGAAGCGTGCCTTCAGCAGTCCAAATGACCTCTCCACGCAGATCCGTGTACGAGTATGGGCAATGTTGTATGCCCGCTCTGCTGCAGTGTGTGGATGACGCACAGGGGTCATGAGCCATGTGTACTGGGGATATCCAGAATCACCTGCAGGGGAAAGAAAGCAGGTTTGGGGACAAGGTAAATTCAGTGGGTGTACAGGGCTCAGTCATAAGTGTCATTTTGCCATACTTGTCATTTGGTCACTAACATTGTGGAATGTGCTGTGCTACGAGCAGCATTGATTCAATGAGGTACTCACAACTTGGTACGCCTCTGTTTCAGTATGTAATAGTACTCATTCACTTGTCACTGGGGAAGGGGGCCCTTCCATCTGCTTGTGCATGCGAGAAGTGGCTACCTCATGTGTCATTGCCATTCCCTTTGGCTGCTGTTGCATGTTCTGGTTGTCACTATTGTGTACTGTTCTCCAGGCATTTCATTGGCCATTCAGGGGACAGTGTTTGTGGGATGTACATTGGCATTACTCAAACTACTTATGTGTGGTGCATTTGTGGATGTGGCGACTGTTGTGTTACATTTGCATGACTGTCGGGTGGGCAGGGTGGGATGTCTGTACTCTGTCAGCATGGGAAGCCATAGTGCTACTCACACAGGAGGCTTTGTGGTGGTAGGCCTTCCATATGTCACTGTGCTGCCACATGTCTTTTACATCCTGAATGGGTGACTTCTGCTGTGGTGTTGGACATGTCCAAGGTTTCTTGTGCAAGGTGCTTGATTGCAAATGCTGCACTGATGGTGCTGCCTATTGACATTCAGGGATTTGATTGTGTGTGACCAGCCCCATTAGTTGTGGATTAACATGCATTACGGTATACATTTGTACTCACCCAGCAGCCATGTATTTTGCGCTCAGTGCCTTTCCATCTACGCTGGCAGGGTACTGTTGCGCATGGAGTCGTGGGTGGATCCTGGGTAGCGGGCACAGCAGTGGCTGAAGGTGAGGTCAGGCCCACATGTCATCTGCACATTCAGGGAATGGTAATGTTTCCGGTTTCTGTAGGCTGCCTCATGTGCCTGTGGTGGTACGAGTGCTACATGTGTGCAGTCCAGGGCTGCTATCAAATTCGGGACTTGGGTAATGGCATGGAATTGACTCACCTGTGCCTGTGTGGCTGGCAATGCAATGTGCTCATTCACATGATTCAACAGTGCATCCAGCACCTGTCCCAGCATGGCACTGAATGTGGACTGGGCCATGCCATGCATCATGGCAACGGTGTGTTGGTAGCTGCCAGTCCCGAGGAATTATAGCACAGACATGTGCTTCACTAGCAGAGGTACTGCTGTGCTGATGGCTATACGGCTGCCGATGTCAGTCTGGATTGTGTACAGCAACTGGGTGATGGTTGCCCTGTCCAGCCGATATTCAGTCACCAACTGGCCATCAGTCAGGGCCCAGGGTGTTGGCCTGACCCTGGGGATGGCTGGCCGCCTTGCTGGTGCTGCTCTCTTCCTCCTTCTCCTCATCCCCACCACCCCCTGCGCTCCCAGGGCCCTGGCCTGGTTGGCTGGCCTCTGTAGTTCCAGGCGCAGCAGGTAGAAATCCACATCAAGGCTCCCGGCTCCAAATGGCAGCATGGTGTTTTGAAGTGTGTGTTGTGCATGGGTGGGTCCTTTGTAGGCCTCTGATTTGCATTGGTTTCACCTGGGCCCTTATTGCTGTCTCCTCCCTGCTCCTGCTGGTGGAATGGTGTGAATGGTGTTGGGGAGGGTGTGTTGTGCATGGGCGGGTCCTTTGTAGGCCTCTGATTTGCATTGGTTTCACCTGGGCCCTTATTGCTGTGGCCTGTGTTCTTTTACCTCCAGCATTTTGCTGGGGGTATTTTCGGCAGATTGTCCGCCGCTTTTCTGGTGCTAATTGCGCCTACGCCGGACTCGTGATTGCAATGTTTTAGCGCAAATGGTTACTGGCGCTTTTACAGCCAACGCTTGTACAGCCGGCTGTACTTGCGCCGGCTGTAATGGCGCCAGCGGTATTTGGACTCGTGATCCAACGGACCCTTAAAATCGGTGCTGATAGCGTTACCACCGATTTTAAGGGTTACCGCCCGACTCATGATGAGGCCCTATGTCTAACTGAAGACATGAAGTTGTTCACTTCACCTGTTTCTGTAACTGGTCTAGGGAAACCAAAGCAGCATTTGGTGTAGTATTTCCCTTTGTTTTTGTATTTGCGACGACAATATTTCCCACATTTGTGTCTTTGAAATTGTACAATTTGTGCATGAAGATCACTATTTGTTGCTTCTGATGGAATTTCACAAGTGACATATTTTTCGATAAACTGTAAAACAGTGGCATCACTGTCTTGACCAAATTTAGGAGCATCTTTAATCCATAAAAGCATGTGGATATGTGGTGCTCCTCTGGCTTGGTATTCTTTTCTCCAAAAGAAGTGTTGCACTTCTCCGAGGGGAGGAACAGTTTTGTTACAAATAAAGTGTAGCATAGCAATGAAGCGATGATGGAAATATCTTGAAACATTAACAGGATCTAGAGAGCAAAGTTCTCCAAGTGCTAGTATATCTATGTTTGTTTTGTTTTTGTTTGATATACGTAGGAAATCATGTAAATCTTCCCATGCATATTCTGCACAACTTAATGTAACAAACCAAGTGGGTGGGCCAAGGTTTCTTATCATACAATGTACATCTCCATGACGTTGGAACCAGTACTCTTTAGTACCACGCATGTTTGCGAACAGATTTGTAATGCCTGATTGTAAAACCTCATCTTTTTCTTGCACTTTTTGTAGTAATTGCATAGCTGACATATTTTGAAAGTGGGTACCTGATTTAAATGTGTGTGCAACTCCGTAACATAGAGTTGCTAGTTCACTTTCAAAGAGTAGGTGGAATATGTATTCCACATTTTGTCTAAATCTGGGATCTTCAGAATACATTTGTAACGAGTGGTATTCTGATGCTGTTATCTGAATGGGTCTATCATCATACCTTCCACCTTTCCCAGTTGGAAAGAGTAGACGAAAAGCACATGCTTCTATACTTTTTTCCCATATGCTGATTGGTGATCCTTTGGTTTGTCGCATTTGGAACGTTTCTAGAGCATCATCTATGGTGTCATTAGAGTGTAATGGATGAATTGTGTAATGGTCTAAAATATTGGATACTGTAGCAGGATCTAGAAGTTCAAATTGACCAGTTGCTGGTGACTCTTGAATTATTTCAGTGGTTTCCCTCATGTTTTCTTCAATATTCATTTGTTTGTAGTATTCATTATTGTCTTTTAGATATTGCAAGGCTTGTCTAACTTTCTGTAGGTCTACGAGTTGTTGCCAATTTCGTTTGTCTCTTGTAGGTACACCATTTACTAAGACAATTAAAGATTGCTCTATTGGAAGTTGCACACATATGGTTTGGTACTTCAGCGGATGCACTTTTAAATTTTAGTATTTCTTTTTTGTATGTGTGTAGTAGAATGTTGCCATCTGTACAATTGTTGCTAGTCTGTTGTAAAGCTATTGCACTTTGTAAGTGGCTTTCACTTCAAAATATTTTCTCTGGATATGCTCTATTTCTTCGAGTAGGTCTTTGGCTGTACCATGTAGAAGATTGTTATTTAAATTGGCTAGTGCTAAAGCAGGACTTTTAGCATAGTACAGTTTATAGACTAGATTTCTTATAGTTGAATGATGTGTTGATATCGTTTTGATATGATGGAAGGTGCTTTTGCAAATAGGTCCTGAAATGCAGGCTAATGAATGTCCTTGTAGTCCTGTGTATTTGCGCACTGCACAGGTATCCATATTTTGTAGTAGTTTCATTTTGATTTTGTCTTTGCCTTTCACATACTGATTGTGGAACTGGCGTAAAGATTTGAAAGATTTTTTGGCAATGTTACACATTGACGTGCATGGCCATTTGTATACTGGACGTTCTGGCTCAGTCGAATGGAGAGGTGATACTGAGTTTTCTGGGGATATTTTTGTAAGCAGTATTTCTTGTTGCATTATGGTATTATTAAGTTTTTCATACCCTCGTCCACTGCTATGTATGGCACTTGTGTTTGTTTGCTTTTGTTTGCATGCTTCTTCATTGAAATATGGTTCTGTGCTCGTGGTGTGACTCCATTCACCTCCACAGATATTTAAGAAGTTATGTTTGTTGACATTCCGTTTATTGATAAGTCTAAGTCTTTTTTGTAAATTTAGTAGTTATTTTTGTTAGTGGTTTCATTCTGTTTAACACTAAAATAAATAACTTCCTTTTGAGAAGGATTGCACTGTCTATCAAAGCTTCTAAGATTAATTTTCTACGGTAGGTTTTAAAAGTTGTGCATGATTTGTCTCCTGTTTTTATAAGATTCTGAAGGACTCTGTGGCAGAACATTTTTGTTAAAATACGTTTTTTGGTATGGTTACTTGGCACTACATCAAGATTTATAGGAGCAGTGTTTACAGTAGTGGTAGCTGAATTCTTGCTAATCACTTTCTGTTTTACATTTTGATAGAAGAGGCAAAGTTTCTGTGCTGGAAGCTTGTTTTGTTTAGCTTAATGACTGCATTAGCTGTTTTGTTTGAACTTTTTATACAAATTCTGCTAGAGATGGATGCTTATTCTGGACACTTTTATTTTCATTTGCTCTAATTCTGCGTTGCTTTCTACAGACTTGCTTTTTGGTAGGCATTCTTTGGGGTCTGTTGTTGAAAAAAAATAAGGTATGGGTTGGGCTGTTCTGCAATGTATGTGTGCTGTGTGCATGAGTGTCTGAGTATGATGGTAAGGATGTATGTGGTGGTATGTGATTGTGCATTGGGCAGCTACAACTAGTTGGGAAGGCTATTCTTCTATTTGGGCCTCATTACAACCCTGGCGTTGGACCATGGTGCTATTAGCACCATGGTCCATGCCGGATTCCGCCATGGTGGATGGCGGATTTACCGCCCCATTCCAAGGTTGGCGGGGCGGTAAATCCCCATTCACTATGGCCCCTTCCCCATTCCCATTTTTGGCCCATAGGGCTCAATGGGAATGGGGAAGGCGCTAATTACGGCACCGTAAATTACGGTGCCGTAATTAGCACCAAGGTCCCTTAGCGGGTTGGACTTTAACGCCTGCAAAAAGCAGGCGTTGAAGTGTGAATCTGGCGTTAAGGGTTTAACAGCGCCGCAGCCTTTTACGGCGCTGTTAACCCCTTAACGCCAGGGTTGTAATGAGGCCCTTTGTGTGTTACTGTACTGGGGTTCAGATGACAGTAGAAAGTAAGCTAGTGGTGAGGAGAAGCACTAATACTAAATCTAATGGTATAGAATTAAAACAGTTCTTTGTTCTGTAATACTAACATTCTAGGGGCTGAGTTATGTCATTTGTGCGCCGAAAAACAGGGATTTGTGCACCATTCTGCCTGCTAATCACTGTTTAACAAATGGGGATTTGTGGGCAGAATTGTGCACAAATCTCCGTTTTTCTGTCCACAAATTCCATGAATCCACCCCACAGTGTGTTTTAGTAACAGTAAGTATATTATGGTAGTATTGTACTTTTTTTGTGTGGAATGAGCAGGTTTCATCTGAGTTGTTGTTCGTACTTCAGATGCTGCAGCTTTTCAGGAGAGTGGTCTTCATTGCAATTTTAAAAGAAAGAAGTT
The DNA here is from genome assembly GCF_040938575.1 of Ambystoma mexicanum. NCBI lineage: Eukaryota > Metazoa > Chordata > Amphibia > Caudata > Ambystomatidae > Ambystoma > Ambystoma mexicanum. Next base: position 436,285,587 of record NC_090940.1, read on the forward strand.
AGTAATTTTGTGTGTTTAGAGCACTGATGTTAATGTAGTCGTTGATTTTTATGTTTTTGTAGAAGTATTCGTGTTTGATATCTGAACATAGTGTGTGCATGCATTTTCCTTTGACTATGTGCAGCCTTTATATTTTACTTACAATATGTTAGTTCTGCATGCTTTGCAAATGAGTAGAATACTAAGTGTATGAAACTCACTTGTTTTTTTAAGGCTGCGTTATTGAATGTTAGGAGAAAGAAGAAATAATGATATACTTATTTTGCAATTTTTATAAGGTAAATGGCAGAAACTGTATAGAAAAGCATGGAATGTATGCATTTGTGAAGGTGTGGGTAATAAATCAGAAGGATGTGATTTACAGGCAGTGGTGTTACTGCAGCTGGGAGCTTTTCAATGATAGTGTCTATCTGTGTGAGTGTATGAAGATGCATGACCTTATCCTGGCTGAGTGTAATTTTATAATACACTACTAAGTGTTTTTCTACAATTATACTGGTATTTCTCACATCTTCTAATATTATAATTTTTTAGATAGCTGTGTGTGTAAAACATCTTTTAGATAGCAGACAGGTTTGGAAGTGACAGTTGATTATAGCAGATGGGAAAAATGACAGTACGTTCATTTTATAGGTTATACAGGTTAAGTGGCAATTGCTCCGTTTATATGCATTCATAAGAGTTGTACATGTACTGTGCAGAAAATATGCATACCTGTAGTTTGTATTCCTGCATGTGGATATGCATGCAGCTGCAAGTAGAAATCTTGGAGACGTGTACAGTAGTTTTTGTAGTAGGTGCTTTCCAATGATATGAGACTTGTACTCATAGTGATCAACAGTACATTTGAAGTGCTGAACTCTGATGATGGAGTTAGATGTAGAGGTCTTGGATGTGATTGGTGGATGGTTGTGTGACTGCTTAGCTGTATCCAAGGAGGGAATGGCACAGAGAGTGATGTGGAAAGGGCAGAAGGGCTGTCTAAGAGTTCCGCACTCCACGGACACAGCGGATATCCACGGACAGGGCGTGCCACATCCGGGGTTTTCCAGCAAATCCAGCATGGAAAGGGGACTGTAGGGATCAGCCAATCAGATGTTGAGGTTGTGGATTTGTGTTGAAAGAGACTGTGTGTAGTGAAGATGGCAGAGGTGGAGAAAGTCAGGGTGTTGGTGCTTGGAGATATGTTTGTGCATGGTTTACAGCAGTATGCTCAATGCAGGCATGTGGCAAACAATTTTGATGTTAAAGGAGTGGAGTTGGTGTGGAGCACTGTGCCTGATGGCAATGTACAGGGAATTGTACAAGTTTGTGAAGATATGGGCAGGATGAACAGTCCCCATGTGGTAGTTTTGCACCATGGTGCTTTCCGTTTGGGCTACGTCAGTGCCCCTACTTTGTTGGCAGATTTGGAACACTTGGTTCAAGCAGTAATGAACATCCTTCCAAATGCCAAAGTAATTTTTTCTGGATTAGTACCTAGGGCAATATGGGACAATAGTTCTGTTTTTTGTCCTCAGCAAAACATTGCTAGGTGTGCAATCAACTGAGGCATGTGTGCGTTCATGCATAGAGCTGGTGTGTTCTTCTGTAATAATGAGAATATTGATTCCAGTAATGCTGTTCATTTTAAAGAAGATGGCTTTTCCTTATCTTTTATGGGAAATGCCATTCTGTTTTGGAATGTAAGGGTTGCTTTGGAGAAGGTTATGTGAATATTTTAGGAGTAAAGTAAGAAAAAAAAATACAGAAAATATAAAATAACAGGTGTCTGTCAAGCATCTGCAAAAAAAACAAAAAAAAGACTCTTTTCAGAGCCAACCTCAAAGGGGAAATGTGGTACACTATTTAAATTTACATTCACCACGCTCAGATTTTCGATATGTCCGCGTATATGGCAGTAGTCCGCGGACATCACGTATTACATACAGGGATTTTGGGGTGGAGAGGCATGCAAATGAGAATGAGCAGAGCAAGGGATTGGTCAGTAAAGTTTACTGGGTGTGTTGTGTAAGAAGGGAGTTTGTCAGAAAGTCTTTTTCCTGAGAGAAGAACAGATAGCTTTGGCTGTGTGTTTCAAAAACAGATTATCTGGATTTTAGGAGACTCATGAATACATTGGTTGGAGGTGCATTCAGAACATCTGTGGAGTAGCTGTAGATCTTGGATTCCATCATGTGGAAGTGAACTGGCATGGAGTGCATGGAATGAAGTGGCTGGACTTGGTACCTCTCTGTGCTACTTTAGACACAGAGCATCATCCAGACATAATTATAATTAATTGTGGAGGGAACAGTTTAGGACATGTGTCTGGAATTTCATTGCAATTTGCAATGAAAGAAGGACTTGGGAAGGTCATGGACATGTTTCCAAATTCCCAAGTAATATTTTCTCGTATTGTGCAAAGACAAATGTGGCTACGTTCTTCTTCATTTGGTCCACAAATGGAGAAAGCGAGGTGCAATGTCAATAAGGCTGTTTGTGCCTTTCTAAGAGATGTTGGCATGTCCTCTTTTCACAATGAAAATATTATGTTTTGTAGCACATACATTTTTCGCAGAGATGGAGTCCATCTTACTTATGCTGGCAATCAGATTTTTCTGAGAAATGTACAAAATGCATTGTGACCTTTTTTGGAATTACAGCGATCCATTCTGCAGTAGTTGTTGACCATTTCAAGTTTTTCAAACACAAAAAACACCACCAAAAGGCTCTTTTGAGAGCCACCACTTCCTTCCAGAGAAAAGTGCAATGGTTTGGCTAGGGCAGCACCCCAACATTTTAGATGTCTGCGAACTGTCAGCGGACTTCTAAAAAATGCACAGGGCCCTACTCCATTTATTTTCCACTTCTATTTTTAAACTGTGAAAGTCGGCTCTGAAAAGAGCCTTTTTTTGTTTTTTTACACACGACACACAAGGAAAGGTGGGGAAAGGAGGGTAAGGAAGGGACACCAACCACGGGGATAAGAAAGGGCAGGTGGAGAGAGGAAGATGTAGGGTGGGCCTTACTTAGGTAGGTAGCAGGTCGTTTGGTGCACCCTGACCGCAGTCTCGAAAGCACTTTGAAGATTCTCCCCCCTGCAGAGTACTGCATCACAGTACATACACAATATTGTGACCCTCGAAAGGTAAGGGTCAACAGCATCGTGAATGGCCTGTGAGGCAGCTGGAGGGATGCGCTCTCCCATAGGAGTGTCTCTTGTGGTGAGAGGAGCGGAAACGGATCATGTGGTAGAGGAACTCAACCTACTACGTTGATCACAAGGTACAACCTTGCGAATGGCCCCACCGTGGAACGACCTTAGGTGTCGCTTCATGGATGTCGTACCAAAGCTGTATGAACCAGGTCTTCCACGACTCAGCACCATTTCGCACTGGTTGCAGGTGACCTTGTTCACACGTGCTTTTGGTACGTTACCATGAATGGTAAATACCCACCACACCCAAGACTCACGGCGAGTGCTGGTAGTAGGGACTTCCACCACCGCATCCTCTTCATCCTCTTCATCCTCCTCTACATCCTCACATCTGTTCCCCTCTACAGGCCCTTGGGGAGGTGGTGGTGGTGGAGGGGCTGGGGGTGGTGCTGAGGCAGATGAAGCAACAGAAGCCATGGATGCCATTAGGGTTGATGTGAAAATCTCAGTAAGAGCAGCAGAGGCAGCAAAAGTCAATCTGCAATAGCCGGAAGCACAATGAAGATCAGCTCTGGGGTGTGGCCTTATATAGGGGGGCTGGTATGCGCTCTACGGACAGCCGCGCTGTCCGCGGACAGATCGAACACCCCAAAAAGGCTCAAAAAGTTCCAAAAAGTATGTAGAAAGCCAGGGTCATTGTCTGGGACATGTACACTGGTGAATTTCTACTATAAAATACTTTGGATTTTCTGAAGAAGTACTTTTAAAATGTTTGCAGACCCCGACAGTGTCCACAAATCAGGACACACACTCAGCATGGGTGCGGTCACATGATGACGTTGCGAACACGTCCGCGAAGGGAACAGGTGTCCGCAGGACACCAAATGCACAGGAACGGTTGTGCGCGTGTGTTCTACGGACAGTGTTCGGGTCCTCAAACTAATTAAAAGTGCGACACAAGTGAGAGGGACAGTTACGGACAGGCGTGATGTTCGTAGGACTTATGGGTGTGGTGCGCATGTGCGTAGATGTTCTACAGACAGTACGGATAGGTATAGTGTCCTTAAAACAGCCCCATTTGGGTTAATTGCAAACATTCCAGACACTGGGTGTGTTCTAAGAACAGTTCCATGTTGCTTGCGGACAGTACGGACAGGTATAGTGTTTTTAGAGCACCTCCATTTTGGTTAATTACAGACATCCCGGACACCCTGTGTGTTCTAAGAACAGTTCAATTTTGCTTGCGGACAGTACGGACAGGTATAGTGTCCTTAGGACACCTCCATTTTGATTAATTACGGACATCCCGGAGACCGCGCGTGTTCTAAGAACAGTTCTATCTTGCTTGCGGACGGTACGCACAGGTATAGTGTCCTTAGGACACCTTCATTTTGGTTTATTTCAGACATTCCGGACACCGGATGTGTTCTAAGAACAGTTCCATCTTACTTGCGAACGGTACGGACACCTCCATTTTGGGCAATTACGGATATCCCGGACACCGGGTGTGTTCTAAGAACAATTCCATGTTTCTTGCGGACAATACGGACAGGTATAGTGTCCATAGGACACCCCCATTTTGGTTAATTATGGACATCCCGGAGACCTGCGCTGTCCGCGGACATCCCAACTGCCTTTTTAAAAAAAATAAGACGCAAAGGTCTGAATTAAAAGACACATAGGCCCTCATTAAAACCTTGGCGGAGGACCATGGTGCTATTAGCACCATGGTCCATGCCGCTAAGGTTGCAATTCCGCCATGGTGGATGGCGGAATTACCGCCCCATTCCAAGGTGAGTGGGGCGGTAATTACCCATTCACCAATGGCCCCTTCCCCATTCCCATTTTTGCCCCATAGGGCATAATGGGAATGGGGAAAGGCGATAATTACGGCACCGTAAATTACGGTGCCGTAATTATCGCCAAGGTCCCTTTGCGGCATGGCTTTTAACGGCTGCAAAAAGCAGCCGTTAAACAGCCATCCCGCAAAGGGAACCTTGTAATCCGGCGTTAAGGGTCGGCGCCGTTTACGGCGCCGGAAACCCCTTAACGCCTGAGTGGGAATGAGGCCCATAATCTTTTTTTTAATTATATACAGATATAAAATTTATGAAAGAGACAGGGAAGCAGAAACACACAAATGCAGGGGACTTAGGGGTTTGGAGAGGATGGATGGGAGGGGATGAAGGGATGGAAGTCTCATCAAAACGTTTTTGTTGGTGTTGAGGGTTTGGGGATAGTTGACTGGCACATGGAGAGGGGGAACAGCTGTATGTGGGACAATGATATTTAATTTTTTCTTTTATGTGGTGATCCACAAAATGTTTCAAAAGATTTAAATTTTCCATAAGCATGTCCATTTTTTGTTCCAGGCGCTGCAGAGTATTTTCTAATGTCTCTTTTGGTGTATTATTGTCAATGTTTGTATGGTCTGTTAAAAATGTTTTATATGTTAAGTGCACATAAAGTAATGGTTATTAATTTGCTTATATAGAGAGCTGTAAAGGTGCCGAAGAATTTGGACATTTCTAATACAAAGGGGTCACCGAACAAGATCCCTGGGTGGCTTGCTCCGATGCTGATGTGGACACCTCCCCCAGCTTCGGGTCGATCTTCATCAGGCTGCCTTTCCGGCTCGCTGCGGATATTGCACAATTGGCATTGCCCAGGAGGCATAAAGCCCTCTCAGCCCATTCTGATAAGGTTATCGGGTCCATAGCTCGGCCCGTCTCCATGACCTCTTCAGACAAGTCTAGGATCTTAGCTAAAGGCCCAGTGACGTCCAGGGGTTAATCCTGGCAGGACCTCCATGCCCAATCTATTCATTTTTTGGGGTCTTTACTGTTTTTACCTAGAAAGGTCATCATCCTGGTGTCTAGTTCCAGAATAAGCACCACTTTTCCCTCAATCTCTGGCTGTGGGCATTCCACTCTGAACGTAGCTCAAACATCCTTATCTAGTGGCTTTTGTAGCCTAGCTCTAATATAGTCTGCCGCCTACTGGGACGGAGCCCAGTCAGAAGTTCTGGGGTGAACTAGGTCCTCCGGGATAAACATTTGGTTCCTTCTGCAGCTGCCTCTCAACGAGTATGGGGGCTGCAGGGCCTTCAAATTGGATAACCTGTGGGCTTACATCAAGGTCCTCGTCATCCTCCATTGTCTGAGGTGAAGGATCATCGTGGTGCCCTATTGTACCTCCTCTGGACTAAAGAGTCTGCCTCCCTTTTAATTTACCTCTGGGCCAGAGGGTCCATAGCCGGAAGAGGTATCCTTCCTCTCCAAAAAGGCTTTCTCAAGCCTTGAGAAGGCATTAGAGAGAGCTTTTGCTGCTGGGTCTGGTTGGCTTGGGAGGGGTGGGGGGGTCACTGACGTATATTTCCTCTTGCAAGATGGAATCCATCCCCTTGAGAGTTCACTCTTCCTTTATTGAGTGCTCCCTCAGAGGTACTGGGAACGCTCCTAAGGTGCACCTCCATATCATCTAGGCGAAGCTGGGTGGGCGCTAACAGATCTGGAACCGCCTTCTTAACAGTGGTCTCTACAGAGGACCTAATGACTCTTTTGAAGCTGGCTACCAGGGCTAAATCCTGGTCTGGGCAGGCCTCCTCTGCCTCTGACCATTCCTGGTCTACTTGAGGGTCATATTGTGCCATCCTGTCTGGGTAGAATACAGTGGGTAAAGGGGCCATTTTTTTCATTGCGTTCAATTATGTCTCCCTATTGTTTTTTTCTGCACTGTGTCCCAGAGTCCTTAATGTGGCGCAACGTTGGTCGCTGTGTTTTTGTGTGGAAATGCGCCTTTAAACTTGAGTATTCTTATGCAAAAGTTGTTGTGTGGTGCTCGTTCGCACGATGCTCGGAAATGCTTCCTTCCTCTCTCTGAGGCAAGATCGAAGGAAATGCGTCACTGAGTGCCGGCGAAGTGAGGATTGAAGGAAAGGACCAATGTGAGTGGGCTCGTTGCTCCCCCTATCGGCAGCGAGCGAGCTGCCTGCTGGAAACAGAGCCAGCCAGCCTGGCGCAGCTGACAGCGGTCCCCGCTGAGACACGATGCCTCACTGAGCCTGGTGGGGGAAACTGCTTGTGGATTAGACTACTACGACGGGGGAGTAAAAGAAGTCGCGCAGGCTTCCACTCGCAGCACAGCTGCTCACCGACAGGGGCTAGGAACTCAGATCGCACAAATAAAAACCATGTCAAGAACATTCAGTATCTGCAGAAAGGACCCGCATTAGCAGGTACCATAAAATAATATTGTTGATATACGTGAATGTACAGTTCAACATCAATTAAAGCCAAATACACACATGCTACCATAGAGCGATAGGTGAATAAAAGGGTACTTATATTGCTGTGAGCAGCAAGGAAAGAGAAGCAGAAAGAGGGCTGCAGGCTTTTAAGGGACCATTTTGATGAGAATTGGTTACTGGATGTCACATGTTCAGTGGCTACAGTTCAGACTGGCAAGGGCTCCTGGCAAAGGAGTCCAGTAAGGTTCCATGTTATGGTTCATTAGTTTGGTTACCAAGGTTTTCTTTGATCTGAGGATTTCAGTGTCCAAGCAAGTTTTGTTAACTTCTGGAACTGTTGCTTGGCTAAAATCTTGCTGCTGAGTTATTTGTGTTAAAACTATATTCAAGAAAGAGAAGCATGATGCTCACCTCCGGTCTTGACATCATTTGGCACTTGCACTTTAAACTGTATTTATAAGAAATATACATCTCAACCTATGTAATTTAACAGACGCCTATAACAGAGCAGCACTTATGATATAAACTGTTGAAAACAAACTCAGGAGGGATGCTTCGTCCCGATGAAGACCCTAAGAATAATTAAAAAGGGTTGAAACACGCATATAAATGTTTGGTAGATATAATGCTATGTTGATTAATCAGCACAAATAACATTTCTATATGTTTTTAACTGTTGTACTAATATACAAAAAAAGTATTTCAGTTCCTGGGCACTTAGGATTTTATTGTTTAGGCATAGCATTTACCCTTTTCTTTCACACATCTGATCCATCCCCCTGATTTTGTAATAATTTATCAAGTTGTATAGGTTGTTTTTCATTAAGAACTGTTGTGATATGGATTATTAATTAGCTCAAAAGAATACATTATATCATTGTGATCACACTGAAATGTTTTGTTTATACAGATCCTTTGGCAGAAGCTGTCCTAGGAAAAAGGAATCAAAGGGCACGCCCTACACAAAAGGACTAAACTCACACCAAGGTGCTGCACACCAAAGGGGCCATTGATGCTATGTGACTGTGAGGGGGTGGGGTTAGTGTAGACAAAGGACGCTTAGCACAAGTGGGAAGGGATACACCATCTTGCTTTTCTCTGTACCTCTCCCGCCTTCACTTCCTTTAACACAAAGCACTTTGGGTATAATGCAAGCAGGCAATGCTCACTTACCACAAGAACAAAGACTATACTATTTAAAGGAACCTTGCTTTTGCCCAATCACCTGTAGACCTTTGCCTGTTAAAAGGCAGCCCTCCCACTGCTTCTTTGATTCGCTTTTGGACTTTGAGACTTGAGAAAGAATTCATGTGTGCCCCTTTTGGGCGAGTTGGCATTTTCAAAGCCCTCAGTAACTGAGGTAAAGAAGAAGAATTCCAAGGCAGGGGCAAGCTCTGCTCCCTATTCACTCCCAGGGCACATTGGGAGTGACTCTTGCGGAGGACCGGGGCCTGCCAGTTTGCTCACACACCTCTCTAGATTGGGAGACCAGAACCCAAAAGGACCACCACTGTCCTCGGGACCCTAAAGAGCTAGGACACCCTGTTTTCACCTTTGAAATGCTTTAAGCAACCCCCAAGCCCACTTCGAAGATTCCAAGACCACTGGTACCTCCAGTTCTAACTTTGGCACACGCTTCACTCCGAGCATCCTTGCTGGCATCATTGAATCGGCTTGGCGCCATAGCACTTCAGCAGAGTCTCGTCACCTGCTCAGATCAATCACCAGTGCACTTTACTATCGACTCCCGATTACTGCATCGGACACAGCATAGAACCACCGGGATTTCGGATCGGAACTCGAATCATTGGATCAATTAGTAATGCATCAAACCGAAACAGCAGTATTAATCATTTTGAAACATGCTTCGATTGTCGAACTGGTGTTCCCTTCATCCTGCACTGCTCAGCGCTTCTTTGGAACCGCAACCACCTGGGCCAATCTGACTTGATGTCTTCGACACAGATTTGACCCACAGACACAACCACTTCAAGTCTGGCTCAATGCCATTGACCACCGGTCATTGGAAAAAAGGAACTCAGAACTGATCCTGTCCCCCTGGCCTACCTTTTGGAGCCCTAGATACTGGCTAAGTCCCTTTTGCCCCTTTTTCTACTGAAAGACTTATCCTTTCAAATTCATTGTGGTTGCTGATTGTCTTTCACCCATGTTTCATTACCCAGAATGCTGGATCCTTCTAGCTTTTACATATTCTGTGTTCTTTCCACAGGGATGGGTTGTATATAATGTTTTAATAATCATTTTTACATTGGTGTGTTTGATTAAAGTGTATATATTTGTATATGACCTTGATTGGACATTCCTTTATTTTGAACTGTTGTACTTTGCTATTTGGGTTGCTAGTGGATCACATTCAACCCATCCGAGAATACTGCCTTCCCTCGGTTGACGTTACCACAAAGGGCATAGGAGGTATATCTCTTTGCTATGCCTGTTCTACCTTTATGAATGGGATTACTAGTTTATAGAAATGCAGGAGCTGAGTAGGTGGTTTAGCCACTACTTATCCTTATATTCCTGCAGAAGTCATTTTGTCAGAAGGAGGGCCCTAGGGCCTGTCCATTCCCCATGTGCTAGTACGCTTGAGGGGATTCCCACGATCAATCACCTCATGTCTGCACAGCACCATCTCAGCCAGTGTCTTCCCCTTTTTTCGTAAGCTCTTCAATATCAGCAACTTCAAGCACAGAACCGACAGAGCAGCAGCCTGAACGAAGCCAGCCACTATGGGATCCGCTACAGCAGAATCAACAGAGCGATTAAGCACAGAGCACTCCTGCTGGACCTACCTACTGAGAGACTGCAACCTGCCACAGAGCAAAGCCAGTGCAAGTCAGTCCACAGAACACCCATGTTGTTCATGCAACCAAGGACATTAAACTCACCTGTGTGGGGTCCGTCGAGCAGAATTCTCACCAAGCCAGTATCCTTAAACACCTGCGAAACACTCACATGAACTGGGACATTGAAACTTGCAGGGCACCACATCCGGAGAAAGGCAGACCAGTGTACAAAAAAGGGGTGGGAATTAAGACCCCTTTTGAATGTTTTCATGATTGTAACAACTCCATGGGGAAGAGAACATTCAGCCGTTGGCCAGAGGCGTAGACAGGGTAGAGCCTAAGCGGGCAAGGCCCACCCAGAATCTTTTAATGCCCACTCAGCAGCTCTGTGTGGGTATTCACAGAGGTCAATGTCTCTGCGGTGGACCCAATTATATTAGCTTCAAGCCCCACTTCTTAGACAATCCTGGCTACGCCTCTGCCGTTGGCCCAGGGAACCAGTAGAGGGAGAGAGTCAATGGAGGGACAAGTGTGAAGATAAAAGGGAGGACAGGAATCCGGAAAGATTGGGTTGTTTGGGTGAGGTCAATGTTGAGCAGGACTGAGAGACTGGGTGGGGGAAGCACGGTGCAGAGGAGTGTGGGGGAGAATTGCTGAAATAGTTTGCAAGGGCAGGTATTGGTTGGTGGGCTAGTATGGTACTTGGGTTTAAATGTGCCTGAAAGGTGAGGGAGTGAGAGTCATAGAAATATAATAATAAAGAGTCAATAAAAAGATGACTGAGGAAGTAATAAAAGGGTGACTATGAGAGGTGTGGCTGGTGTGAGAGTAGTAGTGTGAGAGGGGTCAGTAATAATAGAGTGGAGCGGCGAGAGTTGCAGTGCACTGGAGAGGGGAGAGGGAGTAATGAGGAGTAATATTGCAGGGTGGAGGTAAGTAGTACAGAAAGGAACATCAGACGAACAGAGAGAGAAGAGTCAGGGAGAGAGTGGGTGTAGTAGGAGAGATGAGAATAAGAGAAGAAAACAGAGAAAACGGAGACTGACAGAAAGACATAGGGACAGGAACAGTACAGTGAAGAAGGATAACGCCAAGTGGTGCCTGAGTGGTATAAGCCATTACAAAACATCACACTGGGGATCTAGATTGCACCCAGAAGGTGCTTTAGATAGATAAGGTATTTGCCTCTAGGCAGATTTTAGATAGTAGAGGTTACCAGTCTCCAGTGGCCATTCTCGGATTGAGAGACGCTGTGATTATGGAACGGATTAGCCCCTTTAGAAATCATCAAATTCTCCGAGTGTTGGTGTCTTCTTGAGGCCACCTGTGACAATGGTTATTCTGAAGAGAGAGAAGGCACAACTAAAGCATGTGGTGAAAGTTCATGCCTGGGCAGCATCTTCAAGAAAGGCTCAAGCCTCATACTCATCTTTGAAAGGATAATGGACACAGCCTTCTTCAAGGTGCACATTGTCTGTGGGGCACTGGTGTGACAAAGGTTTTATTCCCAAGAAAATTACACACTTAGAAAAGTATAGGGCAGTAGTCAAAAATATTCCCTGGCCGCAAGACTCCCTGAGTGCCAGACTCCACCTGAGTCAACAGACCTAAATCAGATCGAAAGGTTGTGGGTGCACATCAAGGGATATTTAAACCATGAGCACGGCTTATCTTATTGATGGCATTAAGGTATTTTTTGTTTTAATTATTTTCACAAAGCATTTGCTGCAGAACAATTGCCCATGTTAGAAGGTCCTACCAGTGGTCATCGAAAACAATGCAATTAATAGGTGATGGTGTATTTTGTGTGTATTTTAATACATATTCTATGGAGTAGGTTTTGTTTTTTGGTCTGCAGAAGTGATGAAATAAAATGAATATGTGATTCTTTATCAGCAATACTGGATCCAAACATGTGATGGATGGAGGTTGTTGATTTAATGTGAAGCATTGGCATTGCTCTGGGTAACCTTTCACACCACCATCTATTGGCCTATTTGTGACTTTGCAGAAGGAGACCAGCAATATGCAAATCAATATCGGAACTCAAACCAAAGGAAACAGATCAACCCAACTTTTATGTCACTTCCCCTCTGCACGGAAACAAAAACAACTGCAGCAATAATGTAAGTCATGTCAGAGCTATTTTGGGATGTGGGAGTGGTCCAAGGGGATAGAGTCTGCTCTACAAATGAGTCTGTAATGAAAAGCATAAACAGATAGTCTCAGTTAAAAGGCATGCATTGTTTTTTTTTAGCAGGGGCAAATGTCAATCTGGATGCACACACTATTGAAAATCAGACTGGCACATGGGGCATGCAGCGATGCAAAGTACTCTTAATGGGTTGCCTGAATACCAATGTATAGCAATCAGAAGTGTGGTGTGAATACATGGGAGAGAGTAGATTACAGAGATTAAGGTTTGGTGGTGAAGATTCCCTGACTCCAACATTGGGGAATTACAACACCTTATCACCACTTGTAATCACGTGGTAAACTCATGGGGCCAAGTGGCAGTGACGGTAATTGAGTTCTGTGGTAATTCGGCAGATCAAACAAATTGCCACTACATTATTAGCGACCTGAAAAATATACAAAATGATAAAAGTGTCAAAGCTTTCAGGGGAATCGAACTGTGATACCTTGGCATCAATTGACTAAGGGTTTCCCAGATGTGTGACTTACCCACAACTCTACAAGCAAAATGAGAATCAATGGTGCCTGAACTCCAATATGCTTGAAAGTGCTTCTACATTTAGGGCCTTGTTGCAGGAGTTAAGTGCAACAAATTAGATAAAAATACACACTGAAATACTGTTTGTTATGATGTCATACTTCTGCATATGTAGGAACGAAATGTAGGGCATCATTCCTAAAAGTACAGGGAACAAATAAGAATAAATAATGACAATACATACTGAATGCTAAATACTGAATGTATTCACTGGAGTCCCATGCTTATATATCGCTCACCAAAAACCCCCTTTAGATTTCCATAGAAACATAGTGGCATACACTAAGTAAAGTTTAGTATACGATGACAGAATAAAATTGATGGAGCAGAATTAAATGTTGTGCCCAGTTGACTCCAGGATTCACCCTTTTATTTGAGGGGTTCACTAGAAGTGAACCCTGGTTCCCAACTGATTGTAGGTATACCCGGCAGGCCCTAAATCTCAGGGTCACCAACATTACGGAAAACAGCAAATGCCTGAATGCCTATGTGATTTAAAGGATGTCACATGTCAACATCCCACTGTTCTCCTACTCACAATGCATTTGTGAGTGTTTGTAGCCAGGGCATGCAAGTGCCTCTTTTGACTGACAAAAAACCACATAGTGGTTAAATGACAAATAACCTCTTGAAAAGTTATGTCCTGCCTGTATCGGTGATACATTGTGACTAAACTAGTGATGAAATGTGTCAGTGAGCTGGCCAGCTAAGCTAGTAAAAGAAGAGCAACATTTATAGATGTCGCTCTCAGGTACAATAAGCCACCCTTTTGGTAACCACTTCACAGTGCAAATAAAGCAAAGGCACTGAAGGTGAATAACGTCAACAAATAGAGAAAATCCTAGTCTTTTTTGAGAAGAGCAATCTCAGGCCAAGAGCTGGTTATGTCTGTGGAGAACAAACCTGTCAGCATTAAAGCAAATGCCCGTTGGCTCCTTAGGAGCTTCCATCTTGTTGGAGAGATCAGATGAGGAGTCGGCTGGGTGTTCCTGTACTCCCACTTTTTAGTTGTGGCTCCTTGGTGGGCCTTTAGAGCTACTCAAGTATGTGGCATGCACATGATAGTTCACGCTTTATTTCTTTAGTATACCTATGCACTTAGATTTTAACCATTTAATGGTCCTCATTATAAGTTTGCCGGTCCGGTAACAACGGTAACAACGGTACCGGTAAGCTTGCCGGTACCATTGGAACCGGACTGGCAAACTACGAGTTCTGCTCGCAGGTGCCTTCCCACCTGCCAGGTCTGACCTGGCGGGTGTACCGGCACCCGCGAGCAGAGCATGTCGGATGCACCGGCACCATTCAAGAATGGTGCCGGTGCACCCGACCTCCCCATTCCCATTGTGCCTATGGGGCCCTATGGGGCTCAAATGGGAATGGGGAGCATTTGTTTCGAGCGCCAGCGAATGGACAATTACCAGGTCCGGCAGGGCCATAATGACCCGGTAATTGCCCATTCGCGGGTGCCGGAAAAATTTGCAAGCTTGGCGGCAGCCTGACGGTTTTACCAGCAACGCTACCGCTAAAGTTGTAATGAGGCTCAATGTCTTTGACCGGCCACCAATCACTTATCACCAATTAATTAACTGGTATGTAATTTCTCTGATCACATTAAGTGTCATGAACCACGCCTTCCGGACGTTCTGGGCCGCCTGGAAAGTCTGACGCTGTATTGCGACGGCCATTATTTCTCCCAACATAGCCGCCGCCACTGGTGACCGTTTCCACTGCAGCGGTCTAGGCTCTCAGGTGCCTTCGATGTGTCATGATTTAAGCGCCAGCTGACAGTGAGTGAGTTGTTGCTTGCCTTCTGTGAGCTCAGCGATTCCTCCTGTTTGGCTCCTACCGCTCTTGCTTGTGCTTGCTCCTTCATGGCCGCGTTGATTCCTCTTGGTCACGCTGCCTTCTGTGTTTCTTCGCTCCTTCCTGGCCGCGCTGATCCCTCTTGGTCATGCTGCCTCCTGAGTGCCTGCTCCTTCCTGGCCACGATGCTCCTTACTGGCTGCACTACTGTTGTTTGTTCGCTCTTTTCCTTCGTTCCTGAATTACCTGCTTACCGCTCTGTCTACACACTGCCTTGGATCCTCTGTCGTACTGTCCAGTCCTGGTATGCTCTTACCTGGTCCTTGTCACGGAGGAAACAACTTCCTGGATCAGCGACTTCAAGACAAGATATTCTACTTCCTAGATCTGCTTCATCAAGTCAGAACAATCAAGACTCCTTTCAGGTTTTTTTCCTGTAGCTGGGCAGTTTCCCCGGTGCTAGCCTGCCCTGTCATTGAGAACCGGCAGGGTGGCGTCAGGGGAGGCTCACCCCTTTCTGCACGAGACCCGGTCCTCTAAAAAAAAGGAGAAGCCAACACCCAAGAAGAAAACATCCAAGAAAATCCAGATGAGCCAAGGTCCTTCACTTGCAAATCCTGACATTAAGATGATATGTTGTTAAGAAGCAGGTTTTGTCTCCAGGTTCTAATGGATTGTATTGTTCCATCTGACAGCAGCATGATGGCATTATATGTCATGTTAAATATAGTTTCTGTATATAGTCTAAGTATGCATTTCTAATTTGGACTGCACATTTCTTTAGAATCTGGGATGATCCCCTCACTCTTTTATTGTCAACCACAAAAAATCTGTTTTGGTTTTTACAGCAAAAAGGTTATATCTGTCAAGGTAGCAGTATTCTGCAATCTGGTATTTGCACAGATCAATGTGCTACGATGGTGCTATTGTACTCCATACAGGAGGCACTGTTTATTTATTGTATTCACAACTGCTAATTAGTGCTTGGTCACTTTATACACAGGATATGTATGTGATTTAAATAGTGTTGTATTCTATGTGATTCTGTTTATTTTCATGCAATCCTTATTTAGTATCATGGTGCTTGATTGCAAGGCCTGTTCTGTGTGAGTATCTGGCATATGATGTCAGAGTCTGAACAATGATGGGAGTGCCTGGGAATATGGCTGCAAAGCCTGAGTAACTGACCATAGAATAGTAAAAGCCTGGCAAATGACATGACCATCTAACAATGTTACAACTGCCTTGCAAACTGTATGAGTAAGATGCCAATACCTTCCAAATGGTGTCAGCACTTGTATGATAATCACTGGCAAATGGCATGAGTACCTAGGCATTGAATGGCAATACCTTGTCAATTTTGAGAGTGACCAGGCGATTGGTGGCAGTATGTAGGATATCAATGGGCCTCATTACAAGGTCCCCAGTCCGGAAACAATTTCCGGTAATATTGCCGGTAAAATACCAGCACCAGCGTTGTTTCTGGACTGGGGAAACACAAGTTTGCTGGTTGAGGTCAGGCCTGCCAGTAGATCAGGCCTCTACCGGAAAATAAATACTGGTAATTCCCGCAATCACTCCATGGAATGGGAATTTACTGCCGTCTCCGCCACCCGTAATATCCCAGTAATACCGGGATATCGGGCAGCAAAAATGGTAAGGCAGTTTAGCCAGTATCCCACCGGAAGTACTTGTGGGATTCCGGCAAAACTGTAATGAGGGT
Source organism: Ambystoma mexicanum (assembly GCF_040938575.1). NCBI lineage: Eukaryota > Metazoa > Chordata > Amphibia > Caudata > Ambystomatidae > Ambystoma > Ambystoma mexicanum. Next base: position 436,302,042 of record NC_090940.1, read on the forward strand.
CATATGGCTAGCAGCGAGTATGTGGGCTTAGAATGGCAATACCTAGCATATGATATCAGTAGCTGCGCCTTTGATGACATACCCAATGTGAATTTAGTGCCTGATGTATGTAATTTCACAAATAATGGCAATAGTTATTATATGTTAGCAATACCGGGCATGTGGTGCTAACCCCTGGGCATTTGCTAGAAGTACCTGGCAAATTCATGTGAGTATCTGGGCATATAATGCCAATAACAAACATATTTTGGCAATGCTTGCCGTATGTTGTGATTACCTGAGCATAATGATGCACTACCTGTCAGACAGTGGTAATATCTGCACATTTGATGGCAATTGCAAATAGGGTGAGCAACTGGGCATGTGACAATAACTGGTAGCAAAGAAAACAAACACTACACAGACCCAAACTCAGCTTGCTTAACTTTCTGTGAACCCTGTTTTCAACCTCAATAAGGTAGGTAAATCGAGGGCCAATGGAACCTTGGAGCACCTTTGTGTGAGTTAGGGTTATGAATAGGTGGGTTTGGTTATTTTGGAAGCTAAGGTCTAGCTAGTCATCACATTTTAACACTTTATTCTACTTTGATCTGCCCAGTCACTTCTGCACAACCACACAAACGCACAATAACTGTGACTGTGGATTTAAAATGCAATACAAGAAGGTTTTACAATTCACCCTTATGCAACCAGCCCAAACCACAGGTATGGTATAAGCGCCACAGGTTCTCTATTTTAAGACGTGTTTTAAATACATTCAACTGTAATAATCCTTAATAATCTGCAGAAAAAAGTTAGCCAAAACGTAGCTTCACAAAAGGCAATTCATTATAAATGGTAAAATAAAGATATAAGGCGTTCGCTAACAATGGCAAGCCTCTGCCAGGATGCAATGAAGCAAATACACAAGGGCATATTCTCCAAAATGAATGTAAATGAATAAAGCGCTTTTCAAAAATGCGCAAGCCACCTTATTTCCAAAGGTAGCCTGCACAACTCAGGGCGACTGAAGAGCAACCCAAAAGATGTGCTGTCCAGATCCCCTGCGTACAATAGAGTCGGAAGCCTACTCCCAACACAAATGTATGCCTGTCTCCTGGCATAACGCGTGGTTGCTGGGAATGTATTTCACAGAGACGCACCGCTATGTAGTAGAAATGTACTATATAGCGACCCAGTTGCAATCGGTGGCCAAGTGGGATTGCTCACCGGAGGGGGACATTGTGGAGCTATTGGGGGTGTTTGCCACTGCACAGGCAGGGTATTGAGCTGCTGTGGCATCCCGTTGGGGCTAAGGGCACCTCCGTTGTTTTCACAGTGGTACGTGACCTATGACAGAGATTGCTGCGTATGCTGCAGGTGACGGGCCTTTGCAGGGCTGAGTTGCTGATTGGTTTGATACAGAAATGTTGACATCCTGGAGGTCCGTGGGGTTGGCCTCGTTGGCTGGGAACAGTTGCAGAGTACTCGGGGATATATTTGAAGGTGGGCAGTTTTTGACGTTCGATCAGTGGCAGGAAGCATTTGGTATGTTGCCTGGACACTTTCTTGCATATGCCTGGATAGCACGGATAATTACAGAATTATGGGGTAGTGTCCCAGAAGAGCTGGAGAAGAGCACTTTGATGCTGAGTTGTGACAGGGATCCACAGGTCCAAAACGCAGGAGTGGCATGACCCAACCACCCACACTACGGTTTTGGGACCTGCAAGTCAGTGCTTACACAGGGCTCTGCAACCCCAGTGGGGAAGGAGGGTTAGGGTAACGTTGCGTTGGATAGGACGGGGGAAGTAGGGAAACCGGAAAGAGGTTTAGGGAGGGGTTGTGGATGGGAAAGGGAATTTTGAGAAAAATTCTCTGACCACTGTGCACGCTTCCAGCGTGCTGGCACATTCATGCAAACATACTTTCCTGGCTCTATCACTACTCACCTTGATTCACCATACCAATATAACAAGGAACAGGAATAACAAAAACAACAGTGACTTTGATTTAGCACTTATTTTGGTTAGTTGTTTGCCTGGAGTCTCCCTTGTTGTCTCCTGCGAGCTTTTTGACCTGTGTCGTGCTGTGTCGCAGTAGCAGTTCAAATGCGGCAACAAAGTGCTACAACTAGTGCATACATCTCTTACTGCTGCACGTTGCTGTTCATGGATATGTACTCATGCATTACAAACACTAGTGTGGCGCACAAGGCTTTCAGTCGTGTGTTGCGCAGCCACATGTGGCTTTGGCATGCATTAGTCTCAAGTGGGAGTTCTTGCGGTTAGTAGCCGGTCTGGCAATGTGTTCCATAGTAATTAGATCATACAGGTATTGTGCAGTTTAGCAGACCGCTTTCAGGGTGCCTGGTGTAGCGGCGCAGGTCTGGGAGTGCCGCGGTCTTGATTAGCAGTGCGCTTCGTTATGTGGCATGTGAGCTTTCAAAACAGGCAGACTTTGCTTTGAGGGAAGCAGGGTCCAGGAATCTGGTGGGGCTGGGACCCCTGCATGACCACCCTGCTCCTTGTGAGTTACCAAAGTGCTGCAGCACTTATCTGTCTCAAGCAAGGGGACAGTATCCTTGTCCGGTGGGGTGTGGTCCTTCGCGTTTGTATGCAAAGCCGGAGCTGCTCGGAAACACGTCATCTCTCGGGGAGGACTTCGGGCACAAGCCCTGTGCTTTCATTTACGCGCGTGCGAATCAGCGTGCCACACCGAAGTGGTTTCGGTTTTTCAGGATGACTACTATGAAACGTACGCCGTATCCGTGGAGCATGTACATTTTGGGCAGCCTTCCAGGAACGATCCTCAGGGCCATATCCAACCAATCCATAAAATAATACACCTGCCCACCTTTTTGGCATTGTGAATTGGGGATGGCACACACTTCGTATTCTGGATATCCATGTACGAACACTGGTGGGGTTTTTTTTGTACTGATAGTGCCTCTGGCAGGCTTCAACAGGGCAAGGTGGAAAGAGGGATGTATCTTCATCTAGGGGGGGTAGGTCAAGTCATACAGCGACTGGGTTGATGACTTTGTTTACTGTGAACGGGCCCAGGTAATGCAGTTATAATTTTTGGGGGCCTGGCATATGGATGTTGTGGGTGGACAACCATACTCTGTCCCCTATTTGATATTGAGGACTCATGTGATGTGTCTATCCACATATTGCTTGTAAGAGTCCTTAGCAAGGGCCAGGTTGGTCTAAATGTATTTCCATACCTGCTGCATCTGGATGTGTTGGCCCAATCCTCGACTTGAGAAATCTCTTTGACGACACTATGGCCAAGTGCAGATCTTCCACAACACTGAGGAACGCACCTGCTTTATTCCCATGAGTTTGCAGCCTCTTTCCCGATAGTTTAAGTGCACCTAGCAGATGATAAAAGTAACCCTTGCTGTTCGTGTGATCTTCTGGCGAAAAGGGGGAGATGAGAGTGGGACTTTGGGCACTGGCTTTTCTATGGCAGCCCATCTTTTACTATTTTGTTGCTTTGTCCAGGCTGCCATGAATAATTTGCAAAGCAATCAGATGGTGATTAACACAGGGGGCTGCCAACCCTCCTAGAAATGTGATTCTCGTGGAAGTTGTATGGGATACCTTTGGTAACTTCCCTGCGTGATCCCCCTGCTCCCTCTGTGTTACCAAAGTGCTGCAGCATTTATCTGTATCAAGCGATGGGCTGGTTTGCTTGTCTGGTGGGATGTGGTCCCTCGCGTTCGTATGCGAAGCTAGAGCTGCTCGGAAACAAGTCTTCGCTCTGGGAGGACTCGAGCATAGGCCCTGTGCTTACGTTTCCGCGCGTTGGTGTGCCACACCGGACATAGCTTTCTTGAGTAGTTGGGCCCAGGTGCTGCTGGGGGATGTGGTTCTGTAGCTGGCTGCCCTGCACAAAGGTCGGATTAGCCTTCTATAAGGCTGTATTGCCCATTTAATGTTGGAATGTGTCTTTTGATTTGGCTTGAGTGCTGGCACACAGTTCACAGCATGGCTAACGCCATGTATTCCCTGCACTTTGCCCTCAATTCTGCCCCTCTTGCCTCCAGCCCTGACAGCACTCCACCCCTCATGCAAGGCACATGGTTTTGCTTTCTAAGGATGACTACTGTGAAACATGCACAGTATCTGTGAGCATGTACATTTTGGGCAGGCTCCCAGGAACGGTCCTCAGGGCCATATCCAACCCAATCCACCAAATAATATATCTGCCACCTTTTTGGCGTTGTAAATTGAGGAATGCCCACACCTCGTATTCTGGATACCAATGTACCAACACTGGTGGGTTTTTTTGTACTGATAGTGGCTCTGGCAGGCTTCAACAGCGCAACGTGGAAAGAGGGATGTATCTTCATCTGGGGGGGGGGGTAGGTCAAGACATACAGTGACTGGGTTGTTGAGTTTGTTTACTGTGAACGATAGTGGCTCTGGCAGGCTTCAACAGGGCAACGTGGAAAGAGGGATGTATCTTCATCTGGGGGGGGCAGGTCAAGACATACAGTGACTGGGTTGATGAGTTTGTTTACTGTGAATGATAGTGGCTCTGGCAGGCTTCAACAGGGCAACGTGGAAAGAGGGCTGTATCTTCATCTGGGGGGGGGTTAGGTCAAGACATACAGTGACTGGGTTGATGAGTTTGTTTACTGTGAACGGGCCCAGGTAACGCAGATATAATTTTTGGGGGCCCTGCATATGGATATTGCGGGTGGACAACCATACTCTGTCCCCTATTTGACATTGAGGACTCATGTAATGGTGTCTATTGTAAGGAAGACATGGTATCAAACAGTAAGCCGGACACAAGTGACCACAGTTCAAGAGTGTTTATTGAACTTCAATTGGGTTGGAAAAAAACGCCTATCTAAACCTAAATCTAAACATGGGAGCAAGCTACACCCATCAAATAATAATAACACAGTCCTAGTCGAATTTGTCAAAATAAAAAGGCCTATACTAAAAAACCAATTGCCAATCCTTAACTCTAAATACTAAATAGTGTGGGAAACAATGTTATGCAAAAGAAAAGTGTTCAAAAAATGATATGTCCCACTTTAACACAAAGCTTTCAATTGATCTCCCTTTGTCGGGCTCAGATCAAATCCATGTACTTTTCCAGACTTTCTCTACTTCATCGTAAACAAAGGCTTTGGACTATGCGTGATATTTGACTTGACCTGTCACAGGACCACTTTGATTCACAGTTATTCGTTCTCTTTCAATTGATCTGCCTCCGCTGGCCTCAGACCAACTTTCATATACGGTTATTACTTCTCAGCTGGATACCTTACAGAGACCTTTGATTGAGCTCGAACGCGGTGCCGGACCACTCCGTCAAAGGTATTGTAACTTACTTTAAAGTTCAGTCACTCATCAGCAGTTTAACTTCATTTGCGTTTCTTATCACATGTATTTTAACAATGTTCGTTCCAGCGCTCGCCATACAATGTTTCTGCTTGCAACCTTGGCTTCAACACAGACCAGTCTTGTATCGGTCTCCCTAACTCGCCGGCTGTGTTGCTTTCACTGAAGTGGCTTTGTTTGTGGAGCCAAGAACAGTACCACGGTGGCTGGAGCTTCTCACCGCCTTGATTACTGACCCGGGAGGGCCCCGGGTACCCCTGACAATCAATGCTGGATTATACAGCCTGGTCTCCTGGTCTTACACTTTCTGTTCTTGAGGTTTCGTGAAAGTAATGGTTCTTTGTCGAAAAGATCAATAGAACTTCCCTCCTTGCGACCTCCTTCTGTTTTCGCCGTCTTTCTACTCTCGTTAAACTGCCATCTTGGAACTGTTGTTTCCTTGTGTACTTTGCCTCGATCAGAGTGTGCTCTCGTGCTCTGCCTTTTATCCATTTGGGGGATGTGTAATGGAAGTCAGGTGTGTGTGATGATCAGTAATTACCTGACCTTGCCTGACCATTGTATTGGCACATGTCAGGTATATGGCTCGGGTGTTAGTCCGTTTTCTCTCATAACGGGCTATTTGTGAGAAAGTGTTTGTGTTGCAAAAGGGGCGGGGTAAAGTTCCTACGTATCCTACTTGGTAGGATGGGGAAAAGGTGTTATAGAGAAGGGGATACTGTGTCTCACCATCCGGTGTCCCACTCCCCGAAGACCCCTCACCCAGGTGATCCTCCCGCACTGGTCCACCCCCAGGAACTGGATCCAAAAGCAATGGCCGTGTCCTGGCCACCTGGATGACAGGTCCCCGGGGACTAGCGGGTGAGACACCTTCTGGTTTCTCACACTATCCACATATTGCTTGTAAGAATCCTTAGCAAGGGCCAGGTTGGACTGAATGTTTTTCCATTCCTGCTGCATATGATTGCGTTGGCCAAACAATGTAGGCACCATTGTAGGCGGTGCTGCTATGGCAATGGGCAAAACCTGTGGGTGGTGTGAGGAACTCATGGTGACAGCAAGTAAGACAAACGTAAGTGATCACAGTTCAAGGGTATTTATTGAACAATTAATGATGTGTCCAGGTTTGAAAAACGCCTAATGTAAAACTAACTCTAAGATGGGAGCAAGTGTCGACCATCAAATGAAAAATAAAGCTGTCCTAGTGGCGGTTTATCAAAATAACAAGGGCCCATACTTAAAAAAAAAAAACAATTGCCAAGGCTCACAACTAATACAAAACAAGGGTGCAGGATAGTTTTCAAGAAAAGAAAGAAGTGTTCTCAAATGAAATATGTCAGGATGCAGTAGCCTGGGTCTCCCTTCCCCATGTTTTGGACACGAGATAAGATAGGAATAGGGAGCACTGTAAAGCCTCGGGCCTCTCCAACACAAGATGACAGGTCCAATGGCAGTTCTCCGGACCGCCGATGGCCAAGTCTCAATTCTCCTTTGAAAGTCTCTTGCCTTCGGGGCTTAACATGTTCTAATAATCAAAAACAAAAGTTCCTTTTAACCAAATGAAAGTTTGTTCCCAATGTTAGCTGGGTGATGGTTTCATCCCTAGGCCCCCCTCTTCTGGGCGCTGACCCTTCTGGAATTTAGTGCTTGGATGTGGCTCCAACCCTGGATCTCCCTCGGTCGGACTCGGACTCCTCTTGACTTTAGCAGGAGTCATTTATAAAGATGGAAGAGATGGTCTTCCCAGGTCTTGCTATAAATGAAGACATCGTCAATGTAAGCTCGACAAAAGACTGAATAGGGTTGTAGGAGGTTATCCATAAGACGTTAGAACGTAGCTGGTGCACCGTGTAGAAGGAAAGAGAGGACTTTAAACTGGAATAACCCTATGTTGAAAATGCATTTTTTTCCTTATCTGGCTCATATACTGGGACTTGCCAATATCCCTTGGTTAAATCTAGGGTAGATAGATAGGTGGCTGTTCCTAGTTTATCAATTAGCTAATCGATGCATGGCATGGGATATGCATCGATGTATGATATGGCATTGACTTGACGGCAGTCGATGCAGATTCTCCAGGACCGTTCGGGTTTAGTGACCAACACGATAGAAGAGGACCATGGACTTGAGGAAGGCTTGTTAATATTAGCCTTCAACATTTTGTTGGCTTCCTGAATCACTACCTGTTTATGTGCCTCTGGCAGAAGATAAGGTTTTAGGTCAACTACTTTGCATTTAGGTGTATAGATGTAATGATATGTCCTTTTACTCTTCCCAGTTTCAGTGAGAATACATCAGGGAATGAGACTATAAAGTCCTTTAGATCTTCTGGTTGTTTGCTAGATAACTCAGATGGAATTAATTCAAAGTTATCTATGTATTCGGGAACCAGGCAGGCTAGCACTTTGGCATGGGTGGCTGACAGGTTTTCTTTCCACTCTTTTAGGAGGTTAATGTGGTATAAGTGAACTTTCTGTTTTTAGTCGGGTAGGGCTATTCTATATGTGCACGTTCCCATTCTCTCTATTATTTGATAAGGTCTTTGTCATTTGGAGACAAGTTTGTTTTCTGAGGTGGGCAAGAGGACTAGTACTTTCTATCTGATATAAAACGATCGTAAATAGACTTTCTTGTCGTAGCTGGCCTTTTGCTGGTTTTGTGCCTTTCCCATGTGAGTACAAACTAAGGATCGGACTCATTTCATGGGTTCTCGCATTCTAGTGGCGGTTTGGGATATTGGAATAGGGTCCTCCTCGCGTTCATCCCAGGTTTACTGGAGCATGTCCAGGACATCCCTTGGTTCTCTTCCATAGAGTAGTTCAAAGGGAGAGAACCCTGTGGAAGCTTGGGGGGATCTTCCTCACTGCAAATAGTGCCCATGGGATCATTCGGTCCCAGTCCTTCCCATCTATGTCTAGCAGTTTTCGTAGAATTAGTTGCAAGATCTTAGTGAATCTTTCTACTAGACCATCAGTTTGAGGATGGTACACAGAAGTTCGCAAGGTGGTAATATGGAGTATCTCTTTGACTTAGGCCATAAGCTTACTCATAAAATGTAAACCCTGATCTGTCAGTATTTCCTTGGGAAAGCCAACCCTAGATAAATACGGTAGAAGATGTTTCAAGATTTCCTGAGTGGTATTATTTCGCATTGGGAATGCCTCGGGGTATCAGGTGCATAATCCACGATCACCAGGACATACTTGTTGCACAATTTAAATGTTTCCAGAGCTCCTATTATGTCCATGCCAATTCGTGAAAAGGGGACTTCTCTAATTGGTAACGGGTTCAGAGGGGCAGGTAATGGAATGTGCAGGTTGGTCTTTTGGCATATCTCGCATGTTTGTATGAAAGTTTTAATGTCGACTTAGATACCTGACCAGTAAAACTTCCCACTAATATGTGCCTGGGTTTTAGCTTGGCTCAAATGTCCTCCCGTAAGATGGAAATGTGCGATCTCTAGCACAACCTTTCGGTGACTTTTAGGTATTACCAGTTGAGTTTTATTAACCCTTCAGGGGAGGTTTCTTTTCTGTAAAGTAACACTAGCGTTAGGAAGAAAAAGGGACTTCCCTTCTCTCTGCCTTCTTCTTCAGGAATGGCTTGTAAAAAAGCTTCAGCAAGGGCTGGATCATTTCTCTGGGCAAAGGCTAGGTGGAGATAGATGGTGGGTCCCTCTACTTTCCTTTCTTCGATGGTAGGGGATTTATCAACTTCTCCAAAGCCTAAGTTACCTCTGTCTGTTTCACCTGATTCACTTTCTTGGAATTGAGGGAACAGAGCTCTCTCCAAAATTCCCTGTGCAATTTGGTCTCCCCCACGTACCTTAAAGGGGACTTTGCCATGATTCTGTAAGAGAACCTTTACGTCTCCCCCGAAGTCTGGTGCAATAGCACCTGCTAAAACATCTATTCCGAACTTCCAAGCTAAGCCAGATTTTGGGGCTAATCGGATGTAACACCCGGGGGAGGGGTGGGGGTCAAAACCAAATCCGTAGGAATCATTCCTCTTTTCCCAGGGGAAATGATAGCTTCCCTATTGCTACAAATATCAAGCCCTATTGATTCATTGGTGGCAATGGAAGGTCTGGAGGCTCTCTGACTAAGCTTTTGAAATTGTAGGGTTCCCCAATTTGTTTCAATTGCGTCACATTCCACTGCTGACACCATATGTGAGGAACTCATGGTGACAACAAGTAAGACAGACACAAGTGATCACAGTTCAAGGGTATTTATTGAACAATGAATGCTGTGTGCAGGTTGGAAAAATGCCTAATCCAAACCTAACTCTAAGATGGGAGCAAACGTCGACCATCAAATGAAAAATTACGAGTCCTAATGGCGTTGTGTCAAAATAAAAAGGGCCTATACTAAAAAATACACCTATTGCCAAGCCTCAAAACTAATACAAAACAAGGGTGCAGGGGCGTTTTCAAGAAAAGAAAGAGGTGTTCTCAAATAATATGTCAGGATGCGGTAGCCTGGGTCTCCTTTCCCCATGTTTCGGGCACAGGGTAAGGTAGGAGTTGGGCGCACAATACAGTCTCAGGCCTCTCCCACACAAGACGACAGTTCCAATGGCAGTTTTCAGGACTGGCAAGGGCCAAGTCTTATTTCTCCTTTGAAAGTCTCTTGCCTTCAGGGCCTGACATGTTCAAATAATCAAAAACAAAAGTTCCTTTTAACCAAATGAAAGTTCGTTCCCAGTGTTCGCTGGGTGATGGGTTCACCCCTGGGTCCCCCTCTTCTTGTCGCTGACCCTTCTATACTTTAGTGCATGGGTGTGGCTTTACCCCTGGATCTTGCTCAGTCAGGCTTGGAACCCTCTTGACTTTAGCGGGAGTCAATTCCCTTGGTTTCTCAATGTTCACTTTTATTGTTGGATTCACTTCCCGTTCTCTCACACTGCTTGTAGATCAAAGTCTTTCGATTGTACAGGGATTTTGCTTTACCCTCTGTATGACCACTTTGATCTATTTCACTGGCCCTCCTACGGCCTTCTGGTATTTGTAGTTCTCTCATATTGTGCTCGACCAGAGTCTTTTGAGTTAGCACCCTCGTGGTGCCAGTTTCCCTCTGCAGCTGGTCTCCCCTTCACAATTTTACAGTTCATTCAAAGTTAATCAGCTTTGGTTCAAAACTATCAACACAGCCCAGCTCTTATCTGTTCTTCCCTGGACTCACTGGCTGTGATGAACCGCTTGTATGTTGGCGTCTCTGGAATGAAGGCTGGTACCCTGGGCGCGGGAGATTCCCTTGTTCCATCCTATCGTCATAGGCTTGTCTCGTGTACCATTGACATCTGCTGCAAGACCCTCGTGTTTTTGTTTGCGGTCTTAGTCTCTCTTCCACTAAGGTTCTGCATGTCTGGGATGGAAATGGCAAGGTCACTTCTCTCCTCGCCACACTCTCGATTCCTGCCACCTTTCTCCTTCTCTTGCACTGCTGCGTGGTAGCCGTCTCGTCGTGCTGTATGCCGTGCTCGCCTTGCTCGTACTGTGCTCTCTGGCTTCACCTTTTATCCCTGTGGGGAAGGGAAAGTGCCATCAGGTGTGTGATTCTGATCAATTGCCTGACTTTGCCTGACCCTTGTATTGGGATATGTCAGGTAAAAGGCAGAGGTGTTAGTCCATCATCCTTTGTGTTGTGCGAAAGTGTTAGATTTAGAAAGGGGGGGGGCAGTGATTTGGAATTTCCTCTGTGAGAGGATGGGGAAAAGGTGTAAAAGGAAGGGGGATACTGCGTCTCACCCGTCGTTGTCCCACTCCCATTCCCTGAGGACCCCCCATCCAGGTGATCCTCCCACACTGGTCCACCCCCAGGAACTGAATCCAATAGTGATGGCAGTGTCCTGGCCACTTGGATAACAGAGCCCCAGGGACTAGCTAGGGAGACGCCTTCAGGTTTCTCACAGTGAAAACCATACATACTATAAAATGGAGTATGCTTAGTAGACATATGAATGGCGTTGTTATCGGCGACTTCCGCTAGCAATGTGTGCTGGACCTAAGCAGTTTCAGTACTTATGGTGAATCAAGTTAGGAATTGCTCAAGTTCTTGACCCTGTGGATAAACATATATCGATACCTACTAGGATACAAAATGCATGCGAAATGCAAGATTTTAACTGGGGCCCCGGTCCATGATGACACGAGTTGGTATGCCATGGAGCCGGACTACGTTCTCTAGGAATAGGTAGGCCACAACTCTCGCAGTTGGAACACCTTTACATGGGATGAAATTACTCATTTTGATTTGTGAATCCATGATAACTAGTATTGAGGTATAATCCTGCACCGGAGGCAGATCTACTATAAGATCCATCGTGATCATGTGCTAGGGCATAGGTGGCGTAGGTATGGGTTGTAGCAGACCCGCAGGTTTTTAATGGTCGGCTTTGCTTCTACTGCAGACCTTGCAATCCAGGACATGTTGTCGAACATCCTGGCAGAGGTTTGACCACCAGAAGTGTCGGGTTACCAGGTCTTGTGTCTTGGTGATGCCCGGAAGACCCACTAATGGGGAATGGTGACACCATTGCATAGCCTTTGTTCGTAACTCCGCAGTGGGCAGATATAAGGCCTAGGAACAAAAAGGGAGCCCATCGTTCATGGTGTGTTGTGTATCGAGTTTACACCACTCATGCAACTCCTTTATGGTCATGGCCTTCCTGACTGTCTCAAAGAAGTTCACTGGGAGATTCCAAGATGGCTGCCGAGGGGAGAGCAGAAAGTTGAGTGTGCTCTCGCCCCGGGGTCTACGTTAATAAAGGAACAGCAGATGAGCATCCCCCGGGCTGGGGTTACCCAAGCAAGACAGTTGAAGAATGAGCAGTGGACGAAGACAAAGTTGGGACCAGGACGCCCCACTCTCTGTCACCCCAGCATAGGCAGGAACAAGGGTTTCCCCATAGGTGAATCTGGCATCCGGCGTCCACAGAGAGAGACAGCCTGCCCGCGATCCGGCGATGGGTTACCCAAGTGAGAAAGTTGAAGAATGAGCAAAGGACGAAGACAAGGTTGGAATCGGGACGCCCCGCTCTATGTCAGCCCAGCATCCGCAGGAACAAGGATTTCCCCGTTGGTGAATCTGGCATCCGGAGTCCACAGACACAGACAGCCTGTCGCGATCCGGTGTGGAGTCAGGAGAGATGGTCGGGCACGATCGACCCGTCCCTCCCGGCGAGGACAGGGCTGTCCGTGAGGCAAGGTCACAACGGAGGTGATGCAGGCTCAGGAGGAGGAGCTACATCTTGCAGTGGCTCGCCGTGGAAGGAAGGGGATGCAACGCCTCAGCACAACGTGAGGGTGCAGGGTGTCAGGGCGAGATGAGGCAGGTGGCAGCAATCATGCTGCAGCAGTCAGAACGTAAGAGAGCCACAAACCTTCGGGAGAGGAAGACACCAGCCCCTCCATGCTTGAGAGAGAAAGTGGAAATGGGCTGAGTCCCCCCAGGAACTTCAGTTTGTGGTGAGGACGGGGCAGCGACCGGGGGATATAAAGTCTACACTCCCCAGAAGGCTGGGGGTTGGGGACTGGAGAAGAAAGCAGCCCCCCTTCCTTGACAAGGCCTGGAGGGGAGATCGGCAGAGGCTATCATAGCATCCCAAAGCTGGTGAGGAGGAAAGGGGGGGGTCGAAGATAAGGTGCCTGGTGCCCGGCGGTGGGGTCCCCCACAGTGGAGGAGATGAAACGAATGATGACAGAGCACAGCCATAATGGCTATAGTTGGGAGGGCAGGTCAACAGATCCCAGTGAAAAGGTACAGTTGAAAGCCCTGTGGCGGGGAGCTAGAGTCGGAGGGCATGGAAGCAAGAAGCAAGGGGTCTGGAAGAGAGGAGGGGTTCCGGATCCTCTTCCCGCACATCGACCCGGAGCAATATATCAAAAAATAAGGGGAAGGACGCAGAGGTGGCGCACAAGTCAGGGAAAAAGTTTCAAAAGGGGAACCTACAGAGACTTTGGCGAAGGGAGGTAGATGCCCCAACCGGGGGAGATCAAGGACCCTCGAACCCGGATGAGCCGGATGACAGTGGGGGCCTCCCACTGGAAAAGGAATTTTGAGGACTTTGGGGAAAGGATCGCAGATACCATCCAGTCCCATCTGAGCTTTATGCGGGGGGAGCTCTCCCACACCCTGCAGGAGGTGATGCAGGAGGTGAAGGGGGAAATATTGAAGCTGGTGGAGCGGGTGGATGATACGGAAAATGCTTTGCCAGATGTGGTGAAGAACCCCCGGAAAGTGCATGAACTGGTGGATCAGCTCGCTAGGGCCAAGCAAGGGCCCAGAGTGAGGATATGGAGGATCGCTCGAGAAGGTCCAACATAAGAATCAAAGGCCTAGGTGAGACAGTGGTGGACAAATACCTACGACTGATGGCACAACGGGTATTTGCAGACCTTCTCAGAGAGGAGGATTGGTCTGCTATAGAATTGGACCGCATTCATAGAGTGGGTCCTCGGAGGGGAGAGCCGGGGGTCAGGTACAGGGGCGTTGTGGTGGCTTTGCACCAGTAAGGACAGAAAGAGAGAGTCCTGGCAGCCGCTATGAAGGCAAAGTGATCAAATTCAATGGGTCGGAGATCCAACTGTTCCAAGACTTGGTCTAAATTACCCTGACTAAGCAAAGGTTAATGGGGTCGGTGGCGCTGGCTCTTTCCCGAGCAGAAATACAGTACAAGTAGACTTTTCCCTTCGGTCTTGCTTTTTTTCGAATGGGAAGGGAAGCAGCATCGAATGAACGCATGGGAGGAGGGTCTACAAATTCGATGGATGGGCGAAGAGGGTCCCCCAAGGAGTGAGCAAAGAATGAGGGGTGACCCGATCAAAAAGAAGGACTGGGAATGGACAACATTTTTGAAGAAAGGAGCCAAACTGCAAGCTCTGCGAGGATCAGGGGGCCTCCACCCAGGGAAGGTGTGAGAGGAGAGACACCCTGGCTCGAGACTGACCAAGCGACCCCTGTTTGTGTTCACTGCCCTTGGGTGGGAAGTATGCGCGGGCACCGGGGCCGGGGGTGTTGTTATCTTGGTTCTACTATGGGTCTAGGGGCACCCACAGGAAGTTACTCTGGGATGTTAAAGGGGTTCAGCTTCCGATTGGGTGTTCCGGGGGGGTGGCTAGAGGCTGGCTGAGCCCGACCAGAGTGGGGGATTTGGGGGAGAGAGAGGGGAGTTGGGGGGAGGGAAGGAGTTGGGAGGAATACGGGGAGTGGAGAACAGATGTTCAGCTGGGCATTCATAGATCAGAAATACCACAGACCACACAAATCATTTTAATTTAATTACTCTTAATGTAAGGGGCCTCAATTCACTGGGGAAAAGGAAGAAGGTGGAATTCTTCTTGAGAATGGAAAAAGATGACTGGGTAGCATTCCAGGTGACACATGTTTGGAAGATGGATAGACACAAACTCTGGTTGAGAGGGTATACCCATCTGTATGAAGCCAAAGGGGAAGCAGGGTGGAGTGCTATTGGCCCTCCGTGCACAACCCGGTCTACGGGTCACAGAGATGAAGGGAGACCCGGGAGGCATATACATTATGGCCAATATCGATTGGGAAGTGGTGGGGTATACATTGCTGATATTATATGGCCCCAATGCTGGGCAGGGGGAGTTCCTGAGGACGGTACTGGGAGAGATAGAGAAGTTTACGAAGGGAAGGATAGTGCTTATAGGGGATTTTAATATGGTGTGGGACCCTGACAAAGACAGAAGCACAAGAATTTTCCACAGTCAGAAGGCCCCAACCAAGAAAACAAAAGAGGGGATGGCGAGGCTAGGTATGGTGGACACATGGAGAGAATTTAAAGAAGGGGACAGTGGATACACGTTCTATTCACATGCCCACATGTCCTTTCCAAGAATAGACTATGTGTGGGTGGCTCGGACACTCTTGGGTCAGGTGGGGGTAATTGAGCTAGGGGCAATAGCACTGTCAGACCATGCACGCATTGGCATCTCACTGCGAAGGAAGTAGGGGGGACCGGGCCGATGGCGATGGACACTCCCAGAGTACCTCCTGAATGACCCTGTGATCTGTGACGAGCTGAAGGGATGGATTACAGATTTCTTTAGGGCAAATAGTACGCAGGAGGTAGAAGCACACACCGTTTGGGACACGTTTAAAGCCACTATAAGGGGAGAGCTGATAGCTAGGAAACCCCCGAGAGACAGACACGAAATTTGTTGCAGGAGGGGTTTGAAAAACAACTAAAGGGGGTAATGTCCAAGATGGAGAACGATACAGGTGCCACGATCAGGAGGGAGTACAGGGAGATTGTCCCCAACTGGACATTCTACAAACTAAGAGGGCGGAGCGATCGCTCATATACATCCAGCAGAAATATTATATTAAGGCTAACAAGGCGGACAGGTTACTGGATGGACAGTTAAGGAAAAAGGAGGGGTCCAGGACTATAATAAGGACCAGCTCAGGGAGAACGGGGAGTGCACCTCTGATGAGGATATCCTAGATGCCTTTAGGGAATTCTATGTGAGCCTGTGTGCAACAATTCACCAGAGGACGGGGTCCAAAGAGAGTATTTGGTGAGGCCCTCCTTGCACAGGAACTCCTGGGAGGAAAGGGAGGAGCTAGAGGGGGCAATCAGCCCAGAGGAGGTGCAGGCCGTGATCCGGTTGTTGCCGAAGTGGAGGGCCCCAGGGTCGGATGGCTATTTGGCCGATTTCTATAAAACATTCCAGGAAGTCCTGATACCGATTCTGGTACCCTTATTTAATTCCTTTGGGAAGACGGGGAGAATTGTTCACTCTTTTGAGGAGGCCAAAGTGGTCCTGCTCTTGAAGCCTCATAAAGATCCAGAACTATGCAAATCATACCGCCCCATTTCCTTGATCAACCTGGATGTGAAAATATCTACCAAGATATTGGCGTCCCGCCTTGAGGAGCTCCTTCTGCAGCTGATTAGGGCGGATCAATCAGGATTCATTAAAAATAGGCAGACCTCGGACAATACACTCAGGGTGTGTCACCTCAAAGAGAAAGCTTCCCTAGCCGGTACTCCTGATTCGATCCTGGCTTTGGACGCGGAGAAAGCCTTTGACCGTGCTGACTGGGCGTTTCTCTTCCACACGATGGAGGCTATGGGGCTAAAGAAAAAGGTTCATAAACATGATGAGGGCTAACTATAAGGACCGGACCCTTTGCCTGGCAATAAATGATCAACTCTCTGAGACTATAAGGGTATCCCAGTGCACGAAATAGGGGTGCCCGCTTTCCCCTCTCCTGTACGCTATCCATTTAGAACCTCTTCTTTCCTGTATTAGGGACACCCCAGAGATCACAGGGATTACATTCAGCGGGGCATCCCATAAGGTAATGGCCTTTGTGGACGACATGTTGTTAGCAGTCATGAGCCCGGAGAACACGCTGCCGGCGATAGGGAAGGTACTGGAAGAGTTTGGCGGGGTGGCGGGCTTAATAATCAATGACCACAAATCTAAGATGCTCAACCTGACTATGTCAGTGGAGAGAGTAGCAGGATTAAAAATTATGTGCCCCTATGCTTGTGCCCCCGGGAGTGTCCGCTACTTGGGAATCCATTTTTCGGGGTCACTGAGAGAGATATACAAAGCAAATTCACCTCTCCTGGAGAAAATAAGAAAGTTGTTGAGAGACTGAGGGCCTTTGTCAATTTCATGGTTGGGGAGGATTAACATCTTGACGATGGTGATCCTTCCAAAGATCCTCTATTATTTTCAGGCTCTCCCTGTGAAGGTCCTAATCTATTTCTTCAAGGAACTCCAGGGGCAAGTGAGCATGTTTATTTGGAATAATAAGAAACAGCGAGTGTCTATGAGTTACTTAACGACACCCACCCACACGGGAGGCCTGGGGGCTCCAAACATTTATCTTTACAATCTGGCTGCACAGATCAGAGTGGTACGGGAGTGGTTCAGGTCAGACCAAGAAAAGGTGTGGGGGAACATGGTCAGGGCGGTCATGGGGCAACCACTAGATGGCGTGTTATGGTATACAAAGGCACACAGGCCAGCGTGTATGTATAGGAGCCGGATCACGGCCCTTGTGGGGGATGTCTTGGATGGCATAGTTAAGAAAATGGGTTTGACGACTTTTCCATCCCCATTGACGCCAATATTTAGCAATCCACAATTTACTCCAGGAAAGAAGGAGGGTGCCTTCGGAAGATGGGAAAGGGTGGGGTGTCGGGTGTTAAGGGACATGAGGGAGGTCAAAATGTATGAACATTGTAAAAAGGACTTTAAGTGGGGACAAGGATAGGTTTAGATATGCTCAAATAAGGCCATGGGTGAAAAATCCCAGGGTAGTAAAGGCGGCAGAAAGGGACCTCACCAGTTTTGAGAAATATGTAACAAGCAATACTGGGGACGCTCATATCATTGCAGATCTGTATAGGATCTTTGTGTCCCGAGAAGACACAGTGAATTGGCCCTACATGAAAAATTGGGAAGACATAGTGGGGCAGGAAATAGAACAGGAGCAGTGGAGTGATGGGGGACAGATAGTCCTTGCCTAACAAGGGCGGTGCAAATAAGGGAAATGTGGATCAAGGTCATGGTCCAGTGGCACCTTACCCCAACAAAACTTCACAAGTGCTACCTGGCAGTTTCAGAAAGATGCTGGAGAGGGTGTGAATGCCTGTGCAATTGGGGTCATACTTTATGGTCTTGTGGGAAGCTGGTGCCGTTCTGGGATCATATAAGGAAGGGGATGTCGGACATGTTTGGCATACAAGCCCACAGGGACATAAAGGAGGCCATGCTGGGGATGGGGGCATATTGGAGTCCCTGCCAACTAAAGCTCAAAATAAGGCTTATGTGATCCTTAGCATATCAGCATAAAAGTCGAAATCTGGTTCAGTCCCCGATGAAGACGACTGGTTGACCAAAGTCTGGCACTTTGTGGCCCTGGAGCATGTGGCTTACTCCTTGCAAGGAGACCTGAAGAAAGTCTGGGCCGACTGGGATGTGGTGCTAGCATTCCTCTAGAGTGACTCAAAAGCAGGGCTATGCCCGAGGAGATGGAGGATACTAGAGCTGGTGTAAAAACGTGCATTGCTATGGTCCGGGAGGGGGAACAACTGTTAAAGGGAAGTTGGGGAGGAAAGTTGGAGGGGGTTATGTGTTTAAGTTTAAAAATGCCAATAAAGATATTTTGGAAAAAAGGAGTTCATTGTAGTCTGTACCTCCCACAATTTGAGCCATGGGAATGATCGACTGAGGATCAGAGGTGGGTGACATTTCTGTGGGTTCCGGATACTGTGAGAGGAAATCCGCTTTTGATTATCGGTCCCTGGTCTATAAGTGATTAAGAAATCTAAATCAGCAAAGAAGAGTGCCTAGCGAAGCTGATGCTGGCTCAGGGTCTTGGGAGTTTTAATGAATTGTTAATCACTACGATCCCTCATCACAGTCACTGTGACGGGCCGCTAGGAGGTAATGGTGCCACTCCTCAAAGACAGATTTTATTACCAGAAATTCCAGATGAGCATTGGTGTAATTGGATTCTGCTGGTAGCAGTTTACGGGAATGATATGCCACGGGATGGAGCAACCTGGTCTGTGGATCTCTCTGGGAGAACACGCCTCCTGGGGCATAGCTCGATACAGCTTTCTCTATGGTGAATGGTTGAGTTAGATCATGGTGCCGCAAAACAGGGGCGGCAGTGAAAGCTGCTTTTAATTGTTGGAAACGTATTCGGCAGCAGCATCCCAGCAGAACTTCTGTCCCTTTCTGAGTAGTTTGATTATCAGTGTTACCAATTCAGAGAAATTTGTGATAAACCGCTGATAAAAATTGGTGAACCCCAGGAAAGACTGTATGTCCTTAATGGACGTAGTTGAGGGCCAGTCCAGAATGGTTTGCACCTTCCTTCGATCCCTTTGTACTCCAGAGGGAGTCAACATGACAGCGAAAACATCAGGAAATTCTCGTAGGCCCTCATCTAAGAAGTGCTGGAAGACAGTGGGTGTGTTGCAGAGACCGAATGTCGTAACCTGATATTTGTAAAGACCGAACTTTGTCCAGAAGGTGGTTTTCCATTTGTTCCCTTCATGCATTCAGTCCAGATGGTATGCAACTCTTAGGTCCAGCTTGGTATACACAGATGCATGTCGTATTTGGTCCAACAGAACCGGTATAAGGGGAAGCGGATAACGATTCTTAATAGTAATGCAATTGATTCCAGGGGTAATCAATGCTTGTGTGAAGATCCCCGGTTTTCTTTGGGACCTTATGAACCCGTTACGGAGATTCGCCTATATATATTGCCATAGGGGTTCCGTTTCTAATTCAGTCAGTGCATAAACCCGGCTAGAGGTTAATACTGCACCTGGCTCTAGATCTATGCGGCAGTTGAATGGCAGATGTGGTGGTAATGTCTCTGCTGCCTGTTTATTGAACATGTTACGAAAATCATGGTATTTACGCGGAAGCGTGCTAAGGTCTGTGTCATTCGGTGGGTTATCTACTTCAGTACTGATGTTATGTACCTTGTGTACTAACCTTGGGGACCTCGGAATGGTCTGGACACAGTGTTCCTGGCAATACAAGGAAAGTACGCTAACAGCTCCAGCAGCCCATTGTATCTGGGGATTGTGTTTCTTGGGCCATGCTAGTCCTAGAATAAGCCAGCACTGCGTTGCGGTGAGGAGATCGAAACAGACCTCTTCCTGATGCTTGTCCCTGCACCAGAGCATTCATTTGTTGGTACAATGTGTTTTGGCACCAGAACTGAGTTGGGTGCCGTCCACGGCACTGAAGGATTCTGACTTGTTTTTGCAGCGTATGGGCACCCCGATCTTGGTAGCGATAGAAGCATCAATGAATGTGGCTCCTGAATTGGCTATCTTGGTAACTGGCTGACTACGGGCTAAATAGCATAAATGGGCAGATGACACAATGTGTGGTGTATAGTTACTATCGCCTACCGATAGGGGTCCAACACCAACCATGCTTGACTGTGTGACCCCTACAACTTCTGAGCGGAGGCGTTTTGCTGGGTCTTGGGTTGGACACTCCCGCACAAAATGGTCCATGGTTCCGCAATACATACAAATAGCCGTCTTTTCGTCGCCTCTCCTTCTCTGCATAGGTTTGCTCCCACCCTGCTTGTCAGGGACCCCAATTTGTTGACAGGATTGAGTCTAGCAATAGGGTGGATGTCAACCTGTTACCTGTCACTCCATTTCTTGGCCTGTTTATGGTCCAGGGGCAGGACCAAGTCCATCATAGCAGGACTGTCCATGGGCTGTGGGTCAACCTGAGGGATGACGACTTGCTCTCTAATATCGACTCATGCTCTCCCTCTGCTCTTATCCTTCTGGATCTGTCCTACACCTTCGACACTGTCAATCATGTCACCCTTTTAAAGTGCCCCCTTGATACTTTGGGTATCATGACCGGGAACTAGCTTGGTGGACCTTGTTCCTTTCAAATATGCCCTCCCAGGTTCAAATGGGCCCTTTTGTCTACTCTTCCTCACTCTCTACCTGCAGCGTTCCACAGGGCTCTATCCTCTCGCCGTGGCTTTTCAACATTCACCTTGCCCTGTCTTGCCCACTTGATCTCCACCTTCTACCCACATTTCCTGTGTTATGCTGATGACACACAGCTTTCCTTTAAGCTGCCCTCCTCTACCTCCTCTCCTTCTTCTCTGATTCCCCATTGCCTGACTACTTTTGGCAGCTAGAAACACTTGTGTACAGGCGATTTATAAATGCCATTTCATATCATTCAGGCATGGTGCGCTGTTTATGATCTTTGTCTTTATTCCAGTAAGATTGGGATCCTTCTCATTGGTACTCCTGCCCCTTTGTTCCCTCCTAATTTCTTGCCGCCCTCTGCTTTCACCCTCCTGTGAGGCAAAAATTCTGGGAGTTATCTTTAATTCCTCTCTCTCCTTCTCACCTCCCATCACAGACCTTGCCAAAAAGACCCACTTCCTGCTCTACCTCCTCAGAGGGATTCTCCCTTTCCTCACCTTCCACAGAAGCTCAATGTCTCAAGAGCTCTGGTTTTCTCCAGGCTGGACTCCTGCAACAGCCTCTTCCTCAATCTGCCTCTTTCTTCCCTCTGCCCTCTCCAATTAAAATCTTTCCACTGGCTCCCGGTGTCTGCAAAGATCAAATTCAAGACCCTCTGCATCACCCACACGGCTTTCTGGGGCCTGGGACCACACTACATCCAACTTTGCCTCCCTAAATACCTCCCTGCTAGAGTCCTTCAGTCCTCTAGCTTAAACTCTCTGCAGGTCAAGCGATTCTCCAAGCAGAGAGTAGGGGGTAAAACGTTTTCCTCGGCAGGAGCCTGCCCCCTGGAATAGCCTCCCTGCCCTTCCCAGACTTGAGCCGGATCTCTAAAGTTTCATAAACTTCTGAAGACTTTCCCTCTTCTCCTCTTCCTTCCCTCTCCCCATCCCCTGCTAATTGTCCTCCCGTTGCAAAGACTGGCTGCCTGGTCCCTTCTGTGACCTATTGGGGCCAGACCATTCCCCTACCAGTCTTTTGCAGCATCCTACGACTAGCACTTGCCTTCGGGCACCTCTTTTCGATTAGCCTTTTGAGTCTGGTCTACCCCTGCTCCTCGCACTTTACCCATACCGCTGCCTTCCTGCGCACTTCCCTCAATGGGCTCCTTTAGCACTTACCCTGCCTCATCCATGGGGCCTCCTCTCCCTCTATGCACTTTAACTACTGCACTTGCATGCTCTGAATGTCACAGGGCCTAGTAGGAGTGTTTCTTGTTTTTATCCTCCCCTGTACCCCCTCCCCCTTTTATCTTGTGGCACCTGGAAACACTTTCTGATGTATAGGTGCCATATAAATGTCCAATAAATAAATCAAAAATAAATCCTTTAGATCATCTCTGAGGCCCTGATAAAACAGTGACATTCTTTTTTCTCTTGGCCACACAGCCTCCGCCACTAAACAATTAAACTGTGTGACATAGGCCACGAGAGCCGACGCGAAAGGACTAACAGGATCTATGATGAAAATGAATCAGCAGAGGGGATTATCCTACTAACCTGAGGCGAATTACATGTGAAGTGACTACAAGGATGATGCTAAATAATGCCCAGATTTGAAAAAGGCACTTGAGCCGAAACACGTGTTATCATAAGGGCAAACCAACAAGGGTGGATTTAAATTTTGTTTGAACCAATTATAAATAACAATAAAAAGAAGCTACTTTCAAATCAGGCTTGGCACCTGTCTTGGAAGAGTACATACCGAAACATATGCCACGAGTTCTTTACTAACCTGTCTGAGTGTTAGCAGTTCTCTATCCTTGCACATTGCGGCAGCCTGATGCTTAAATATTTTGCCAGACTCATCGAGAAACCCATCCCAATCATATAGTATGCCATCATCCCTCTGTACCAATGGGTTTGCCCATGCCGCAGCATCGCCACGCACCGGGTTTGCTAAGGAGGCATAGTCCTGTCTTGTGCCGGCCGATTCTGAACATAGGTCCTGGAGGGCTTTGGCGATGTCTCCCATAATGTAGGCAGGTCGTACCACTCAGGTGACTGTAAACACATGTGCATGTGCTTCTGACAGGGATCCACAGCTCCAGGGTGCAGGAGTGGCACAAACCAACAAACCCCACTATGGTTTTGGGACCTGCATGTCAGTGCTTACACAGGGCTCCCCGGCCCAGCTGGGAAGGAGGGTTAGGGTAAAGTTGTGTGAGAAACCTGAGGGTATCCTCACTCCTACTCCCCTTGGATCCTTTTCTCAGGTAGCCAGGGAAAGGCCACCGCTTTTGGGTCCTGACCCTGGGGTTGGAGAAGAGAGGGAGGAGAGGATCACCTGGGTGGAGGATCCTTGAGGATTGGGAAGAGAGTACCCACATGCGAGACATGGTATCCCCCTTTTTCTTATGAGACACCAACCTAACCCTACTGTTTTCCCCCATTCATCCTACTACAGTACTGGTTTGGGGAAGAGGCAACGAGGAGTAGTGAACACCTGTAAGGCATTTCACCACTCTAGTACTGAGACGAGGAAGATGCCTGCAGAGAACTGTAAAGGTAAGGCATGTCCCAAGTTCTACTGTAATTGCAGTCAGGCATTTCCAATTGGGAACTCACACCTGCAACCTGTCAAGTGGTTGCAGGTGTATAAGAAAAGAGTAAACCAGCAACAGAGAGACCAATAGGGAGACCAGCAGGGAGTCTAGCAGGGAGTCCTGTGTGCGAACATAGAAGCATCAGAAGTCCGAGCTGAGCTCGCGAATAACTAAAAGCCGGCGGGTGGAGCCGAAACCGAACATCACAGCTGCTTGGAGGGAACACCAGGGACCGGAGAGTGAAGGGAGAGAGTCACTTGAACCGGGGCGCTCCTCAGGGCTGTGTGAAAGCAAGGCGAAGGCCGAACGAACAAAACAGTATGCAAGTAATGAAATGAACCCCAAAGCCATGGGTTGTATTTAATACCAAACTGAATTAAACCTTTATGGGCAAGGTTACGAACAGGTGGCAAATGAATATGAAGTGCAAGCATTGCCTGCTTGAAAGCAAAGTAAAAGGCAAGTGAGCCAGAGTGGAAGATTGCTAGAGTGCATGGCCACAAGGTGGTAAAGGAGTAACTATCACCACAAAGTGAACTTTATGCATGAAAACAGTGTGGCAAGGCCAACACCTGGCCATGGATATGTGACACAATGTGGCAAAGCCAAGAGGATGACAAGGAGAAGCCAAGTGAGGGTGACACGTCACATGAAGCCAAGAGGGTGACAAGGGGAAGCTAAGTGAGTGTGAACATTCACAGAGGGGCAAATGCAGAAGAACTGTGTGGGCCAAAGAGCCTAGAGTTCCTGGCTGCACAAACTGCAATGGGTGGACCGTGTGGTCTGACAACTGCACCTAGACCAGAGAACCCTTCAGTGTGAAAACCAAAGACTTTGTTGAAGCTACTCAAGAAGAAGTACGCTGATTGAATTGTAAAACCTATCCAGAAGGAGTGTTACATTTATCTTGAGTTGTTTTGAACACTGAAAGACTGAAACCAATTATACATTGGCAAGTTGAAGTCTTGGGGAAGGGAACCCTGAGACTTGATGAACTTGGATGCTGTCTTGAGGACGAACCCTTCAAGACACTTTTCTTTGTAACTGTTCTACCTTGAAGTTGGGGAAGGGAACCCCGAGGATTTGTGGAACTGTGTGACCTTGAACTTGAGGAAGGTAACCCCAAGGATTTGTGGAACTGTTTTGAACTTGAGAACAGTAAGCTAAGCTAAGCTAGGAGCTGGAAGAAGCTCAGAACTTTGTTTTGATCACCATTTCTTTTATTGTTGAAATCCCTACACATTGTTTAGCTTTAGCTGTGAGAGCAAGGATAGGTTTTGGACACAGACAGCCTTTTAAGTTGACCTTTATGACTCCGACTTTCCTTGGTTTTGTTTCTTGTTGGGAAATCCCACCTTAGCATAGAGCAAGTTAGAATTTCAACCATCCTGACATTTGAGTTAATAAACCACTTTACTTTGAACTTTGAATCATCTGTTGTCTGTGTCTTTCTTCATGATGCCTTCACAGTTGGTTGGATAGGACGGGCGAAGTAGGGAAATCGGAAAGAGGTTTAGGAAGAGGTTGTGTATTGGAAAGGGGATTTAGAGAAAAATGCTCTGACCACTGTGCACGCTTCCAGCATGCTGGCACATTCATACAGACATACTTCCCTAGCTTTATCACTACTTACACTCACCTTGATTCACCATACCAATGTGACAAGGCACAGAAATAACATAAACAACAGTGACTTTGATTTAGCACTTTGCTTTGGATAGTTGTTGGCCTAGAGTGTCCCTTGTTGTCTCCTGCAAGCTTTTTGGCCTGGGTCGTGCTGTGTCACAGTAGCAGTTTAAATTATACAAAAAAGTGCGACAATTAGTGCACACATCTCTTACTGCTGCATGTGGCTGTTAATTTGCATGTACTCATGCATTTATAACACTAGTGTGGGCGCACATGGCTTTGGCATGCGTTAGTCTCATGCTGGAGTTCTTGCTGTTAGTAGACACTCTGGGAATGTGTTCCACGGTAATTAGATCATGCAGATATTGCATGGTTTAGCAGACCACCCTCAGGGTGGCTGTGCATTCTGTGCGGGTCTGGGAGCGCATTTTGTTGCACAGCATGCAAGCGTTCAGGACAGGCAGACTTAGCTTTGAGGGAAGCAGGGGCCAGGTATCTGGTGGGGCTTGGTCCTTGTGGGATGATTCAACCCACTTATTCTTCTGCCATGCTGAATCACTGTGTCCTGATGGGGCCGGAAACATCAAAATGGCCACAAAACCCTTGTGTGCGTCAAAACCTCTGAAATTCGCGCTTTGCAAAGCACAAAAAGATGGCTGCCCAATCTGCCATGCATGTTGTCAGTGATGGAACAGAGATCTCACTCCTGAAACATGTCACTGGGCTCCACAACATGTGAAGATGGAGTACAGAAGGAAAAGCAGTGCTTTGCTGAAGGAAACCCCAAAATCTTACTTTAATCCTTTTTTCTTTGTTGCTGAAACTGCAGAATTTTGGTACAAAGCACCCTCAAACATCCAGAATTTTGTCACACTCACCTGATTCCCACGGAGGCGCAGGTCTGGCTTCGAGTGCTGATGCTTCTTCAATGGTGAAGCGCAGGACTCTGAAGATGGACAGGTAGGGCCCCTCTACTCTGGCTTCTCTGGCTCGTAGGAATATTCCCCTGTGCGTGAAAAGGGAGTATTACCTACTGACGGAATAATGCTCAAGCCTCCCACTTCCTTCCAACCCTCCACGATACCCTTCCACGATTCCCCGTGAAGTCTCACCTTAGGGTCTGGAAGGATGAGTTCTCCATCCTGCTTCTGATGCAGGGGCGCGTTGAAACCCAGTTACTTCACTGGACTGAGGTTTGATGGAAGTTCAAATAAGCTTGACTATTCAGGTAAGGCGCTGTAAGAGTTCTGTTGCAAATTCAAAAGTTCAAACTTAATAATAATGTTCATTGTCTTATTGCAGCAAGTGCTAACGCTTATGTCTTTTTCCCCTTAGGGGCCGGGGTTCGGAATGCCGGAGATATGGCGTCGACCCGAAGTGAAACGTGCAGTTCCAATAAATGACAGGTAAGTTCTGGATGAGCGTTCGGGTAATGTCTTTGCATTCGCTCATTCAATGTCTTTGGGCCTCATTACACGGAAGGCGGTGCACCATGGCGCTATTAGCGCCATGGCTCATGCCGGTAAAATACCGGCACCGCCTTGGCGGAAAGGGGATTTACCGCCCCATTCCAAGGTTGGAGGGGCGGTAAATCCCCCTTCCGCCATTGCCCTTCCCCATTCCCATTTCTGCCCCATAGGGCTCTATGGGAATGGGGAAGGCGCTAATTACGGCACCGCAATTTTGCGGTGCCGTAATTAGCTCCGAGGTCCCTTAGCGGGTTGGTTTTTAACGCCTGCAAAAAGCAGGCGTTAAAGCACCAACCCGCTAAGGGACCTCGTAGCAAGGCGGTAATGGTTAACGGTCACCGTTACCATTAACGGTGGCCGTTAACCATTACCGCCTTCCGTGTAATGAGGCCCTTTGTCTTTTTTCCCCATAGGGGCCGGGGTCCGGAATGCCAGGAAGCGGCAGGACCCGAAATGAAATGGGAATGACCCAACTGGTAAGTCTTAGAAGGAAACTGAGCCTTTTCCTATTCCCTTCCTTCTCTCACCTTGTGTTCTTGTCTTTTTCTCTCTAGGCACTGGGAAATGGCTGTGGATCCGGATGATCGCTGCTGAAGATGGAGGTGCCCAGGAAAGGTGAGTGAAATGCAGCGCTGCAGCGATCGAAGCGAAATGCTTTTAAAAATAATGTCTTCCCTTTCAGGATCGTCGGTGTGATGTCTCCGTGATACAGCTTTAGCAGGTAAGGTCTTCTTTCTCTCTCTCCAATTCTCTCTTATCTCCCTTTGCAGGTGACCCAGGATGCTGACAAGCGTGGCTGAAGTCCAGATGCAGGAGCTGACACGGTGAGCGTCCAGCTGCGAGGAGCAGAACAACGCGAAGCAAGAGTTGCTAATCGGGAGTGGTTTAAATAGCTTTGGAAGAAGTTCCAGGTATGTATCCTTCCACCGATCAGGTATGTATCCTTCCCCGACCACACCCAGGTGGAAAGTAGTCCCACAGGTAAAGTAGTTCCATTCAGGCCTCAAGAGGGCCTGGATGTAGCAGCATGGTCTGCGTCAGGTAAGTGCACATTGAAACACTTGAACACATGTCTAGCTTTATGAGCCTGGCGCCTAAGGCGCCAGGACAGGGGTCCAACATGAGCCTGGCGCCTAAGGCACCAGGACTGTGTCCAAAGGGCCCCAGCTTGGGCCCGCTGGCACTTCCCTGGGGGGAATGATGCCTGCCTCTGGGGTTGCTGGGTCGGACTCGGCTCCTTGGAGGTAGGCATCATGACAGTACTCCCCCTCAAGGCCCCTCCCAAGGTTGTTCCCTCCGGGGGTTTTGGCTTGTTCGGAAATCTCCGGTGGAACCTTTTTATTAATCGAGGTGCGTGAACATGGTTACTAGGCTCCCACAATCTCTCCTGAGGTCCATATCCCTTCCAGTCAACAAGATAGAAGAGTTTTGACTTTAACACCTTGGAGTCTAAAATATCTTTAACTTCGAATTCTAATTCCCCTTCAATTTGAACTGGGTCTGGAGGCTTGGACAGTCGGGTCCCTGGTTGTACTGGCTTCAAAAGTGATGCATGAAAAACTGGATGAATACGCATGTTGGACGGTAAATCCAGTTTAAAGGCCACAGGATTGATTATAGCCTTGATGGGATAAGATCCTATGAATCTGGGATTGAAGGTTCGCGGGCCCTTGAGGGGTAAATGTTTCGTTGCTAGCCATACCTGGTCTCCTACTTGGTAAGGAGGAGTTTTACTTCGGTGCAAATCAGCGTTTTCATTATACTTTTTCTTGGCTTGCTGTAAATGAGTTGCAGCTTCTTTGAAGGCTCGGGTTATTGTGGAATGCAAATGATTTACTGCGGGCATTTCCAGGGTCAGAGGTGGATCTAGGTCAGAGGTCCGAGGATGGTGACCATACAAAGTATAAAAAGGAGTTTGTCCGGTTCCAGAATGCACTGAATTGTTGTATGCATATTCTGCGATCCAAAGGATGTCTTTCCAATTTAACTCGGATTGGTGTAACATGCACCGTAAATATTGCTCGAGAGTCTGATTGGTTCTCTCGGTTTGTCCGTCGGTCTGTGGGTGGTGGCTGGTGGATAACCGCACATCTATTTGTGCTAGTTGGCAACACTTCTTCCAAAAATGGGAGATAAATTGACTTCCACGATCCGAGACTAATATGGAAGGGAAACCATGTATGCGAACTATATTCTCCAGAAATTCCTTGGCCAAGGTGGAAGCTGAAGGCAAACCTTTTAAAGGGATAAAGTGGGCCATTTTGGAGAATAGATCCACAATTACAAGAATAGTGTTGTAACCAGCACAAGGAGGCAGGTCAGTTATAAAGTCCATTGACAAGGTGTGCCATGGTGCCGGTGGAACATCCAAGGGTTGAAGTAGGCCGGCTGGCCTTTTCTTTTGACCCTTGTTTTGGGTGCAAATTCCGCAAGACAATACAAAAGACTTTATGTCTTATCTCCAAGAAGGCCACCAGAAGTGGCGTTTGATTTTTTCCTCCGTTTTAGTGATACCAGGGTGTCCTTCCATTAATGATTCATGATGATAGGCAATAACAAGTTCTTGCAATTCTTTACTTGGCAGAAACAACCGCTCCTGGAAGTAGGGTAAATCATCCTTAACGGTGTAATGAGGACCCTTTTGACTCCATTCCAGTAAGGCTGAAGAGTCTAGAAGTTGTTTTACTTGCGTTTGGATGTCCTCAATAGTTTGCAATGAAGTTAGGCCTAAGATTCTTTGTTCAGGTATGATTGGCACAGGTTCTAAACTCGAATTGGGTTCTTCCATGCCAATCCGGGATAAGGCGTCCGCTTTACCATTCTTGTAGCCAGGGCGATAGGTAATTACAAAATCAAATTCCGCAAAGAATAGAGCCCATCGGAGTTGTCGTGAAGATTGAGCTTTTGCCGTCTTTAAATATTGTAAATTTCTGTGGTCCGTAATTACGGTGATGGTGTGTCTTGCCCCGAGAAGGTAGTGACACCAAGCCTTGAAAGCAGATTTAATAGCCAGTAACTCTTTGTCGGTAATTGCGTAGTTGATTTCAGGAGGAGAAAATTTCCTGGACCAAAAGGCCACTGGGTGTAGTTGGTTAGTTTCTGGGTCTCTTTGCGACAGGACAGCTCCCATGGCCGAACTGGATGCGTCGGTTTCCACGATATAAGGGAGATCTGGGTGCGGGTGCTTCAATACAGGTGCAGAGGTGAATTTGGTTTTCAGGTCCTGAAAGGCTTGTTCGGCCTCAAGAGTCCATTCAAAGCGTTTGTTTTTCTTTAGGAGAGCTGTGATGGGTTGGACTGTTCGGGAAAATTCCGGGATGAATCTTCGATAGAAATTGGCGAAGCCGAGCATGCTCTGAACTCCCTTCACCGAGCTAGGTGATGGCCATTTGAGGATGGTGTCCACCTTTCGAGAGTCCATTCGGACTCCTTGTGGTGTCAGGATGAATCCGAGAAACTCAACTTCTGTGGTATGAAAAATGCATTTTTCGAGCTTTGCAAATAGTCTATGCTGGCGCAATTTCTCAAGAACTACCCTAACATGTTTTCTGTGATCGGATTCTGAAGAAGAGTACACCAGGATGTCGTCAATATAAACAATGACACAGACATCGATAAGTTCCCGAAGAACATCATTCATAAAGTACTGAAAGGCGGCAGGTGCATTGCACAAACCGAAGGGCATCACCTGATATTCGAAGAGCCCAAATTTGGTGCGGAATGCAGTTTTCCATTCGTCGCCTTCTTTTATACGTACCAGGTGATAAGCTCCTCGAAGATCTAACTTGGTGTACACACAAGCGTCTTTCACCTGGTCGATAAGTTCAGGGATCAGGGGCAGAGGATAACGATTCTTAATCGTTATTTGAATTAGGCCGCAATAGTCTATACATGTTCTAAGGTCGCCCTCTTTTTTCGGCACGAAGAACAAAGCTGAGGAGACAGGAGACTTGGACGGGCGAATAAAACCATTGGCTAGGTACTGATCTAAATACTGACGCAAATGCAGGTTCTCAGGTTCCGTAAGAGCATAAATCCTACTACAAGGTAGTTGAGCATTGGGTACCAGATCGATTTGGCAATCATAAGACCGATGGGGAGGTAACGTGTTAGCCTGTTCCTTCTGAAAAACGTCTTGGAATTCTTGGTATTCTGACGGTAGCTGTACAGGAGTGGAGGTTGCTGAGGCTAGACCCATAACTGGATTTCTTGGATAACAAGGTGGTTCACAATCAGGAAAACTTATCTTCTTTGCTCGCCAGTCAATTCTGGGATTATGTGTTTCTAACCAAGGAATTCCAAGAATTACTTGAAATTGTGGGGCCTTGATCACATCAAACACGATTGTTTCCCTATGTCCATCCTGACCCACCAGTGTCATTTCAACAGTGGAATGCGTTACAGGCCCTGAGGCTATTTCGGTTCCATCTACTGTAGTAATGACATCTTGGGTTACTTTCGGGCGGAGAGGGAGCTTAATCCTGGAAGCCAATTCACGGTCTATGTAATTTCCAATAGCTCCACTGTCGATGTATGCTTTTATAGCATGCAACTGCTGAGGCTGTTTTGGGTCCACGAGCACCATTGGCATGACAAAATGCGAGGTCAAAGAATCTGTTTTCAAGCTCGGCAAGCGGACCCCTACGCTTGTCGGGCTAGGTCGTTTCCCGAATCAGGTGTCAATAAATCGTTATCAGTGGCTCCAACCACCTTCTTAGGTGGTTTAACCGGACAATTTTGAAGAAAGTGACCGGAAGTCCCGCAATACAGACAAAGTTGCATTTGCCGCCTTCTCTCTCGTTCCTTCTGCGTTAATGGTCCTTTAACACCGCCGATTTGCATAGGTTCGGATACGTGGGTACTCTTGAAGTTGGCGTGGGTTTTGATCGGTACTCAGGTTTCGTACTTGAACCGATCAGCTTTTCTATTTTGAAGTCTGTGATCAAGTTGAACCACCAAGTCTATGTAGTCTGCGCAGACCTGGGGTGGATCTACTATCTGAGCTAGAACATCCTTAAGCTCTCCGCGCAGGCCTCGATGAAACAATGTGATCCTTTTGTTTTCTGGCCATCCAGTTTCCACAACCAGTCTATTAACGGTGGCAACGTAGGACAGGAGATCCTGATTACCTTGTCGTAAGGATAGTAGTTTGTTATCAAGGGCCTGTCCTTGAGAGTGTCGAGCAAACAATCTTTCCATGCTGGCCTGGAAACCCTGAAAATTCTGGAGAATGGGATCATCCTGATTTACCAATGGAATAGACCAATCGGCAGCACTGCCACTGAGGTAAGATAGTATAAAGGCTACCTTGGTCTGGTCGTTAGGGAAGGCCCCAGGTCTGCATAGAAAGTGTAAACGACATTGGTTCATAAAGACGGCATATTTCTTGGGATCCCCCGCAAAACGTTCAGGCGGGGCCAAAGGCATGTGTCCAGGTAGATTGATTTGTACCGGGTTATTCAAACCCATTGCTGTGGAAGTACCTCCGGAATTAGGTAAAGGAGTGTGCCCTGCCTGGGCCTGCAATAACCTTTTGGCCAGGTCATCTGTTCTTTCCTTGGATAGGATCAGTTCTCTTTTGAGAGCGTTAGTCTCCTGGCGGGCTGAGTGCACTTCTGCCCGTAATTCTCCCAAAAGCTGGGCCAGCTGATCTGTCTCAGAAGTCTCCATAGCGCCCAGGTGGGAAATTGTGGGTAGGCTTCGCGTTCTGTCACGCTCACCTGATTCCCACGGAGGCACAGGTCTGGCTTCGAGTGCTGATGCTTCTTCAATGGTGAAGCGCAGGACTCTGAAGATGGACAGGTAGGGCCCCTCTACTCTGGCTTCTCTGGCTCATAGGAATATTCCTCTGTGCGTCAAAAGGGAGTATTACCTACTGACGGAATAATGCTCAAGCCTCCGACTTCCTTCCAACCCTCCTCGATACCCTTCCACGATTCCCCGTGAAGTCTCACCTTAGGGTCTGGAAGGATGAGTTCTCCATCCTGCTTCTGATGCAGGGGCGCGTTGAAACCCAGTTACTTCACTGGATTGAGGTTTGATGGAAGTTCAAATAAGCTTGACTATTCAGGTAAGGCGCTGTAAGAGTTCTGTTGCAAATTCAAAAGTTCAAACTTAATAATAATGTTCATTGTCTTATTGCAGCAAGTGCTAACGCTTATGTCTTTTTCCCCTTAGGGGCCGGGGTTCGGAATGCCGGAGATATGGCGCTGACCCGAAGTGAAACGTGCAGTTCCAATAAATGACAGGTAAGTTCTGGATGAGCGTTCGGGTAATGTCTTTGCATTCGCTCATTCAATGTCTTTGTCTTTTTCCCCCATAGGGGCCGGGGTCCGGAATGCCAGGAAGCGGCAGGACCCGAAATGAAATGGGAATGACCCAACTGGTAAGTCTTAGAAGGAAACTGAGCCTGTTCCTATTCCCTTCCTTCTCTCACCTAGTGTTCTTGTCTTTTTCTCTCTAGGCACTGGGAAATGGCTGCGGATCCGGATGATCGCTGCTGAAGATGGAGGTGCCCAGGAAAGGTGAGTGAAATGCAGCGCTGCAGCGATCGAAGCGAAATGCTTTTAAAAATAATGTCTTCCCTTTCAGGATCGTCGGTGTGATGTCTCCGTGATACAGCTTTAGCAGGTAAGGTCTTCTTTCTCTCCAATTCTCTCTTATCTCCCTTTGCAGGTGACCCAGGATGCTGACAGGCGTGGCTAAAGTCCAGATGCAGGAGCTGACACGGTGAGCGTCCAGCTGCGAGGAGCAGAACAACGCGAAGCAAGAGTTGCTGATCGGGCGTGGTTTAAATAGCTTTGGAAGAAGTTCCAGGTATGTATCCTTCCACCGATCAGGTATGTATCCTTCCCCGACCACACCCAGGTGGAAAGTAGTCCCACAGGTAAAGTAGTTCCATTCAGGCCTCAAGAGGGCCTGGATGTAGCAGCATGGTCTGCATCAGGTAAGTGCACATTGAAACACTTGAACACATGTCTAGCTTTATGAGCCTGGCGCCTAAGGCGCCAGGACAGGTGTCCAACATGAGCCCGGCGCCTAAGGCGCCAGGACTGTGTCCAAAGGGCCCCAGCTTGGGCCCGCTGGCACTTCCCTGGGGGGAATGATGCCTGCCTCTGGGGTTGCTGGGTCGGACTCGGCTCCTTGGAGGTAGGCATCATGACAAATTCTTGCTGGGTGCTACAATTCACTTAGTATAAGAAACCATTATGAACTTACAATGTCCTGAAAAGCTGAAAGCATCAAGTGATTTCCACAGCAAAGTGGCTCTGTGGATCTGTCAAAATCTGGGCACAGTACCCTTGGCCGCCTGAATGACAGCTGTCAGGGGCCTAAAGGATTAAAAACTTTAAACATATGTAAACTAAAAACAAATGTTTGCAAGCTAAGAGGCCTGTACTGATGGTAACCTATGTTGTCATTGTTTTGATTCCATGGTTTAAAATCTTGAAGAAGTATTTAGCTGTGATATGATCGCACAAGTTTGTTGTCTGCTAAGGAAAATTCAACAGAATTAACATGTAAATTTAAGCCTGGCTAAAGCAACCAAACCGGAATAACAGCTTTCCTCACAGAGGCAAGGCCTTCCCCCTCCAGCTCCCTCCATCAGGAAATCACACCTAAATGATAATTATAGGGTGTGGGAAGAATCTGGGCTGCACTGGGGAAGGAAACAATGAACAACTGCCAAGCAGGAAAGGCTAGGTGTGAGGATCGTCGTAAAATGGCCTCTGCCAAGAGAACAGGGAGGAGACTGCTCCTGAACTGAAGGGAGACAAGAAGAGGCAGAGACAAACAACCATCTGTAGCTAAACATTCACAAAGAACAGTTTGTTTAAATACATATAAGTTGCCACTGAAAATTGTCAAAAACACAAAAGTAACAGAATTGTAAATCTAAATTTTGGCTGCAGATTTCAAGAGGCGGCAAGATCGTGTGACATAGTGTGGGAGGAAACGGTTGAACATGTGATTTTACACCAAATGTATTTCTGCTAGAAGTTTGAAACTTTACACATGTATTCCCATATTGTACGTGCACACTTGTAGAAATTTGCTGATAAATGGGACATTGTGTTCCTGATGAAAAGGGCAAAATTCTGGGAAAAGCAGACACAAGATCCCACCTCTACGGGGTTGGGAAGAGTAGCTGCTGTACAAAATATGTAATCTAGATATGTGGTTGTATAGAGGTTGCATATGTGGAAATATGTATTGTGTCAAAAGTAGATTTTGTGTTCAAGAGGCTAGGGGTGGACTCTAAGCCTCATAAACCCACACCATGAAGGTGACACCCTGTTTTCTCCTACTATCAAAGCAGAGAGGAGATTCTGACGAATCCCTGTCAAAGGGGTGAGCTTAGGTTAAACCAGCACACACACCCCCTGTAGCATAGCATAAATAGAGACAGCAGAGGGCAGAAAAAGACAGACCGATTCACCTACTATCCGAATGCTGGCGGAGCACCCTGTTACAGAACTTTCCATCTTCCTTGCTCCAGACTCCAG
This sequence comes from Ambystoma mexicanum, assembly GCF_040938575.1. Lineage (NCBI taxonomy): Eukaryota > Metazoa > Chordata > Amphibia > Caudata > Ambystomatidae > Ambystoma > Ambystoma mexicanum. Next base: position 436,337,062 of record NC_090940.1, read on the forward strand.
AAACTTGGCAAAGCAGAACCCATTGCATAGCTGAACCACTTTCAGCTAGCCCTCAATTTCCAGAACCAGAACCAATCCCACAAACCTAAGGGGAACTAAAATACAGCCGCACTGCTTGCGTGCTGAAATAATTGTCATCAGAACCAAAAAGGGCAGATCCAATCCAGTCCTGTGCCATGCTGTGACCAGAGTGCATTGCAGATCAGATCCAGTCCGGTGCCGTGCGGTGTCCAGAGCGCCTTGACGCTGCCAAATCTGATGTGCCCAGCAGTCTGTCCTGACCAGAATCCCAGACCAAATTCCCTGACCAGAATCCTTGACCAGAATCCCTGACCAGAATCCTGACGGTACCGTTTGAAACATATCTAGTGAGTATCTATAGATAGAACTTAGTCACTAGCATATGTACCTTGCTTAGTCCAATCCCTATCTTAAATCCATCCTATCTTGTCTTCAGAACCTGCATTGTTAGAAATATTTTTGAATTGCCTGAACTCTCTATCCTATCCCTCCTATCTTCCTCCTTTGCTAGTGTTGCTAAAACTATCTTTGCGCTGATCTTTTCTCATCTGAAGAAGGCGAGTCCCAGGCAGGCAGTCGCGCTGATCAAGTGGCTGGTTCTTGTGCGGATTCGTTTTATTCATAGTCATCCTATCGTGTTAGAAATCCCATTTGTCACTTCAAAAGCGCATTCATGTTTTTCCATTCTTGCACCTATCTCTCCACTAAAACGTCCATAATTTCCTCCGTTTTTGTGCTAGAAACAAAATTTCAACTTCTGCTTATAGCTAACATCCACAGCTTTAGATCACCTCTAAAACTGCATCCCAAATCCTTACAGTGCTTCCGTTATCGTGATTATCGCGCAGTGCAAAGTTTGCAGCGAATTTCGTTTTAGGGAAATTCGTACACGTGTAAAACAGCTTATGATTGCTCCCGACCTTAATTTTAAGATTTCAAATTGTTTCTTGGTATTAAATCATTGCTAGTATTTGTGTGCAACTATCCAAAGCTGCTCCCATAAGAATTATAACAATTTCAGCAATTTAAACCATATTTTGTGTTTTGCCCAATCCATTTTCAAGATAACTCAAAAGCCATTCAGACAGCTTGACAGTCAATTCTGTTTCTCTTGTGTTTGCTGGGGAAAGTGGGATTATGATTTGTTTGAATTCTGCCATTACTGAATACCTGCTCTCTCCTCCTATCTCTTTACACTGCCTATTGGGGGGTTTAGGGGTGTGCAGGGGGAACCTTTAACCACAGTGCTATCTGATCTGCACACACACACAAAAGTATTATTTCTGTGCTGAATTGTTTTGCTCATTATTACTCCTTGTGTATTAAAGAGATTATTCTGTGCTACATCACCCCATTGGTGATTATTGTATACCCATTAAAATATAGTGTGATTAAATTGTAAATACATAAATAAATATTTTAACTTTGCAAACCAGCCTGATTCCTGGTTCAGTGTCACCAGGGGGGGGGTCCAGGAGAGGGGCATCATATGAGTGGTACATCGTTCAGAATAAAATAACTTTTAGACAAAAATAAATAAGGATTTCAGTTGTGCATTACACGCTAGGCATTGACTTGGGTGTGTGCCGGATTGAAATCAATTACACCCTCTTTGTGACCCCCCCCCCGTGAGTTACCTAAGCACTGCAGCACTTATCAAGCGAGGGGATGGTATACTTGTCCGGTGGGGCGTGGCCCCTCACGTTTGTATGCGAAGTAGGCGCTACTCAGAAACACGTCTTTTCTCTGGGAGGACTCGAACACAAGCCGCGTGCTTACGTTTCCATGCGTGTGCGTCGGCGTGTCACACCCGACATGGCTTTCTTGAGTAGTTGGGCCCATGTGCTGCTGGGGGCTGTAGTTCTGCAGCTGGCTGCACTGCAGAAAGGACAGAAAAGCCTTCTGTAAGGCTGTATTGCCCATTTAATGTTGGAATGTGCCTTTTGCTTTGGCTTGGTATGCTGGCACACAGTTCACTGCATGGCTAATGCCATGTATTCCCTGCACTAAGTCCGCAATTCTGTCCCTCTTGCCTCCATCTTTGAAACGTTGCTAATGATAGGGCAGGGGGGACACAGGATAACTAAATTATATGTGGCCCTGCGAATGACCCAACCCAGAGAGGAACTGGTGGTCAAAAGTAAATGGGTGCAGGATGTGGGCTGCTCAATTACAGAGAAACAGTGGTCCCAAATATGGGGACATGTGAAAAAAATGTTCCGAAATACACACTTCCAGTTCATACAATTTAATTATCTACATAGAGTGTAGATGACTCCAGCTAGATTGCTCAGAATTAACCCTTTGGTACCACATGGATGCCCATGGTGTAAATCAGGGTCCACTGGCTTTTGGCACATGATTTGGGAATGGTAGGTGATCAGCAGATATTGGAGGGGAGTGCTTGATCACTTGAAAGTTCTGCTACACAGCAATTATGAATGTTCCCCAACTATCTGTCTACTGGGTCTGATCCCGGGAAAAAAGTCCCAAAGAACCTGGCGCAAGATAGTTCCATTGTTGTTGGTTTTATCCAAACACAGAGTGGCAATGGCCTGGAAGGCTGCTCTGGGCCCAACAGTCGGGTAATGGCTCCAGGACGTGCACAGATGGGGAATGGCGGAAGTGACTGATTAAGGAGGCGTGGACAGTCTGATGAAGAGGAGGGGGCACGCGTGGACTAGGAGCAATTGCTGAATGAGCTGGCATCTTGAAACCCCCATGATGCAATTATTGGGGTAGATTAGGATACATGGGGGCAACACCACCTATAACTGAAGCAATTGCACTGGAAATAAGAAGATGGGGGTCGCTGTTATTGTTACTGTGACACAAGACTGTTGCTGTTGGTATAAATCAGAGATATTAGACAGGCTAAGGAGGAAGTGTTGGAGACAATTGAATATGGTGATCGGGGAGAATCTCATGTCCAAGGGTGGTTGCGGGAAGAGGAATTTCATCAAAGAGATTGTTTTTTTGTCAGTTCTTATGATGGCTGCGACAGGATGTGAAATGTTTTGTTTATGTGTTCTTTATTGGAAAAAACGGAATGAAGAGAAGTTTTAAAAAAGGTCGTGACTAGATGCTATGACGTGGTAAAAAGCGCAGTCTGCACAGATCCTAATGCGGGCACGTTTAGTTGTGTGGTAATTTAACAACATTATGAGCTGAGGGCTTGTTGCAGGCGTGAACACAGACACAACCCAGTGAAGACTAGATGAAGCAGCACACACCTCTCTGAACATGCTCAGCTGTTTGGGAATCAGCGGGGGTCTAGTTAGCAGGGAGTGACCACTATTTAGAAATCATTGCAGACTGGATCAAACCTGAAGATGAAAGGGAAGATGTGATCTGATTCCAGTTGCACACTGGGCAACCAGGAAAGGGTGAATCAAATCCCACTTCACCCAATGATGTTATCCTTGGAGTCAAATCATGTTTACCTTACTGGGCTTTTACAATTGGGAGCAGAAAGAGGTGATTCTGTTTAGCATCAATCATACGAAAAGCCTCACACCTGCTGCACGGTTTAGTAGACTTGTACCAATTATGGGCAAATGTTAAGTTAATAGGCTTTTTATACGGATTATTTTCAGAGCGCCTAGACATGTCCATGAAGTGGCGTATTACGCCCCCGCCTGGGGATCCAGACCATAGTCTGCTGAAGGAAAGAAAATGGGCAAGGGGGAAGATCTTAGGATCAGAAAGCGGTGAAATGGCTCCAGGGAGGGAGGAATGCCGCGGGAGAAGAACGTCTTGTGGCAGCAGGGCTGCGTGTCAGTTCCGGTAAGGGGCTCATGGTTCTACAGAAGTGAGCAGGAGGATAGGCCCTGAAGGGAAATGGCTCCAGGGAGGGAGGAATGCAGCGGGGGAAGAGTGTCTTGTGGCAGCATGGCTGCGCGTCAGTTCTGGTAGGGAGCCCATGGTTATGCAGAAGTGAGCAGGTGGATAGGCCCTGAAGGGAAATGGCTCTGGGGAGGGAGGAATGCAGCGGGGGAAGAGTGTCTTGTGGCAGCATGGCTGCGCGTCAGTTCTGGTAGGGGGCCCATGGTTATGCAGAAGTGAGCAGGTGGATAGGCCCTGAAGGGAAATGGCTCCGGGGAGGGAGGAATGCAGCGGGGGAAGAGTGTCTTGTGGCAGCATGGCTGCGCGTCAGTTCTGGTAGGGGGCCCATGGTTATGCAGAAGTGAGCAGGTGGATAGGCCCTGAAGGGAAATGGCTCTGGGGAGGGAGGAATGCAGCGGGGAAGTGTGTTCTGTGGCAGCATGGCTGCGTGTCAGTTCCGGTAAGGGGCCCATGGTTCTACATAAGTGAGCAGTTGGATAGGCCCTGAAGGGAAATGGCTCTGGGGAGGGAGGAATGCAGCGGGGGAAGAGTGTCTTGTGGCAGCATGGCTGCGCGTCAGTTCTGGTAGGGGGCCCATGGTTCTACATAAGTGAGCAGTTGGATAGGCCCTGAAGGGAAATGGCTCTGGGGAGGGAGGAATGCAGCGGGGGAAGAGTGTCTTGTGGCAGCATGGCTGCGCGTCAGTTCCGGTAGGGGGCCCATGGTTCTACAGAAGTGAGCAGTGTTGGCGGCCCACCCCAGGGTCACTGGAGCAGGCCGCAGCAATGTTGAGATCACCCGACATTGACCATGGAGCTGCGTTTACACAGCAGACCCACAGCAGGAGGCATCCTGCAGGCTCCGGATCACCGGAGCGGGACATCGTAGCTGGGGACACCCAACCTACAGCAGCCCTGGGGCCACCCAGGCTGGGGCGGCAACCATCGCAGTGTTCACGCTGCACCGCAAGGACAGTGGGAAGGTGTTGCCTGGCAGGAGCACCGTCCAAGTGCAGATCCCATCGCATAGGGCTCCTGCACGTGGCGTGGCACCAGCATGGTGGTCACAGTAAACACGCCAGAGTCAGTTCTTTGTTTGACTGACGAGCCGGAAACGGCTCATTCTTTTTATTAAGTTGGTCAAATAGTTGCCACCATGTGACCATTACACAAGTCCTGGGAGCTACCATGCTCCCAGGAGGGGTGACACATAACACTCCTCCTTTTTCATAACAACCAAACAACATAACATCACTCCACAATACACACAATAATACGAAGACTATAACTGCAACTAACATTCACACCCTTAGGGGCCCAGGTCACCCCGGGGTGATGGTCAGGGTTGGTGAGCTACTGGTGGAACGTTGGAAACTCCACATGGACACACACCCTTTATTAACCTGGGTGAGTGGATCTTGCCCCACTAACACAACACCATCGCTCACGCCTGGCACACCTCACTACAAAAACCACAAGCTTCGCACAATGTCCAGCTTTACACAATATCCTGGCTGGGCCAGTCTAGGTCTGCGGGCTCTCCGCTTTAATGTGTCCGACTCTAGGGTCCACTCTGATCTCTTCAAGACAGTTTGGAGTTCAAGGGCCGATAAAGCTGCACCTGGGGATGCCAGGGGCCACCTCGACCTCCTTTCTCAATGGTGGCAGGAACACTGTGTCAGCACGATGGCCGGGTGCTGGTGTTGGGCAACGGTCCACTCACGTCACTTCCCTTTCCCCACAGGGCTGATGCAGGCCACCACTACCGGCATAAGGCGCACAAGCCTTTTGCCTCCTCTTGAGGTAACTGCCACCTGGCTCTGAAGTGGTGACCGCACTTTTGGTACACTGGCATGGGGCCTGCTTGTGTATGGTGAGCACAAGCAGACCCGCACTTCCTTCACTGTACCTCAACATGATGTTGCTTGCACTTGGAGCCTGCAACCATGTTAGGGAGAATTCTCATTCTATGGCTAATTTCCCTTACCTATAGAGTCCCCCAGCAGCTTTGCTGGATTTTAAGGGTTTGTTTCTTTTCTCCTGATAAGAGTGTGACTCTTTTTCCCACTCTTAGGCATATTTGCTATGTGTGTTCTAGGCTATTTTTTGTGTTTAATATCTATGGGGTTTATCTCACCCTCATAGAAACCAGCTTTATCCACATGTGTTACACAGCACCCTCCATGCAGTGACACAGGGGTGTCGTAGCGACCCCCAAACATAGACTCCATACCCTGGGACTGACTACTGTTTCCCAGGGCATGTAAAGTCCCCATTGACTTTACTAGTCAATCTTTATGAACAAAACCAGTACAACCCATCTTACTATGGAGGTACTGGCAAGGGTTAATAGTTTTTCCCTTGTGTTCATTTTCGAGAGGGTACCGTACAGTCCCTCTCTCAAAAGTTTCTGGCTGGTGGCAGTGGTTACTACCAAAAATATTGGACCGCAAATATTTCCCTATGGGATTTTCCCATTGTTCAAGGCTACCACATTTACTGACAGCCTCTAACATACCGGTTTATTTTTATATTAACTTTACCCAGGTAGCTTTTATTTGCCAGAACTTTTATATAAATTCTTTCTCGTGTCTTTCTCTAAACTCCTAACCCAGGTCGGGGATCCTTTGTTCGTCCTTTTGGCGGGCTTCTGCCAAGAAGCCCTCCTTTCGGCGCCACTGAGTCTGGGGTGGAACCATTGTGTGGGAGGGGGAGTAGGACCCCTGGACAGGGTTGCCTCAGCAACCCATGTCGCACTCTGCCGTGATAGGGTGGAGGGTCTCCCGCCAGGATGACCACTCCACTGTGTGAGTGACAGCTAGGCTGTATGAATGGGGATCTTTTTTCATAAAAGCAGGGTCCTGAGGATTGGAAGAGCAAGACGTCACCACTGGAACTAAGAAGCCGAAGAGGAGGGAAGCCAAAGACATCTGCACCAACTGAACCACCGGTGAAGCACTGCTGCAGCGTCTCACCACTTTTCTCCACACGACGAGAGAAGATCTTCACCTGCAAGAGCCTTCTTCCCTTGAGCTGGTGGAGCCAACCAGTTTGCCAATCGCCTTCCAGGACCTGCCTTGGTCGAATCGCCAGTGCCCTGCACTCGGAGACCGGATAGCCAGGCACCCGTCCACCCGGACTGCGATTTAAAGGAGCATACCTTTTTATTTGTTGGGCAGCACCGCGGCTGGTTTCATCCCTGGGCAGTGCAGTAACTCGGACATTCCTCCTCGACGAGAGTCTCTCTTCCTCTGCTGGATCTCCCGAACTGCAGGAACTGCAAGGAACAACCGCCACCGCAGGAGCCTCTTCTACATTTTTAAGGTACTTTGTTCCGCCAGGCCTCCCTTTTCATTTGGTAGCGCTAAAGGTGTTTTAAATCCTTTACCTACCTGCTGGGTTGGCCACCCCTATCCTCTAACATTGTCTTTCACCTTCTGCAACCACCTTTTTGAATTGTTTAACAAAGACTTGACTGCAGCTGCAAGAACATTTTGCTCCTGGGCTCTTTGCCCTGTACCACTGACTCTGGCACAGGCCAATGACTCTGGCTGAATTTGTTAGAACTGCCTTCTCTAGACTGCTTCTCAACTAGAACTGTGTTGGTGCACCTAACTCTTATAACCACCTCTTCCTTCCCACTTTTAAAACTTTTGAAGTGCCATTTTGCTCCGTTTTCATTTGAGTATTCTACATGCTAAAGTACTGCCTTGCCTAAACTTGTTCACAAACCTATTGGGAAGTGATGCTAGGGTGCCTAAGACTATATTCCTGTATAACTTGTTCTTTCCCTCCCTTGTGAGAAATTGCTAGAGTGCCATTTGTGTTTGGTTTTCACTGTGCCGTTTTGCTCAGTTTTCACTCTAGCTAAAACTTGTCTACAATTTAACCAGGGAGTTGTGTATACTTTTCTTGACTGATTTTAACTTTAACTGTGATTAATGTGTTGAACCAGAAGTGTGTAAAACAAATATATATATATTATTTTTAATACAAAGCTTTGGTCAGTGTTTCCTTGTACCATAGTATTGTAGCCCTATTGTGTAAACCCTGAATACTGCTCATCATCATTTCGCCCGATGGGGCATTGCCAAAACTCTCATCGGGCGAGTCAATGGCCCTTTCGACTCAGACCAGTGCAAGTATCTCAAGTGTGCGGGGTTTCTGTAGGAGTTTCCTCCTGAATGTCTGTGACTCACTTCCTGCTATGATCTGAGACCACAGGACTTCAGTGTTGGAATAGTTGGAAAAGTCGCAGTGCTTCATTTTTGTACATAGGCACATTACATAGGCGTCCATGGTTTCACCCTTGATTTGCTTGGTGCAGTGAAATAGATGTCTCCCATAATCCACAGTTGTGTGTGGAGTGAAGTATGCAGCCAGCGTGTCTTTCAAGTCTTGTATAGAGTCTATGGAATCAGGGGGCATCTCGTCAATGATGTCGCGAGTTGCAAGCTTCAGTAGGCAAATTTGTCATGCATCTGCAATGGGCCCAGTGGCCCCCATATATAGATCAAAGTCACGTCTCCATTTTCTCCACTTGGACCCATGTTGCTAGTGTCAGTAACATCGAATGCCCCTGGCATTTGGGCTGCCAAGGTGACTGGTAGTCGATACAGCACTTGGTCTGGCGCTTGTGGGCCTGGTACTGGGGGTCCATTGCCCTTATCTGGTGCCCTTTGATTGTCCTTTTGAAGCGACATGGTGTCTTCCTTGGCACTTGCCCAAGAAGGGAGCTTGTTGGGTTGTGTGTGTCCCCTGCAGGCTCACAACCTGCTCAGATGGCCGCCTACCTCAGGCACGAGCACCATCTAGTGTGAGAGTCAAAAGGCGGGGCCCCTTATCCCCTGCATGCAACCCTTCTCGTGGGGCCTTGGTGGGGTGTCAAAACCCCTGTGATTTCCTCTCATGCGCGATGGCCGTATTCTGCAGGCACGAGCACCATCTGCCGTGAGTCCCAGTGGGCGGGGCCTGATCCGTGACTTACCATGTGTTCTCGGGCCTCCTCGTGCGGCTGCTTGCTGCTCACTGCCATGGCCCAGGCACATGTGGGGAGACCTTTATCTCCCTCGCCTGCTTCCGGTCACCGCCGTGGCAAAGGATGTTCGTGTAGCCCCCAGCTGCTGTCTCTCCTTCTCTCACCGCCGCGGCCCAGAGCGTGGGCGTGGCTCCGCCTGCCGTGTCGCTCCTACTGCACGGCTCCCCTGCAGCCCTCGCTGCTTTCCTTTACCACCGCAGCCCTGGTGTGAAAGATGCCGCTGACCGCGGTAACAGGGCTCAGCTTTCTGCTACTACCGACGCGGCTTCTACAGTGCTCCAGCACCGCCGCCATGCAAGCACTCCTCACCTGCGTATGTCACCTCCAGGCAACCGCTCCCGCGTTCTTCTCTCCCTTCTGTGACAGCCCTCCAGGCTGCCCTTCTCGTTGCCAGTGTTGTGGCTTGGGTTCGACCTGGAGTGGGGCCGTGTCACACTCTCAATAAGGCACAGGCACGTAGCTCTGCAACACACGTCCTTCTTTATTAAACTCTTAGAAAACACTGCCCCTTTAGCCTCCCCCACCGGTCACTTCCCTTACCTCCTGTCATATCCCTTCCCGCCCACTAGTGTCCATGGAGACATCAACGTGACACAGTGGATCGTGCTTGGTCAGAAATGCAAATTTGCCATTTGTGCAGTTCCCTCGAAATAGGCGAAAGTTTCATTTTAGCCACATTTTGTTTTGTTCCGTTATGTTACGAAGTATTTATATTGTGCCAAAGCACCATAGTCTTCTCAGAGCACCCAGGCGTGTCCTTAGGTGCAAAACGTTTAAGACGTGAGCATGTCTTTGGCTCAGCCATGGGCAGGCTTCTAAGCCGGCCAGTGTCAGCATATCATTGTCAGCCTGGGGATGTTGAAATTCTGCACATAAACACAGGAGAACAGACCCCTTCTGCTTACTCCCATGTACCGAGAAGGGCCATGGCACTATGGTGAGGGTGAAGCACAGGTTTACTTGTCTCCTAGTCCACTCATAGACACTGTGCTTATCAGCGGTAGACGTGGTTCAAAAAAGTAGTGGAACTGTGACTCTGATGCAGGACCGAGAAAGAAATAAGGGAGCAACATGCAATACATTTTTCAAGGGGTGTAGTCTTGTTGGCAGACAGCCAATTGAATTCAAACAGATTTCACTTTAGCTTTAGCTGATATGTGGTAGTAAAATTGAGAAGTGTGCTTAAACTTCACAAAGAACAGTTCCAGAATGGTGAAAATGGTTGCAAAAAGTAGTGGAGCTGATTCCAAGAGGCCGTGCTTGGGTGAGCAGCATGTCCCCCGAGCTCCTGCACCGAGCCACCTTCAATACGCTCAAAAGTAGTGGAACAGCCCTCCCCAGGAACCACTGCTTAGGGCCTACGGCACAAGGACCTGGTGAGACTTCAGCATCTGAAGCACCGGCCCCCGAAGCCCCTGGGCAACGGCCCACGCAGCATGCTTGGACCACCGAGGCCTTCGCGCCAGTGGCGCCCCTGGAGGGGATACCACCAACGAGAGGTAGCGGACCCGCTTGCCACACTCCTGACACCCCGGGCGGTACAGCAAGGGCTGCAACCTCCCGCGCCGCAAACACCTTCCAGGAACAGATCGGGGAGTGTGGAGGGCCGCTGAACCACGGCGGACTACTGATCCGGGGACCGGCCTCCGGGGACTGGCCTTCCTCAAGGCCACCCGCACCGTGGAACAGCTGAGCCGCCGGCCAGAAACTGATCTGCCGACAACAAGCTCCCCTGCAGCGCCACCGAGGAGACGATCCAACCCTTACTCTTGTTAAACTACGTCGGACGGTGGCAATACATGAGAGCCCCCCTGGCCCGCCACCCCCTCCCACGGCAGCAACAACTGTGAAGATGTCATGCCAAACCCCGGCCTCCCGGAGGGTCGTGCTATGCGGCTAGGCGGACGGCAGCCCGCGTCCCCCAGAAAGCAGTAACAGCAGCAACGTAATATTCAAATGCCAGGAAGAAGTTGGGGCCCTGCGTGGACCCACCATTCATTACACCCTCCTTGAGACCATACCCCATCCCTAGTGGACCCCCGCCGACCCAGCTCTCCCTTATTCTGAGGGGCCCGGAACCTACTCTGGTGGAAGGGGCCGTTACCCACGTTCCTGCGGCAACACTGAAAAGACACTACCCGTAAGCGACAACCCTCCTAAACACAGGATCATCCCAATACGACCCAGACGAACTGTGGGAACCGACGGGTGACCTACAGGTCTCCCTGACCTTGGGAATCCGGATCATGCCCTCCTACCCCTCGCCGCCCGCACAGGCCGGCGAGAGCAGCAAACCGTGGCCTGGCGGCACCATCCCCTTCTTGAAGCCCCGGCCTGGAAACAGCAGGAGAGAACCACACCTGGCCGACGCACCTAGCAAGCAAGGGGCGTAAATTGACCCATAAAGAAGGCAGAACTACAACACTCTGAGCCTGCAGCGGGCTCCCCTCCCGGCGGCACCACCAAGCAAGCACCAGACCCATCCGCCAAGAACTACAAGAACCGAGCCAGCCAACCAAGTAAGTGCTAAGGGGGGACCCGAGCGGCGACCGGGGAGGAGAGCCTCCGTCCGGGCATGGGAATGCTGCACAATCCAGCATACACCAGGCCCCCCGCCCCTACCACACTAAGGCCTTGCTTCCCGCTGCGCAGAAACCCCTATAGGGCCCCCCACTCATCAACCTCAAGACACAGGGCTGGGCTGGGGGTGGGGAACCTCTCTCCGAGGAAGACACCCTAGCAGAGTCTGCCACTCACACCGGGACCGGACATTGAGGAGTGAGCACACAAAAAGGAACAAACGCCCATCCTTTGGCCCTGGGCCACCACCAGCGTGCCTGGGAGCAACCTGCACTTAACAGGGACCCCACATCCCTACCAGAAAACAGGCGCTCCATGCCACACAGGCTGAAAGACAACCAGGAGGGGGGGCACCCACCCATGGAGAACAAAAAGGGAGGGTCCAACACCTACACGCCAGTCCTCCAGGCACCGGAACAAGGTGCCTGAGGTAAACCGGAAAACCCCTGGTGAGGAGCCAGGTGCAGACCTCAACAAGCGCACTGCTCCTTAAGCAAGGGGAACATGGGACAACTTTTCAAAAAGTGAACCCCATAGCAGATCAGGGGCACCCTCAATTATCACAGAGCACAGAGTGACAAGACGCGAGAACGCAGCAAAGTCACACGGACCACGCCAGTGGCCATCCCTCTCACCGCCCACCCACCGGGATGTCCAGAAACAGGAATAAAGACACGCCCTTATCCCCCAAAGTGGCAAAGAAAATGCAGGAAGGAACCCTGGCGCAGAGCTGGGCCAGAGAAACGGGCACAATGGGGGTTCACAACGCCAACGACTGGGGAGCTGAATCTGCCACGGACAACAGGAATGATGACCAGGAGAGATCGGTGACCCACTCCTCATTCAGGTCTACTAGGAGAAATAGTAGAGAAAATTACGATACCAACGCAGGGCAAAAGCAAATGGACACTTTGAGGGAAGACTTGGCCGAAGGAATTCCAGAAATAAGAAGGGACATCAACAAAATCGAGGAAAGGGTAAACACCAAAGAGAGGGCTATCCAGAACTAACAGAGGAAGCACGGAATGCAGACACCCTGTTGGAGACCCTCACAGTAGCCACTCATAGCATCGAGTTAAGGGCTGAAGACCTGGAAAACAGGTCCAAGCGATCCAATATACGGGTCAAGGAGACCGCCCAGGACCAAGATGTGACTCAAGCTATGAGATCCATCTTCGGAGACCTTTTGGATGCAAAGCAGAGTGCGGACATCCGATTTGATAGGATACACAGGGTGGGCCCAAAACGTCAAGAACCAGGGGCAAGACCAAGACACGTCCTGGTGTCGTCCCACAGCTATACCCTGAAAGAACAGATTTTGGAAAAGGCCAGGAAAGCAAACCAAATCACTTACAACAGAGCTGAAATCTATCTATACCTAAACCTATCCCAGTCCACCCTAAACCATAGAAGGCACCTGGCCCACCTGAGGGACCAACAAGTGTGATATAGGTGGCTGCACCCCTTCGCGCTGAGCTTCACATGGCAGGGGAAGCACCATAAAGTAACAAGATGCGAGCAAGGAGCAGACATACTGGGGCTCGAAGAAGAAACACAAACGCAGCGCCCCTCACCATCCAGCCAAGCCATCGCCCAGAGAACCTGGGAATGGACGACAGTAGAATCCAGAAGAAGCAAGAAAGGGGAGAGACAACCCTTCCACGGAACCCAGCCACCCAATGTAGACTCTGCCAAACTGGGGCACACAGAGGACAAGGACAAATGACCCAAGACCAAGAGCACGAGCTCTGCAACGACGACATCCCTGGGGAGGGCGTACAGTGAGATAAAGTATGTGCTTAAGCGTTCAGAACCGGAAATCATCTACACAACTGCGGGAGGGAGGGAGGGGAATGGCATGTTGGAATGGGAGTGGGAGAGCCTGTGTGGGAACAAGCTGGGCATCTACTAGGGTCTAGCCCTCGTGACCACAAAGCGAGGGGGGCTGAGCGCCAGCTAGACCCACCCAGCAAGGGGGACAGGTGGAGGGACTAGTGGGGGCGGGGTGAGGGAAAAAGGAGCAGCAAGAAAGGGACTATGCAGCCGGGAGAAGAGGATGCCCCGGTTGGAAGTGGGGGGCAACCGGAGGAGTGGGCTCGGGAGAACCTGGGCCACCATCCCAGACAATAAGAACCAAAAAGACCAAATATGGCTAAAACAGATCAATTAAAGGTACTATTTCTAAAAATCAACGGGCTTAACTCCCGGCTCAAGAGGAAAAAAGTCGAGAGATACCTCAGAAGGGAAGACCCACACATAGGACCGATGCAAGAGACCCACATACAGACACTGGACACAGATACGATTAAAGTCTGGGGGTACAAGAGAATTTTTCAGGCCACACAGGCCTGTAAAAAAGGGGAAGTCCTCATAGCGTTGAAAGAAGAACTCGACTTATCTGTAAAGGGAATAGGCAAGGACAATCAAGGCAGATATCTGGCACTCGGTCTAGAAGGAAGAGGAGGCCTACACCATTGCGACACTTTATGCACCCAATACAGGCCAAGACACCTACATACACAAAGCGCTTGCTCGCCTAGAAAAGTTCGCAAAATTTCCAATTATTCTGACGGGGGATTTCAACCCAGCCTGGGACCCCACTACAGGAGCACAAGAGCTCAGGGCCCTCTGGTGCTACTCTCCAGGGACCTTAAAAGGAAAATACAAGAACTAGCCCTAGTCGACTCATGGAGACTAATGCAGGGAGACAGGGAGGGATACACCTTTTAATCTCACGCTCAAAGGTCACACTCCAGGATCGACTATATATGGCTGTCCAGCTCACTGATGGTCAAAGCCACCGACTTAATGCTAGTAGCAAGCACACTTACCGATCACACACCAATGTCCCTAGTATTAAAAAGGAACAGGGAGCCACCAGGGCTCTGGAAGTGAAGATACCCAGCCCAGCTTTTCAAAGATCTAACCCTGGTACGGGAAGTGACAGAAGAAATCGAAAACTTCACTGTGACCAATAAAATGGGGGACACCACCTGGCAGACCTAGTGGGATGCATTCAAAGCAACAATCAGAGGCAGGATCATAGCCATAAAAACAAGACGTGCAAGGGAATTGAGGCTGGAGGAAGCCCGCCTATAAGCGGAACTAAAAGAGATAATGACCAAAATGGGACCAAAGCAATCCCATGCTATTAAAACGGAGTACAGAGTGATATAAGGACAATTGGACGTCATACAAACCAGGGCGGCCAAGTACAACCTGTTGCGCCTCAAACAAATGTTTTACGTCAAAGCCAACAAATCAGATTGTCTGTTAGCTAAAATGTTGAGGAAAGAAAAAGGGACCAAACAATCCTGAAAACAAACCAACAGGGAGGCCAGTCTAGCACCAAAACCGAGCACATAAAAAGGCAATTCGTAAATTTCAACTCCACTTTGACAGCTCCGACAACCCATCATTAGAAAGCCAAGAAAAGTACTTCTGGGAGATTAAGCTACACCAATTGATGGGAGAAGAAAATGAAACTTTAGAAGGGGACATCACAAGGGATGAGATCAGGGCCACCATAAACTCACTGCCAGCCAACAAATCCCCTGGGCCCTGATGGTTATGTAACAGAGTTCTATAAACTCCATAAAGAAGCACTAATACCACACCTTGCGAACCTGTTCAACCACGTAGGGCAGTCCAACACACTACCGAAAACAATGGAAGAGGCCAAGGTCATATTAATCCCCAAGAAAGGTAAAGACCTGACGGACTGCGGGTCATACCGCCCCATTGCACTAATAAACATGGTTGCGAAAATCCACACGAAAACCCTAGCCACTAGGCTTGAGGCGATCCTCCCCAAACTGGTCCACCTAGACCAATCAGGCTTTGTCAAGGGAAGACAGACGGGAGACAACATCAGGAGGATAGCCCACCTAATCGAAAAAGCCCAGAAGAGAGGAATCCCCACTCTGCTCCTAGCTGTTGATGCCAAGAAAGCCTTTTTTCCGGTTGAGTGGGGATTCCTCTTTGCAACTATGGCTAAGATGGGATTCGGGCCGCGCTTCTTAGGGAGAGTCAGAGCCAACTACCAGCAACTCCTCCTCTGGCTCGCGATAA
Organism: Ambystoma mexicanum; assembly: GCF_040938575.1. Lineage (NCBI taxonomy): Eukaryota > Metazoa > Chordata > Amphibia > Caudata > Ambystomatidae > Ambystoma > Ambystoma mexicanum. The sequence continues at coordinate 436,352,596 of NC_090940.1, forward strand.
ATGGTTACATCTCTAACCCAGTCGAAGTGGAAAGGGGCACAAAGCAGGGCTGTCCGTTGTCCCCCATCCTCTATGCCCTGCATTTGGAACCCTTTCTTGCGACCATAAAAGATAACAAGCCCATTGCAAGAATACCCTTTGGAGGGGCTATACATAAAATCGCCACCTTCGCAGACGACTTGATTCTGACGATCACCCAACCAGACACCTCCCTAGCGGTAGTACAAAGGGAGCTGGACCGCTTCTGGGCCATGGCATGGCTAAAAGCAAATATAAATAAGGCCGAACTACGCAACCTTACCCTCACTGACTCAGAAAAACAAACTCTTAAAAATTCCTTCCAATATAAATGGGTAGTCAACTCCTTAACGTTCCTAGGGGTAATACTGACCAGATCGGTGAGTGGGCTATATCACGCCAATTACCCGCCCCTCCTAGAGAAGCTCAAATCAAAACTGATAGACTGGGGCCCGCTGGCCATATCCTGGTTGGGCTGCATCAATGTCGGGAAAATGTCTGTACTACCGCAAATCCTTTACCACTTCACGACTCTCCTGACCTACATACCGCCCGCTTCTTCAAAAACCTCCACAAAGCAACAGATAAATTCCTCTGGAACAATAAACCACCGAGAGTGGCGGCAAAAGCTATGAGAAGCTCTGTAGAAACGGGGGGAATGGGGGCACCAGATTTTAGGGCATACTACACTGCTGCGCAAACAAGGGTCATTAGAGATTGTCAAACAGACGATAGGGGGAAAATCTGGAGACCCATCGATAGGGAGGTCACGGGGCTGCACTGGAGGAAATCCTGTGGAAACCAAGGACAGAGAGACCAGCACAAATGTATGCTAGACTAATTGTGGGAACAGTGGGCAAGGTGTGGGACTCCGCAGTGACCAGAACACACCTCACCTCCTTTCCCTCTCCCTACATGCCACTCTTCGACAACCCACAATTCCCCCCGGGTCACAAAATTATCACTTTCCACACATGGCAACAAGGGGGCTGCCACAGAGTCAGGGACATGTACACCGGGAACCAGATCAAAACATTTGAAGAATGTAAAGCTGATTTCGGCCTAGGGGAAAACAAAGATTCCCCTATGTCCAATTGAGACACTGGCTGGCACACCCAGATATGAAACGCGCAGGGACCCGCGAAAGTGGTAGCGAACATATACAAATTAACCATGTATGGGGAAATGGCAAGCAGACAGAGGCTCTACAATCGACGCAGCCAAATGGGCAAAACTGTGGGGGCAAATACCAAAACTGACAAGATCACTCCAAATTGTCGCTTCTCGCCATGGAATGGCTAACATACTCACTACTGGCGACCACTCCAAGTTCAACACGGAATGGTCAACATTGCTGAGATATCTCAAAGACGGTGCACGACGGGCATGGTGCCCCAGAGCTATGTCCCTCTTGGGAATAATCACCAACCCAGAGGACGAAGACTTGTAGAAGACACACGAACAAAGTCCCCACCAAACAAAGCCGCAGAGACAACACGTCCACGAAGTATCCTGAGCTCAGCACCAACGACTTCCAAGAGCTGCTCCAGACCAGCGGTGGGGAGGGGTGGTGAGAGGAGGGGGAGTTGTAACTGTTGAAGTTGTTAAATTCAGTACTGCTAATAAAAACTTATTGTTAAAAAAAAGGTAGTGGAGCTGTTAACAGTAAAAAATAAAAGTAGTGGAACACTGCTCCCGACCGTTCCGCTCACTTTGATCACTGCCGCGGATGAGCCATAGATCTCTCACAGTAAAGTCAAATGTTGATGTTTGCTGGGTGGGGAGTTTCTCTGGGGCCTGAGACTAAAAGAAACAATACAAATGTCTAAACCACATGTTGCATTCTTTTATCCATTTCTATATGCCCGTATTTATTGGGAATGTGGGAGAAAGGGATTTGGTATTGAGTTTACTTGCCTTAAAAATGTATTTTTGTATCAATCTGTTGTATGAGAAAATGGGGGGGTGCGGGTTGTGATGCTATGACCAAAGTGTTGTAATCCTGGGCAAATCACTGTATCCTTATGTGCCCCAATTCACTTCACACGCTATTAGAACGACATCCAACATAAAAAATAAAATTACGACCTTGGCGGAGATCCATGGTGCTATTTGCACCATGGTCCATGGCGCTAAGCTGCCAACTCCGCCATGGTGGTTGGCGGACTTACTGCCCCATTCCGACCTTGGCGGGGCGGTAAGTCCCCAATCCCTATTTACCCTTCCCCATTCCCATTTTTGCCCCATAGGGTATAATGGGAGTGGGGAAGGCGTTAATTACGCCACCGTAAATTACGGTGGCGTAATTAACAACAAGGTCCCTTAGCGCCATGGATTTTTCCGCCTGCAAAAAGCAGGCGTAAAAATCACCATGGCGCTACGGGAACTCGTACTCAGGCGGAAAGGGGCGCCATGGTTTACGCAGGCGTAAACCCCTTTCCGCCAGGGTCGTAATGAGGGCCAGTGCCTTGCCGTCTGTGGTGGTTCAGCCGGCAATCCAGCTTCCATAATGAGGGTTTAGATAGTCCCTCAAAAAGTGTATGCCTTGGGGCTTCACGGTGTGGCATGCAGTATGAAAATGCATTTAAACCCAATAGCAGCAAGAGATCGGGGAAGCAGAGGTTCTTTCTTTATGGGGTGCCACTGGGTTTAAGTACAGGCTGCTGTCCAGCCTGGGCCTCCGTCCTGGAGTAGCATGGCAGCCAGCTGCACCGTATAACCATATACAGGCTTGTTCCCAGAGCTGTCCTTTCCGTAGGGGGACGTGTGGCTGACAGAGTATGTCTGCCACAGCCTCAAGTGAGGGAAGTGGGTGGGGGCAGGGCAGAGCATTGCTGTAGTCGTACATGCGTCGTCTGGCACTTGTGGTCACGGCAACCGCTGATTGATTATCACACACACCTCCTGATGGTAGGTGGTGAGTTTTGTCAATTCAAATGATAAACTGCGCAACGGGCTGGCGACGCAGCCACGCCCACACCATACACGCAATAATAGTGCACATTTCTACAGCCAGAGGAGAAAACTAGGGGGTCAAGTTCGGCGTGTTAAACGTAGACAAAATGGCCTTTACTCTTCACTTTACTGCCACGTAAATGGAAAAGTGTGAATAGCGCCTGCACAGTACACTTTGCAGGCAGCATTTACCAAGGGTTCTTATGGAATCCTCCTACTTTTACCAGGTGGTAGTTTCAGGCAAATCTATACCAGGTGGCAGTTTCAGGCAGATTCCATAGGAATCCATTTCCTTACAGTCAGCATGAAAATCCACGCTGGCGTTAATGCACTCTCCTTTATAAGTTTGAAAGGGAAATAGAGGTGGAATAGTTATGTCCGCCCCACTCCCCAACCCAGAATTACAAATGCAAAGAAATGAGGTGGCTCAGTAAAAGTACCACACCTGGAGGAGACAGTCCTTCATGGATGCTCACATTTCCATGAATCTTTTGCATTGCCACCCAGCTGAGTGAGCTTCACTCCCTGTATACTTTCAGCACAGAAACAAAAGCCATCCTCTTCCTCACCCACTACATTCCATCCTTTCCATCGGCACCTTGGAAAGTATAAACTAACCTATGCAAATGCCCCAGCATGCCTCTCGAACTCGCCCAGAAGCTCTGCCATGGCTAGCGCTTCAATAGGGCAATTCTAGTAGTCGACTGCCCGAGGCAGGCAGGTGCAAGGATCATCGCTCCAGGACCCCATTTTATAGAAGAAGCCCCAGGATGGATGTGCGAAGCTCTCTCATGGGCAGTCTTCCCTCTGTGGAGCCTAATCTGTCAATCATTCTAGAGAAGACCTGATGGTCATTGCTGCACTATTACATGTTGTGCTTGCCCTTGCCTTGATGCCCCTCCCCAGCACCTGCTTTGCTGCAAGACCCCCTTACTTGGAGACCCCTCTGGACCAATGAGGGGGGTGATGGCAGGCAAGTTCTTGAGAAGAGAGATAGTGGGCGAGGTTGCCACACCAGCGCTGCATAACCCAAACTTACCCGATTTTAAGGCAGTGGCTTTCCCTCAGGATGGGCCTGATGGCAATAGTCTCCATGTCCCAGTGCCTATTTCTGGGCTTCCTGTGTTAAAGAGTTTCTGCCACAACCTCACCAGGGACTGGAAGGAACCCAAGAAGGTGGCTACACCAAGGAGTGGTCTAAACTCTACCCCCTTCAGATGTTCAGCCAGAAATCCCCTGTTTTTGTTTAAGTGTTTTCTATTCTACCTCCCCAACACCCCCTTGCTGGACACACGTCTGTGACCACCAAAGATGCTGCACCTTCAGCCCCGATGGATAGAAAGGCGGAGAAGGCTCTAAAGGGGGTACACAGAGCGGCACACTTTGCTCTCAAGGCAGGCACCACCTCCTCTGGTTACATATTCCAAGTCCCTCCGTAAAGACTGTCAGGCACTCATCCAGGGGTCGGGATTGTGAGGACCTGCTTGGAATCATCGAGAAGGATATAAGGTTGGCATCTGACATGCTGAGAGGTGTGGCCATGGGTGACTTCTCCGTCACCTGGGCCACGCAGCAATATTGCCTCAATCAATGGAACGGGAAGCTTCGCAGAAAGC